>NC_063340.1:73436195-73467963 GCF_021869965.1 Rhincodon typus
TTCTGAAGAAGGGTCCAGACCTGAAACGTCAGCTTTCCTGCTCCTCTGATGCTGTCTGGACATAGGTTGGGAGTTTCAACTTTGGAATTTTTTTTTATAATTATCCTTTAAAACATTTGGGGAAGGTTTGCTCCAATGATTGGGACCATAAACCAATGGTGTGGAACAATAGTTAACAAACTCTCAAAGATATCTTGCCACAATATATTTAGTGGTGAATAATTATGAAAATCTTTGATTAGTGATCTAACTTCTGTGAAAGTTAATGAAATATGAAGTTACTTACCTTGGTCATGAAAACAAAAATGCGGAATACTCTTTAAAAGGCACGAAACTTGCAAATATTGATGTTCAAAGGAATTTGGGTGCACTCCCATAAGGAACACAGAAGGTTAACATGCAGTTACAGCAAGAAACTGAATAAGACTTTGGTGTGACCACATGTAGTGCACTTCCTACAGTTTTGGTCTCCACACTTAAAGGAGTTTATTCCAGAACTAGAGGTGGCGCAGCTTGTAATAATAATGCAAATGGTCTAATAATCAATTGCTAGTCAGGGATTGATTAACTGCCTGGGTTTGTTTACTTCAGTCTGTAAAACACATTGCAAGTCATGAATCAGAAATTATCACATTTCAATTGATTTCTGTGTGCACAGCTTTGCAAACCCAAAACAGACTAACAACCAGGCAGAGTCATAACATTGTACACAGACAGCACATAGAGGCTTTAAAGGTGAACTCTCCTAAAAATAAAAGTATGCACAAAAAAATCCCCCTTCTGTACCAAAGAAAAATCAACTATTTACAATACCAAGTAAGTGTAGAGTCTCTATAAGATTTACGTAATTTGTTGACATATCCAAATCTCATGGGCAAGATTTTATCTGGGAGGTACCATCGATTTCCGTAGTCATCAGTGATACTGCCTGCTGTTCCTGTTTATGTTGTCAACTTCTGTTTGCAGGGACTCAAGTTCCTATTCCAGGTACTGAGCATTCTGACATTTGACAAAAATTTTCATTTTAGATTAGCTACTGTCTGATCTTGCTTATCAAGCTGTTTCAAGTGGTTCAAATCTCCTTGGCAATTATTGTTTTGTTTCTAAGTAGCTTTCAGATCATTTTGAACCTTTTGGTTTTACATCCTAATTTTTTCAGAAGCTTTATCCTTCAATTCATCCAGCATATTTTCTCCTTCTTAATCTGATTTCCTGTATAGCCTCTTAACTTCTTTTTATTTTTGTTTTCTTAGAAGCCTGGGCCTCTTCCACTTTCTACTTCACTGGCTGTTTGGTATTCCTTTATATCCTGTTAAGTTCTTCCAGTAGACTACTATTTCTGGTATTTATTGCTGAGAGGACTGTCTCCTTACTGCTTATTGTGTGCACTGTGCATCTCCACCTGTGTTTGTAGGTCTGTCATTTTCTCCAGCATTTCTTTGAGCTCAAGCCAATGTTTCTATCAGCTACTTCTACTGAGCTGGATCTGTTTTGTGTCCGAGTTTCTCCAGATTTTCTTGTAACTAGCAATCTTTCAATGGATTGATAATATAGAGTTTATGGTTCAACCCGTGTTTATTCGTTCTCTTTCGTAGTGACATAATCAGACAGTACAGACACAGGCCGTTCAGTCCAACTCATCCATGCTGCCCACGTTTCCCAAAATAAATAGTCCCAATTGCCTCCACTTGGCCTATATCCTTCTAAACCTTTCCTATTCATCTACCTGACCAAATGTCTTTTAAATGTTGTAACTGTAGCTACATCTGGCAGTTCATTCCACATACAAACCACCCACTGTGTGAAAATTTCCCCCAAGGTCCCTTTTAAATCTTTTTCCTCTCATCACCTTAAAATTATGTCCTCTAGTTTTGAATTCCCCTATCCCAGGAAAAAGACCTTTGCTATTCACCTTATCTACGCTTCAAATGATTTTATAAACCTCTATAAGGTCACCTCCCAACCTCCTACTTTCCAGTGAAAAATGTCCCAGCTTATCCACCCCCTTCACATTACTCAAACCCTCCAGTCCTGGTAACTTCTACACCCTCTCAAATTAAATAATTTCCTTCCTTTTGCAGGCCAACAAGAACTGTAGACGGTACTCTGAATGTGACCTCCCCAACACCCTGTATAACAGCAATATGACATCCCAATTCCTATACAAAATGGCCTGAACAATGAAAACTAGCATGCCAAATGTCTTCTTTACCACCCTGTCTACCTGTGATACCACTTTCAAGGAACTATGTACCTGAACCCCATTAGTCACTCTGCTCAACAACAGTCCCCAAGGCCCTACCATTAATGGTATGAGCCCTGCCCATGTTCATCTTAGCAAAATGCAACACCTCGCATTTATCTAAATTAAACTCCATTTGCCACTCCTCAGCCCATTGGCCCGATTGATCAAGATCCCTTTGGAATCTTAGATAACATTCTTCACTCTCTACTGTAGCACCAATTTCGATGTCATCCCCAAACTTACTAAGCATGCTTCCTATATTCTCATCCGAATCATTTCTACAAATGACAAACAAAAGTAGACCCAGTACCGATCCCTGTGGAACACTGCTGGTGTCAGACTTGCAGTCCAAAAAAACAACCTTCCGCCTCCACCCTTTGTCTCCTACCATCAAGTCAATTTTGTATCCAAATGGCAAGTTCTCCCTGAATGCCTTGTGATCTAACTTTACTTACCAGTCTACCATGCAGAACCTTGTCAAAAGCCTTACCAAAGTCCATGTAGACAACATCTACCACTCTGCCCTTAACTATTCTTTTCAGTCATGTCCTCCAAAAACTCAATCAAGTTTGTAAGACACAATTTCCCATGCACAGAGCCATGCTGACTATCCCTAATCAGTCCTCGTTTCTCCAAATGCATGTAAATCCTATCTCTCAGAATCCCCTCTGATAACTTACCCATGACTGTAGTTAGACTGACAGGCCTACAGTTCCCAGGCTTCTCCATACAGTCTTTCTTAAATAAAGGCACAGCATTATCCACCCTCCAGTTCCTCTGGCATCTCACTCATGGCTGTAGATAATACAAATCTTTCTGCTAGGGGTCCTGCAATTTCTTCCATAGCTTCCCACAATGTCCTAGGATACAACTTGATTAAGTCCTAGAGATTTACCCACCTTTATGTTTTCTCAGACCTCCAGCACTTCTTCTTCCGCAATGCGGACTGTTTTCAAGACATCAATATTTATTTCCCGTAGTTTCCTAACCTCCAAGTCTTTTTCCACGGTAAATACTGACACAAAATATTGGTTTAGTATCTCTCCCATCTCCTGTGATTCCATATAGATGGCCTCGTTGATCTTAAAGGGGCCCTATTCTCTTCCTAATTGCTCTTTTGCCCTTTTGCCCTTATTGTACTTGTAGAATCTCTTTGGATTATCCTTACCCTCATCTGCCAAGGCTATCTCGTATCTCCTTTTTGCCCTCCAGATTTCCATCCTTCTATTCATCGTTGTGAGCTGATCAGAGATATCCCCTAAAAATTTCATCATCTCAGGGATGGTACTCTAAAGTTTGACTTTAGCTTGAGCTAATTATTCAGTCTTTTCCTTTTAAACTTCCATTTATCTCTCCACAGCAGAAAGGTCAAATTTTAGCTCCATTAATTCAGAAGTAAGTGGTGTTCTATTTATCTTTCATATTCAGTGCTGAAATGTTTCTTGAACAATCTGCTTCAGTTTCTGTTGTGTCTCTGATGCATGGCTGAATCCATGTATTGTGATTATGTGAGATCATGCTGGTATCTCTGCACTTGCTGGCCCAGCAGTGGCCATGATGTAGAATACCCGCTATAACCAGGCAAATTGATAGGACTTGCATCTCAGCATTGTTGACACTGCGCATAGAATTTTTGAATCATTGCATGCTGAAAATTTTATATTCATAGGTTTTGTCATAGCTTCCCTATGGTTGGGGACATTTTCAAAATTTTCAGAGATAGTATATTGACAAATCATAAATAAGTTTTCTGAAGATAGATATTTGAGTTTTTGCAAACACATCAGATGGTGTGATGACACTTAAGCTTTCTATTAGATTGACAGTGAGAAACACGTTCATTACTTTCTGTCTCATTGTGAATGACGGTGGATTTGCATTTGTTAATCACTTTATGTATATCCCTCTAAAGGGTCAACAGATGGTTTGTATTGTAGCTTGAAGTTACTTATTGTGTGTAGTCTGGTAGGCTCAATGCATGGTTCTTTGTAGCTGCAGTGGCCTTTGAATTAGTGCACTGGCTCTGCCAATGGCCTTTTCTGCCTTGCAAAATTGAATAAAAACTGGGGTATTTCCTTGGTTCATGCAGAAGGTCACATCTTTCGCATGTCTCACTGTGTTTGGAGCTTCAAGTGATTATGTCCATGGTCATGTTTCTACATAGCACTTGAAAATTTTGTTGACCTGTGTGAATAGCTTTATACTTAAGTCCATCCTACAATAGACTTTATAAGTCTTAAGTCCTAATACAAGCGTTAAGTTTCTTCATAGAATCAAATCTTCATAGAATGTTCCTGTGGCGATGGATACAATCACTGATTCAACAACTCTGTTTGCTAGACATTGTCCAGCATCTGCAGTTTTTTTGTCTCGGACTCTGTTTGCTAGCTCCCCATCTGAAAAACCATAGAACCCTTTTCACTGCATCAGCTCACAAGGTGGTCTACAGATTTCATAGGCTTCTGTTTAAAAGACATGAATTCTAATTGATTAATATAGAAAGTTAATCTGACTCTGAATTGGTCTTTTAACGCCTTTTGTCCATACCTTTTGGAGAACCTTTAGGTCCTTGACTGTCAATCCTGATGTATTATGTTTGTGTAGACCCCGATTGCTAAGCAATTTTAATGGTTTGCTTCTCTGCATTAGATATACACAAATCTAGATACCACAGTCCTGAACACTGTATAAACAGGCTAAGTTCTGTTAGGTGGTCTGCAGTGCCTGAAATTATGGAATGGAGTTTTGTGGACATTCTGACAGTATATTTTTGATTGTCGCCTGTTTGCTAACGAACTGACAGACATACTGAGCACCTCACATCTCTCAATTATTTAAACTGGTATTTCAATAGGGATTTGTCTGCTTATCAGAAAAGAATAACTGGGAATTGTGCCCTGCAGCACCATCACAGTAAAGCAGTCACAGAAGAGTGTTCAGTAGTCACCATCACAGTGAAGCAATCTGGGAAGAGTGTCCTGCAGTCAGCATCACACTCAAGCAATTAGGAAAGTTTGTCCTGCAGTCAGTAGGCTATTGCTTCCCTGTAGATGCTGGATCAATTGAAATTTCCAAGACAGTGATGGATAGATGTTTATTAGGTGGGGGAATTAAGTGATGTGGATCAAGAATAACTGAAATTGAGATGTATACCTGATAGCACGGTGCAACAGAATAGTGGGGTCAAATGACTTGATCCTGATTGTGTGTTCCTGTAACTGTCTGGCTTATTTTTAGTTCTCTCTTACTGAAGATGATGTTTTTATTTAAATAAAAATGACACTTCAACAAAAATAGCAGAGGGGAGTGTTTCAAACAAATGGACAAAGTATTAACATTCCCACAACATACTATCACCTGAATATTTGCTAAACAATCAGCACTCTCCTCTCATGTATTAGAAATATTGTTTTCCATTTACTTTTATATTTTTTGTGAATTATCCCGATGAGTGCAAGATGGAAAACTGACAAAGTATATCATTTTTCCGAAATAATATCAAAGGGCACTGTGTACTATCAATATCATTAAAATGGGAAGGCTACCTAAGCTAATTATTCTAACTAAACCACAAATTTTCTGTAAAGGACCGAGATCCCTTTTATTAGAAATAGTAACCAGAGGAAATCTTTCTACAATGCTTACAATGCCCTTGTCATTTAGCAAGCAAAGGAAAGGTCCCGCACTCCACCCATGATCTTTCTTGTCCCCGAGCATAAAGTTGTAGTCCATGTTAGGACATATACATGGTGCTAACAACTGACAAGTGATTCATGTTCCATATAATGTTTTATTGCCTTTATCCAAAGTTGCTGTATTTCTCCATCAATTCTGCTCTTGAAAGCATAATTTATTGAACTGGTTAGCAGTCCCAAATGTATCAAAAGATTTCATGAATGTTTTGCTCAAACAACATGTTCTACTGCCACTTAATGTTTCCAGGATTAAACTTATGCTCCTTTTAATCTGCTTTTCTTCATTGCAGATAAGTCTAATTCTATTAATAATTCAAAGCCCTAATAATTAAATTGGTTTTAGTCACTCTGCTTTGAAGCCTCCTTACTGTATGAGGACAGAGTGAGCAAGATATTGGCCATCATTGCCTATAACCTCAGGGTTTGTTGAGGATGAGTCAAATATATGTATATACGTATTGTTATGTAACTTCTCAATAGGCAAGTGATAGCTGTAATCTATCACTTGACTTTACTGTCAAAAAAAAGTTCATTTTCAAACCAATCCAACTTGAGAAATTGGTGCACATCTTACCATTGATCCAGCCTGCTCTGCACTTCAATATGATCAAGGTTGATCTTTAATCTGAACTCCACTTTTCTACACTGTCCCCATTTACCTCAATTCCTTTAGTTTCCAAAACAAATTATCAATCTCTATCTTCAATGAATCTGAACAATTGAGAATCCACAGCTCTTGATTAAAGTGAGTTTTAACGAGTCACAGCCCTTTGGGTGCAATTTCCTTTCCTTGTCTCACTCAGACCACCTCAAATTTTGGTTACCTCCCAAATCCCAGCTGATGGAATTTCCAAAAAATGGTAAGAAGCTCATCTGCTAGAAACAGGAGAAAGGCTGTCAGTTGTAATCTGGAAAACAGGTGAATATGGAATGTAGGTCTGGTCTGCACTTAATTGAAAGCTTGATTTGACCCAGTCCCCTTGATTTTGAACCAGTTGGTTATCCTTACCTGCTCTACTCTAAAAGTAATCTGTATTTAGGCATGGTACAGTAACTCCAACCTTTGTTTACACTGTAAACTTTCATACAATCTAGTACAAGGTGTTGCTTCTCTCTCCACCTGTGTCACAGACTCATCTCTCTGATTGATCTGCTTATGGCGTGGTTAAAGCATCAGTTCCATCACAGATTTATAATAACTAATTACTCCACATATTTTAAGCTTTCATACTAGGAACTGAGCAACTGAACAAATGGAACTTAAAAAGGCCAATGGAGGATGGTTGAGTTGTGTCCCAAGAAAGACAAGAACATCTTGTGACACAATGAGTAGCTTCGCTGCCTTTGAGCCAGATTCTTTCCGGTGAACTCTAGCTCCAGGACATGATAGTCACAGAAGAAACATTCAGTAAGGCCAGAGGGGTTGACTTGCCTACTCCTGCTCCTGGTTCTTATGACATGGCCAAACAACTTGATTATCAACCTGTAAATTCTTCTGATACACCTATGGCTGATGATGAAAGTGGGACAGTCTCCTGTCGACCATGCTTAGACCACAAGACGTCGGAGCAGAAGCAGGCTGTTTGACACATTGAGTCTGATCCAACATTCAATGAGATTGTGGCTGATCCGATAACCTTCAATTCCAGTCTATCTATCTATCTCAGCCTTAAATTTATTTAATGACCCAGCCTCAATAGCCCTCTGCCTTAAAAAGGTCCACAGGTTCACTATCCTCTGTGAGAGGAAATTCCTCCTCATCTCCTCATCAATGGGTGATCCATTGGAAGGGTTAAACTAAAACTTTGTTATGGAAAGCAGGTGTGTTTTTTTTCTGTCTGATGTGTAGCCTGGATACAGGAAGAAGTGGAAGACAGGAAGAGTAGGGTATCACCTTCAATGATAGATTTCTATATGATGAGCTATAGCCCTGAAAGGATTTTGTGCCTTTAAAGGTATGCAATCCCTGTGGGTGACGAAAATACTGCCAGCATAATATATTACAGAGGATAATTATCATTGTTAATATCGTGTCAATAACATGATAGAGAACTGTAATCATATAATTGTGGTCTTACACTGTTTTGGGCAATCCGTCAGTATTAAATAACACAGAAATAAAAAAAAATTAAGACATCAATAAAGGATTTTGCAGATGTACAGCCAGTCAATTGTAACAGTTTTCCTTTCAGATTTATAATATTCCTCCTGGTTTCCCATTTTTCCTCGAGCAATGAAGACAGCTGTCTTCCATCTCAAGAGATTTGGTAGTTAAATCCTGGCAGGTACTTTATGCAGTTATTATTGAGTCTTGCAGTGAAATAATTTCTTGAAGGCTTACTTCAGGAGACAAAGTAAATCTCTGCTTCTACAAACTCATTACAAAGGAAGCATAGTGAGTTAACTGTCACAATCATTTTGATGTGCAGCGTTATGGGCACTACAAGTGACCTTAGATGTCTAAAATTGCTTCTGCAGGACACATCCACACTTCTGATGTCAGTCACACCAGACACAATGTCGACCCTCAAGGAAGGTAGATTTCAATGTAGGCTACAACTGTCAGAAGTTTGCAGACTGGGCAGATTGTGGCATCAATCATCATGACACCCGTACTGCCATTTTTGAGCTCCACATCTAATGGCCTCTTTCAATCACACACAGCTGGATGGCTATTTACACCTGGAAGAATCCCACCCACCACTCGGTCTATTTAAAGGAGTCATTAACAACTTGATCTCTGCTGTCTGTTTCTCAGGTTGATTAGACAATATCTACAAGAGTTTGGTGGTTTTCTAGCGTTCTTTAAAGTTTTGAAAGGCAAAAGCAAGTTTGGGACAGGGCTGAATGTTTTTTATAGATTTCAAGCCATCCTCACAAAACAATTGTCCTAAATAAGTGTCCAGTCATAGGCAATCCCTCTGAAATACAGCATGACAGGGAGAATGAACGGAGGTGACACAGAATAGGACAAACTGTTAGAAGCAGGAGGAGGAGGGCTCTCAAGAGGTGACCAAAACGGAGCAATTCTCCTACTTGATGCTTAACAAGGAACTTGAGCCAAAACTTTCAATCTCCTGGTATCTGAAGATGAGATGTGTCTTCAAAGAAGCTCATCTGACTTCCTCAGAAGTCTTGGTGCACTGACTCCATGGGAATTGTCCAGGAAGTTTAAACTTTTGACGGGCAATTCTTCACCTCTCTGAGATCCTGTGTGAATGTCTTCAGTTCTGAGTTAGAATTGGAGATTTGGAAAAGATCTGATTTCCTTACCTAGGTAGCTATCCAGGAAATGTTAGACAGATTAAAACCAAATCTAATTCCTGGGTCACTGTACAATAGACCCTCCACTGACCTCCCCCATTGACTAACTTGACCCTCTAACTGCCTTCCCCAACCCTCTTACTCCCATTTGACCCTCCAAATCACCACCGAACCCCTTGACATTCCATGCTCCCAATTCTGCAACAACTCCATCAGACTCTCCATCCCCTTCGACTCGCTGAACCATCCCCCAATGTTCTACCACTCTCTAGACACCCCTGACTCCTCCATGATGCTGGTCCTAATATCACCCCAACCCAATATCACTCCCCTACTAGCCTGGCACCATATTCATCCTGTCACCCTGTCCAGCTGCCAACAAACCACCCCACCACTGCCCAGCCGATCAATGGACCCACTGACTTCATTTGTACTCATTTCACTAGCTCACTGATAAGCTGTTTACATCTCTTGAATCTTTTGTGTGTGCCAGTGAATGAAAATTTACCAGAATGCAGCAACCACTGCCACAAAAAGCCGACATGGTTTAGTTTTCACTTGTGCTCCTCCACTATGAAGAAAGACTCCGAAATTAGGTACATTTCTGAAGAGGTCAGATTCGGAAGACTCGGTCAGAAAGGTGGATGCCAGTAATGGCAAAAGACTGTAGGAAGGGGAGTGACAATCCAAGAGTGATTGCTGCTCCTAGACGATTCAGACTAATGTGTGCGATTGCTAAGGAACTCCTGAATGAAATCTGTCATCTACCAATTGAAACATTGACAAGGGCATTGGATAATTATTTGGATAAAAATAACGTGCAAAGGTGTGGGGAAACACCAGAAGACTGGTGGCTCAGTGGTTAGCACTGCTGCCTTGCAGCACCAGAGTCCTGGGTTTAATTCCACCCTCCGGCAACTGTCTGCGTGGAGTTTGCAAATTCTCCCTGTATCTGTGTGGGTTTCCTCCAGGTGCGTCAATTTCCTCCCATAGTCCAAAGATGTGCAGGCTAGGTGGATTAGCCATGAGAAATGCAGGGTTACATCTTTTCTGATGAAGAGTCTAGGCCCGAAACGTCAGCCTCTCTGCTCCTATGATGCTGCTTGGCCTGCTGTGTTCATCCAGCCCTGCACCTTGTTGTCTCTTGTTACAGGGGTGGGATGGGTCTGGGTGGGATGCTCTTCGGAAGGTCGGTGTAGACTTGATGGGCCGAATGGCCTTCTTCTGCACTGTAGAGATTCTATTGGTACTGGGTAGCGATGTTCATTTAATGAGCTGGTGCAGGCACCGTGGGCTGAATGGCTTTCTTCTGCACAGTACCAGCTCTATGAGTGTGTGATTGATGTGCCCCCCCACCCCTGCTTTATGTAGTGCTGGCTTGCTTTAACTGATGCCAGCTTCTCATGATTTGCAGCATCAGCCTGTGGCTTGCAGCCAGATTAATAATGCCATCAGCACCAGCTACATGCAGCAAACCTGTTAATTAGCACTCATGATCCTTACAGTGGATACAATGAGCGCAGGTTAATCCCAGGTCGCAATCCCTGTTCCTATTACTGAGGCTATCAATCCTTTCTCCCCCATTCAATTCAGATCAAACTTTTTTAGCAGGTTTAGCATGTTCAGGCTGAATTACCTAGGCAACTGAACAGGTTTTATTATTGCTAGCAAGTAATGTGCTTTATTCTTCACCATTGAACACTGTCATCTAAGGCAAGATTGAATTTGTTTCCCCATCTCCAGCAGTGGTAATCCTTCCAAACCCCCACTGTTCAGCAGAAAATGCCACTTTAAACAGTGCCATTAATGGCTGCCTGCAGCTAATGGATAATGATGAGCTATTAAATCTTCAGAAACAGTTTATAGTGAAGCACCCCAGAGGAGTCAGCTAATATTGCGTGGCATAGAAATGAAGGACAACAGCGTTTGAAGGTTTCTTTCATTGAAAGAATACTTTCCATTATTGTCTTTTCTTCCTGTTATTCAGTATAGCTGAGCTGTTTGGACAAACAAAGATCATTAGTTATAAATACAATTCAAACAAGATTAACCAAACACTCCTTTTCCTCCTTAACCTTACATTGTGGGTCTGATAGGTAGGAGAGAACCAAGACATGCAAAATGAAAATCGAAATAGGATGGCAGCCATTTAAGCAAAAGTATTGAAAGTACTTTTAAATCCAAAAACGTTTGTTAAAAAACGACGTCGATACTATTCACTTCAAACTCAGAGCTTTGTCAGGAAGTTGAATAGAACTCAAAATATGAAGCCAGATAAAAATACATTGTAGGCTGTGCTTTTCATTTAGAGTCATAGAGTTGTACAGTCAGAAACAGACCCTTCGGTCCAACTTGTCCATGCCAACCGGATATCCTAAATTAATCTAGTCCCATTTGCCAGATTTTTGCCCATATTCCTCTAAACCCTTCTTATTCATATACCCATCTAGATGCCTTTTAAATATTGTAATTGTACCAGACTCCTCCACATCCTCTGGCAGCTCATTCCAAACACACACCATTGTCTGTGTGAAAAAGCTGCCCCTTAGGTCCCTTTTATATCTTTCCCCTCTCACCTTAAACCTATGCCCTCCAGTTTTGGACTCTCCTACACTGGGAAAAAGACTTTGGCTATTCACCCTATCCATGCCCCTCATGATTTTATAAACATCTATAATTGAGCATATGTGCTTGAATTTCTGACTGTGTTACTTGTACAATTATGTAATTTAACATTAGCGAGATGCAGGTCTGACATTTATAGCTACCGAATCAAAGCATTACCAGCTAAAGAACCTCTCTATGGCTTGGCTGTAGTGGCATTATCAGTCTGAGACAAGGGTGTTTAGGTCTTTTGGACTCTTTCGTGGTCGTGGGCATTGCTGGCGTGCCCAGCATTTATTGTCCATCCCTAACTGCCTTGAGAATGTAATGATGAGCAACCTTCTCAGAGGTAACCTTGCAAGTGGTACATTCCTCTTACATTTGGTGCCCTTGTCCTTCTATGTGGTGGAGGGGGCAGCTTTAGAAGGTGCTATCAAAGGAGTTGTGGTGAATGTCTTCAGTGCTTCTAGTAGATGGTACTCACTGCTGTTACTGATCATTAATGGTGAAGAAAATGAATTTTGATAGTGGTCAATAGAGTGCCAATCAAACAGGCTGTTTAGACCTGGATGGTGTTGAGTTCCTTGGCTAAATGTGAAGTATTCCATCGCACTCCTGGCTTGTACCTTGTAGGTAGTGGACAGGCTTTGGTGAGTCAGGAGGTGAGGAAGTCCGAGAATTCCAAGTCTCTGGGCTGCTCTTGTAACCACAGTACTTGTATGAATGGTTCAGTTCAGTTTCTGTCAACGGTAACTCTCAGGACGTTGATGGTGGGGTATTCAGCAACAGTAATGTCATTGAATACTAAGGCATGATAATTAGATTCTTACTGTTAGACATGGGCGTGGACTAGCATTTGTAGGGTACAAATGTTACCATTTTTCAGCCTGAGCATGAATATTGTCCATAAATATTGTTGCTGAACATATGGACATGGATTGTTTCAGTTTCTGAGGAGTGATGCGTGGTGCTGAACATTGTGCAATCATCAGGGAACATCCACATTTCTCAGCTTAGCAAAGATCATTGAGCAAGCAGCTGAAGAAGAGGTTGGGGCTGGAACACTACCCTGGTGAACTCCTGCAGAGACGTCCTAAGACGGCTGACCTCCAACAGCCACGACAATTTTCCATCGTGATAGGAGTGAACAGTTGTCTAACAATCATGTGACAAAGGGGCCCAAGTTGTTAGATCTGGAGGTTTTGCTACCAGCAATGAGGAGATGTTGAGCCCACAGATGGATGCCCAATAACCTGACAGTGAAAGAGATGGTAGAGGAAGTTATTATGAGGAACATCACTCTGTGGACAAGAATCCAACGCTGCAAGAGATTCAATTACATCACTCGCTCACGATGTGTTCACATCCTCCTATTTCTCCCATTTCTTGCCTGCAGTCTCATTTTTCTCTCTCAAATAAGCTGAAAGCATGACCGCTTGTGGCACCTGAACAGACAAAATTGCTCAGCAGAGCCACCACCTAACCATCCATGGGCTCTGATGCAAAGTCATACAGTGCCAAAATGTTAGTTTGCTCTCTCTCCACGGATGCTGCCTGACCAGCACTTTTTGTTTTCAGTACAGATTCCAGCATCTGCAGTAATTTGCTCCCAACTAACCATCCAAATGTTTGAAACCTTACTTATTTCCAACTGCTTGATGCGTCAACTGGGTTACAGGCATAATATTAGTTCCATCTAATGTGTTGCACTTGAAGCTGAGTTATGAGCAGCAAACAGAGATACCTGTGCTATGCAATGCTTTAATATAAGAGGGGGCACATGCTTACGGTGTAGGGATTCTTGTGTGAAAGATTGAGTCTGAATTGAGGGAGAAGTCATGAGAAGATGTGTATGTTCCCCAGTCCGGAGCAGGTGGGAAGCGCACCCAAATTGAAACATTTCTATTGAAAGGCTGTACAGTTAGCAGGCCAAGCAACAGCTTTTACCAAGACAATAGGCTTTTGAATTTAGCCAATCAGTTTGAACCAGGCATTTAGATAACAAAAACCTATTAAATTTAAGTCTGATGGTTTTGACAACATAGGACCAATCCTACCATAAGAAATATTGATATGTCATCAAGGGTATAAAAAGAAGGGGGCAGTTGGATAAAGCCCCAGACCTAGCTGCCATCTGCCAAAGCTAATGGCCTTCACTGGCTCTTACAGCCTCCTCTATCTTAGAGAAAGCACCATCTAAATAACAACAGTACAGTTGGCACAACCAGTTAATATTGCTGACAGAAGAATTGATGGAGAAGACACAGACCATTCTGGATGACACATAACCTAGCTGTAACTTCGAGAGACTAAATTCTATTTTTTTTCATACATAAGTGGGAGTTGGAACAGCATAGAATTAGAATCTTGCTTTATTCAGGAATAGTTAGCAGTCAGAAGGGATTTATTCAGTTTGTTAATAGTTTAGTTAATTTGATCACTGTTAGAGTTAGATAAATAAATTGTTACTTATTGATTTTAATGTGAGTGTCAGGGATTTATTTTATTTAGAAGTTGCTGAAAGGCAGGTTACACCACTTTTAGCACTCCTTCTTACAGATTATAGGGCGCAGTGCTCCTCTTTGGGTATTTCGGTTTCAGTTCTCAGAGCAGGGGGATCAAAGTCCACTTTATAGCATTAGAAAAGGGAAGCAGAAAAATAAAACTGAATGTAAGAGACAGAAAACAGAGCAGGACAAAATGCTGTAACACAAAGGGTCATGAGGCTGTGGAATTCACTCCTAGAGTTTAAATGAATGAAACTGAGGTCACGCTCACATTTAAGAATGGGTTAACACTGTGGTGGAAGAGAAAGGGAAATGAGGAAATGTGAGAAGAGAGCTGGAACTCAGGATTAGGAATTGTTTGTGCGGAGGGGATACACTAACGACCACAATCGCGTCAGGCAAGTCCTTAGACTGGTCTATCAACTAAGAATCTATAAGTTTTTATGTGGCCCCCTTTTAGTTCTCGAGTGTTTCAAGTTAAAAATAACAACAGAACAGCTTTACATTTTAAACAAGGTGAAAAGCTAACTTATTACAACATTTTTGCTTGCTGTTATTTTAGTAAAAACTGATTAAGTCGTTAGCTAAAATACAGATTCAAGATTTAAAGTAAACAAATTAAAAATTGTAAATGCAGGTGAAAATTAAACAGTGTCCGTTATCACAGCTGAACTGGCTTGTTTGAAGATCATCTTTGTAAAGTGAAAGGGCTGAAAACTTGAAGTTAGATTCAGAAACTGCGATGGTTCCAGTTGTTGAATTGAATCCCTACTGTGTGGAAACAGGCCATTCAGCCCATCGAGTCCACAGCGACCTTTTGCAGAGCATCCCACTCCCCTACCCTATCCCTGTAATCCTGCATTTCCCATGATTAACCCACCTAGCCTGCGTATCCCTGGACACTATGGTCAATTTAGCACGGCAAATCCACCTAACCTGCACAACTGTGGACTGTGGGAGGAAGCCCAAGCTCCTGGAGGAAACCCATGCAGACACGGGGAGAATGTGCAAACTCCACACAGACAGCCAACTGAGGGTGGAATTGAACCCAGGCCCCTGCAGCAGTGCTAACCGCTCAGCTACTGTGCTTATTGGAGGTTGCTCTCGCAAGTGGGCTCATACATTCCCCTATTACCTCCTGGTCAATGCTACAGAAGCTTTTGAGGGTTTAATGGATGTTCCTGGAATCCTTTAATTATTTCATGACCATTTGTGGTTGCCTTTTTGATGTTGCCTCTTAAGATAATACTATCTGACTATCTGCCTTTGGCTATCGGTGAATTCAAAAGAAAGGTCTTTTGGCTTTTGGGATCATTTCGTGAAACACCTTGGGACCATTTGTAAAGAAAGCTAACCTGCCTTTAAAAATATTTCACAATACAACTAGACATTTGTGACACTAACTAATTTGGTTCAACAACTTGTTCCCATGTCATCATTTTCGGGATTTCAAAGTTAAAAAAATAAGTGGCCGCTGTGATCAAACTGTCATTTATTCACACATTTTTTGCATAAAAATATTCAGCAAAGTTCCTTCCAACATTAACACCCACACATAATTAAAATGATCTTGCTACATCTCCCAGTTTCTGAGTAGGAAATTTTGCAACAGAAGTATGCTTTTATCTCCAACACATGATGTGGGCTGACAGATGAGTCTCTATATTGCAGCTAATTAAACAGCATCTTCCTGCCTTCAGTCAGAGAGGTAGCTGAGTTTTTTAGCTGCATGTAGAAAGCATTCATAATTTCTCACATTGGATTCCTTCCCAGGGAAGGTGTGGCAGATGGTAAAGCTAGAGGAAATATTTCATAGGATGTTTGGCCATCCTCTCTTCGATTTCCCTAAGATTGAATTCTCTTGCAAACTCTGTCTGACAATTAGTGGTTGTTTAGAGTTGCTGCCTGCCTGCCAGTGTGTGTCCATGCCATTAAGTCCTAACCTCTATCCATTACCTCTTCAGGTTTTACAAGTCCAGGTCCCAACTGCAAATAGAGAAGAAGAGAGGGGGAGCATCAGGAGGATATGTCATTAGTCTCTCGAACCAATGCAGAAATCAGCTTAGAAATCAATAGCTCACAAACTGTATAGAGTGAATTTCAGGGGTGATCATTGACTGATTCACCACTCAGAGAGGAATAGATGCAAGGACAGGGTAAATTGTGGTTGGTGACCCCACTGAGTGTTCCACCCAAAATTTGGGAAGACCGACGGTGACGTTCAGCTAAAGAATGCAAAAGCTGTAATGAGAAGTTAGCATGGCCCAAAGACAATAATCAATGCCTCCTAAATCTACTGAAATTCTTTGCAGAAGTGATTAAACTTGTCCAGTGGACCAAGAGGTTTGTTTGGCAGTGGAACAAAGGTAATAGGAAGGAATCAAATGTATCCACAGGAACAAAGTTGCTGAAGTTCTTTGACTCATTACCTGTTCCCCTCCATGGTGATCAAAGCAGGAACACAAACGCAATTTTCAAACTCAACATTATACTTCAGTTTCTAAAGAAAAATCAAGTATCTAAATACACAGGATTTTTATAGATGGCAATGAAAGACACGTACAATCAACCATCTGGCCCCAACACATACATGCCATAGCATTCTTTGTACTTAAGTATATATGATATAGCATATAGTACACACAGAATATGATAATGTACTATTGGACACTGAGTACAGACAGAATACAGTCAATTCTATCAAAAAAATCACCGCATGATATGACACGTATGGTAGTATTCTTTTTGTTGTAGAGTGCTTTATTGAACTCCATGAAATGGCTTTCTATCAGGGAACTGGAGAAGACAATATCATTATGTAGCTTTCTCTGACAATCAGATCTTGGTTGATACTTCTGTAAGTACAACAAGTAAGTCCTACAAACAAATGTCTGCTTTGAGGCAGGGTATGGGAGTATGTTAGCAACACACAGAACACTTCACCAACTTCAATAAGTTCCTTGTTCTGAGGAAGGGTCACCGGACCTGAAGCGTTATCTCTGTTTTTTCCTTCACAGATGCTGCCAGACCTGCTGAACTTTTCCAGTAACTTAGTTTTTGTTCCTGATTTACAGCATCTGCAGTTTTTAGAAAAATCATAGAATCCCTACAGTGTGGAACCAGGCCTAAGGCCCAATAAGTCCACACTGACGCTTGGAGCATCCCACCCACACCCATCCTCCTAATCTACACATCCCTGAACACTATGGGCAATTTAGCATGGCCAATCCACCTAACCTGCACATCTTTGGACTGCGGGAGGAAACCAGAGGAAAACCAAGCAGACGAGGGGAGAATGTGCAAACTCCTCACAGACAGTCACCCAAGGATGGAATCAAACCTGGGTCCCTGGTGCTATGAGGCAGCAGTGCTAACCACTGAGCCACCATGCCACCCATAAATCCAGGCCTTTGTTCAAAGATTTAAAGCACGCTAAATTAAGCTGAAAGTTCATCAATTGGAAACTCAGCAACTTTATCTGAGGCTTCATGTACTCCAGTAGCGTCTACAGCCTGCAAGCTTTTTTGTATGAGAGGACATGAGTCTGAAAGGGTTACTGTTGAGGCATGTTCTAAACATCGCCCAATACGATCTCAAAGGAATTAAGATCTAAAATTGTGATCTCCCTCAAAGTCTCAGTCACAGTGTCTACCACACCAATGTGACTCGTAACTAGTTGCTATCATGTGGTCAACCACACCTTGTTGAGGACATGAGTCTCATTTTGTGACAGTACCAGGTAATTTTCCTTTACCAGAGTAGATCCACCAAACTATGTAGATCTCAACCAGGAAAGAGGATGGTAGTAGCATGATGGTACCATATTCAGCACCATTCTCGACTCCTCAGACACTGAAGAAGTCCAAGTTCAAACGCAGCAAGATCTGGACAATATCCAGGCTTGGGCTGAAAGGTGGCAAGTAACATTCACATCCCACAAATGCCAGGCTATGACAATTACCAATAAGAGACAATCTGAATGCTGCCCCTTAACTCCTTGATGGTGTTACCATCACTGAATTCTCCTACTATCAACATCCTGAAGGGTTATCATGGACCAGAAATTAAACTGGACTCACCACATAAACACAATGGTTACAAGAGCCGGTCACAGGCTCAGAATACTGTGGTGAGTAACTCATATCCTGAGTCCCCAAAGCCCGTCCACCATCTACAAGGCACAAGTCAGGAGTGTGATGGAATACTCCCCACTTGCCTGGATGGGTGCAGCTCCAACAACACTCAAGAAGCTTGACACTATCCAGGACAAAGCAGCTCACTTGATTGGCATTACATCCACAAGCATTCACTCCCTCCACTACTGACGCACAGTAGCAGCAGTGTGTACTATCTACAAGATACACTGCAGAAATTTACCAAAGATCCTCAGACAGCACCTTCCAAACCCACGACCACTTCCATCTAGAAGGACAAGGGCAGCAGATACTTGTGAACACCATTACCTTCAAGTTCCCCTCCAAGCCCTTCACCATCCTGACTTGGAAATATATCGCCAATCCTTCACTGTCACTGGGTCAAAATCCTGGAACTCCCTCCCTAATTGCATCGTGGGTCAACCTACTGCATATGAAGTGCAGCAGTTCAAGATGGCAGCTCACCACCACCTTGTAAAGGGCAACTAGGGATGGGCAAGAAACACTGGCCAGCCAGATCTCACAAATGAATTTTAAAAAAACATCAGATTTTATCTTAAAATGTGCTGAACCGTGGTTATATTTCTAATCATCAATTTCCAATTTTTGTTTGTTCATCGGAGCGTGCAGAGCCTTAAATAATAACTAGCAACCTTTTACATGTCCACGAAATTACATTTTATGGCTGCATTTTCCCAACTTGTTAGGTCAGGACATTGTCAACAGGCAGGCCTGATTTCTGCCCATACCTTGAATCTCTTATTGATAGTTTTGATGATTTAACTTTGTCTGGAAATGTGTGGGGTTTTCAGAAATTTTGGCTGGGTTTAAGGTTGGTCTTCACTCATTCCCCTGCAGCTACTGAACAACTGTAACCTAGTCCACAAAAGGATGTTGCTGACCCTTTCTTCTTTGTTGTTGTATTTTAGAAAGCTCCTAAATATCGGGATGCACTTTTGTTTAAAAGTTTCAAATGCCTCTAGGCCACCAGCTGCCCGTTATGTTCTGTCGCCGTGCATTCAGTGTTGCAGTGGGCATTTCTTTTTCCTCTGATACTTGCAGTTTGTCTCTCTGGAATTAACTTGTGTTGATTTTCCCTCCAATCTAATTTATCATTAAATTAAGATGTTTGAGTTTTACTCACAGATAGAACTATCACAATTTTATGTCATCTGATTCCTATAAGTTAGAAATAACTTTTAGATTTTAGAAATAACACTTTAGATTCAAAATGCTATGGCTTTATCGTGTATATTTCTCTCTGTTCTCCAGGTGACTGGTGGCCTGATTGTTACTGTTACAGAATATTGTTGCGCAGCACAAGATTGAAATGTGAGCGTGAATAATGGATATATACTCGCATAACAATTAGCTCCTAGCTCTTTATAAATAATACAACAAAAAGGCAGTAAAAATAGTCCCTGGCATCACGTACTTTCCACCAAACTACCAATAGTGTTTGGGGAGTGACATGAGTCAGTGCTTCTGACGAAGGGATGGAAATGAATACGATCTGAAAATGGTTTCTGCCTCATGTAGTTGATTATAGTTGATTCTGATAAGAATGTTTCCAGAAATGCATTATGCCCAATTCTGATGAAGGCCATTGACCCAAAACGTTAACTGCATTCCACTCACCTGACTTGCTGAGGGCCCCCAGCATTCTCTGTTTCCCTGTCGGATTTCTGCCATCTGCAGCATTTTGCTTGGTTCATAGAATCATAGAATCCCTGCAGTGTGGAAGCAGGCCATTCAGCCCATCAAGTCCACACCAACCCTCCAAAGAGCATCCCACCCAGATCCACCACCCCGACTCTACCTCTGTTACCCTGCATTTCCCATGGCTAATCCACTTAGCCTACACATCCCTGGACACTATGGGCACAGGGGTGGCATGGTGGCTCAGTGGTAAGCACTGCTGCCTCACAGTGCTAGGAACCCAGGTTCAATTCCACTCTTGAGTAACTGTCTGTATGGAATTTGCACATTCTCCCTGTGTCTGCATGGATTTCCTCCCACAGTCCAAACAGGTGCAGGCTAGGTGGATTGACCATGCTAAATTGCCTGTGATGTTCAGGGATGTGAAGATTAGGTGGGTAATAGGGTTATAGGGGGATGGGGATGGGTCTGGGTGGGATGCTCTGAGAGTCAATGTGGACTTTTTGGGCCAAAGGGACTGTTTCCACACTGTAGGGATTCTATAAATAAAATTTAGCATGGCCAATCCATCCAACCTGCACATCTTTGAACTGTGGGAGGAAACTGGAGAACCAGAAGAAACCTATGCAGACATGGGCAGAATGTGCAAACTCCACATGTCACCTGAGGCTCGAATCAAACCCTGGGTCCCTGGTGCTGTGAGATACAGTGCTAACCACTGTGCTGCCTTACAGTTAGTCTATTGGTTGTACCACCCTGGTTAATAGCTGGGCCCTTTGTTTAAGAAAAGGTAATATTTCACCGGAAGCAGTTCAGTGAAAATTCACTAGGATGATCCTCGGTATTGAAGGATTGTCTTACGAATGTAGGTTAAACAGTTTGGGACTCTACCCATTAGAATTTAGAAGAATGAGAGGTGATTTCTTTGAAACGTATAGCATTCTTCAGGGCCTTGACAGGATGTTTTCCCTCATGGGAGATTCTAAGACCAGTCGGCACAGTCTTAGCATAAAGGGGCCATGATTTTAAGACTGAAATGAGGACGAATTTCTTCTTTCAAAAAGTTGTAAGTCATTGGAACTCATTGCCACAGAGAGCTGTAAGGGCAGAGTCCGTGTGTATATTTAAGGCTGAGACAGAGAGATTATTGATCAGGAGGCAAATCAAAGGTTATAGGGAGGAAAGTGGATGTGAGAGGTGTCACTATTCTATTGAATAGTGGAGCAGGCTGAAGGAGAACCATGAAGCCTTATGGTCTTAAGGCTTGTTGAGTTGTGCAGTTTAAGTTGAATTCCGATTGAGTCCTTGGACAAGGCTGAGTCAGTTTACTTTAGAGATAATATGGTTTGGGTCTGCAGTATTGAGTCAGTGCCCTGAAATGAGAAGGAGATAATGAGTTCTCCAGTGACCCTTACTGAAAGTCAGCTGAAGACATAACCAGCCTGGCTCTGATAACCCAGATGGTTGATCAGCCAATGAAACCGATCAACTCTGGCCACTTGTCTGTAGATACGGAGTGCTCTCTGCACCCATGGATTGTGCTTTTCCTCTACACTCATGATGAAAATATAAAGTAAAAATAAATCAGGATTAGGCGCTCTAATCACAACTAATCAGATTTAAGAGTTTGGAAGAATCTGCCGCTAAACATTATTCTAAAAATGTGAGTTATCACGGTAATAAAAAGCTTATTTCTTTTACCTCAATCAGGATAAAATGTACTTTGTGAATCACTCCCCTGAGAAACTATATGGAGCACAAAGACATCAGTCAAGCCTGTCACTGAAGATGGATTTCAAGAAATTAAACCTTAAGTTCCCCACGAATTGCTGCTGTTGTAGAAACAGCAGAATGTGACTTCGAAACCAGGCTGCATAGCACCTGTACTTCATCCACTATCCAAACTCGGTCCCTAAAATAGCAGGCAGGAAGAGTACATGAATAGACAGCCAGAAGTGCACCACACCACTGTGTCCTATTGGTGGCCATGCTGACACTTTCTACAGGAGGCTGAGGGATGAACTTATAGAAGTTTATAAAATCATGAGGGGCATGGCTAGGGTGAATATCCAAGGTCTTTTCCCCAGGGTATGGGAATCCCAAACTAGAGGGCATAAGTTTAAGGCGAGAGGAGAAAGATTTAAAAGTGGCAACTTTTTCACGCAGAGATTGGTGCATGTATGGAATGAGCTGCCAGAGGAAGTGGTGGAGACTGGTACGATTACAACATTTAAAAGGCACCTGGATGGGCATTTGAATAGGAAGGGTTTGAAGAGATATGGACCAAATGCTTCCAAATGGGCTTAGGTTAATTTAGGATATCTGGTTGGCATGGATGAGTTGGATCGAAGGGTCTGTTTCTGTACTGTGCATCTCTATGACTGTCTATAATCAACCTATTCAGAGAAGTTATTGCACATCTCGGGAGCTGGTGGGACTTGAACCCAGGTCTCCTTGCTGTATCATAAGTGTATGCCAACAACATTCACTAAAAGATAATGTATGTGGCTGAAAATCTTAGACTTCATGTATGACCAGTTTTCCACTTCCACTCATGCCCATCAAAGTGCGAAGAGTTCCATAAGATTCCATTGGACCATGTCATTCTATGCCAGACCTCTGGTGCTGCCTTTAGCATGACTAGGTTAGCTGCCAGTCCAAAAGGAGTATACCCTCCATGCACCAGAGCTCCTTCCTGCTCCCAGTGACCAGTTTATTGAAAAGCTCATCAACAAAATCAGTACTCCCATTCCATAGGCACAAGGAGACATACAATCCTTATCTTTCTTACATACAATTGTGAAGAACAAAATCTGGACTTTACTTTTGCCTTCCAAGCTGAACTTTGATTATTGGGGAACATTGGCAGAGAGAATGAAGACTGTTAAATATTGAAATGCTCCGGCCAGGTCTTACAATGGAGATTTTCATGGCTCAGTCAGCAGTGCTATTGCCTCCAAAATGGGAACTCCGAGTTCCAGTCCCTATCCAGCACTTAGAGATAGTAGGAACTGCCGATGCTGGAGTCTGAAATAACAAGGTGTGGAACTGGATGAGCACAACAGGCCAGGCAGCATCAGAGGAGCAGAAAAGTTGACATTTCAGGTCTGGGCACTTCTTCAGACCCTTCTCCTTTTTCTGAAGAAGGGTCTAGGCCCGAAACGTCAGCTTTCCTGCTCCTCTAATGCTGCCTGGCCTGTTGTGTTCATCCAGCTCCACACCTTGTTATCCCATCCAGCACTTGTTGGTCACAGGAGTGTTCATGATCTCATTCAGCAGGTTCATAAGCTAGTCATTCGAACACTTCTCAACTATTCTTCAAGAGGAAAAACTGTCTACGAAGAAATAATGCAAACAAGGTCTCATCATAGATGGCCATCTAGGATTAAGACATGGTAGGTTGGACAGTCTGCTGACTGACACCATTTGACCTAGAGTGCTGAAGAAAACAGAAGATGTATGTTCACCTGCACATCTGCCAATGTGGTATACTGCATCCGCTGTACCCGGTGTGGCTTCCTCTACATCGGGGAAACCAAGCGGAGACTCGGGGACCGCTTTGCAGAACACTTACGCTCGGTTCGCAACAAACAACTGCACCTCCCAGTCGCGAACCATTTCAACTCCCCCTCCCATTCCTCAGACGACATGTCCATCCTGGGCCTCCTGCAGTGCCACAACGATGCCACCCGAAGGTTGCAGGAACAGCAACTCATATTCCGCTTGGGAACCCTGCAGCCCAATGGTATCAATGTGGATTTCACAAGTTTCAAAATCTCCCCTCCCCCCACCGCATCCCAAAACCAGTCCAACTCGTCCCTGCCTCCCTAACCTGTTCTTCCTCCCACCTATCCCCTCCTCCCACCCCAAGCCGCACCTCCATCTCCTACCGACCAACCTCATCCCGCCCCCTTGACCTGTCCGTCCTCCCTGGACTGACTTATCCCCTTCCTAACTCCCTACCTACACTCACCTTTCCTGGCCCCATCCCCGCCTCTTCGACCTGTTTGTTTCCTCTCCACCTATCCTCTCCTCTATCCCTCTTCTATCCGCCTCCCACTCTCTCCCTATTTATTTCAAAACCCCCTTCCCCTCCCCCTTTTCTGATGAAGGGTCTAGGCCCGAAACGTCAGCCTCTCTGCTCCTATGATGCTGCTTGGCCTGCTGTGTTCATCCAGCCCTGCACCTTGTTGTCTCGGATTCTCCAGCATCTGCAGTTCCTACTATCTCTTATGAAACACATTGTTCGGGGGGAGGCAATGGCCCAGTGGTATTATCGCCGAACTATTAATCCAGATGGTGGAATTTGAATTCAATTAAAAATATCTAGAATTAAGGATCTAATGATGATCATGAATCCATTGTCGATTGTCAGGAAAAACCCATCTGGTTCACTAATGTCCTTTAGGGAAGGAAACTGTCATCCTTACTTGATCTGGCCTACATGTGACTCCAGACTCACAGCAATGCGGTTGCCTCTACACTGCACTCTGGGCAATTAGGGATGGGCATTAAATGCCGCCTGGTCAATGATGCCTTCATCCCGTGAATGAATAAAGAAAAAAAATTAGTAGTGTTTTGAGCTGTGAGCTCAGACAGGTCAGATGCTCACATGATCTCAACGTTTGAGGGCAAGAAATTAGAGAGGTCAAAATTCCCAGTAGATTCTAGTTGCAGGGCAAGATATTGGATTCCTGGTCACTTGAAGGGCTTAGCTGGTGTTAGGGAATTATATCTAACTATCCTGAATGAACAATTTTGAGGAAATGACCAAAATGAAGGAATATTCCGTTCCATTAGATGTTGTAGATCATAATTTTCAAAAAGCCTTTGGGAAGACACCATAGAGACAACTTTGGGAATGATTACATAAATGGTCAGAAATTATATTGGATTGGAAAATATCTATGATCTTGTCGTAAGTCATAGGAGTGAAGATATGAGGAATATTTCTTTAAACCACTACCTTTCAGCATTGTCATCAATCATTTGGGATGAGAGCAGGTCACAAAATTTATTGTTTGAAACGTGTATGTGACTTTGGAATTTAGAATTAAATGGGATTTATCCCATTTATCAAAATTAGGGAATATGTGGTAAGATAGTCTTCAACATTGATAAGTGCAAATTCTTAAACTGAAAACAGACAATACAAAGAGCATCAGTAAGAAAATGCAAACATTGTGGAAAAGACAAAAGGAACTGTAAACTGTGAGGAGGGGGTGAAAAGATAAATGGAAAAGTTCATGTGAAACAAAAGCATAAGAGTTACCATTTTTCTTTAAAAACTGCAGATGCAGCAGAAAGTAAATACAGTTAGAAAATGCAGGTAAAACTGAGTAAGTATATCAGTTTCAAGAAGAGAAAAATAATTAGTTCACACTAAAAATCTAAACATCTATCTTCAGCCTGATAAAAGATTTCTGAACCGAACAGGGACAGGGCATTCTCATGTCACTAACAGCAAGTGCTGAGAAAAGAATAGTGGATGTATCTAAGGTCAATAGTTATTAAAATCAATGCACACAGTATGTCTGGCAGAAAGACATTATTTCAAGATACCAAGAACTGCCGATGCTGGAGTCAGAGTCAACATAGTGTGGAGCTGGAGGAACACAGCAGGTCAGACAGCAACAGAGGAACAGGCCTGACCTGCTGTGTTCCTCAAGATTTTATTTCAGCTGCATTTGAAGCCCTTTGACAATTCTTCTCTTTTAGTTGTTTTAAGTGCGCTTTTGTTGTGTACTGGTCTTTTCAATAATTGTATACGTATCCCCAACTGCCCCAGTACCATCTCTTGCAAAAATGTTTTCCCATATCTTGTCCTTTTCACAATTGCATTCTCTGATCATTAGACCCAAATCACAAGCATAGTCAAAATTACATGATTGATGAAGCAATGTAATTCTTGATGTTTAAAATTACCATTGGAGAAATTAATGGAAAAATGCACAAAATATATGTATGATATTCCTCTGATCACTATTTTAATCAAAATGTTAATTCCTTCAAAATGCCAACGAGTTTCTGCCTGAGAAACATTGTTCCTCTTACTACTTCAAATCTACTTAATAGAATTGAATTAACTTGTATTCTTTCCTTCACTTAGAATCAAATTTAGTTCTACACTTTTAACGCCTTTCCCAAGCTCCTTATTAATCAGTTTTATTTATAATTTATTACCAAATGCACTCCAGCATAACTTGTGGATCTTTTCTCCTTGGTATCTCAAATTAATATTGGAACATGTTATTGATGCTTTTAGAATAGAATAGAATAGTCTTTATTGTCACATCTACTCAATGAGTATAGAGAAAAGCTTTTCGTAGCCAGTTAAAGTGCCGACTTAAATACAAAAGTATCTAGACACAACTTCTTTAGTTTCAAGATGTTAGACAATACAAAAATAAAATATCCAGCATTGCAGAAATAAAAGTTCAGTACAGCAGACCATGCTGACACCTATTTCCAGTCCTCACTGGGCCCACGCTCCACACTGCACCAGTGACACACCAGGAGGCCGCTACGGGAGGCCATTGCCCCAGGGCAGGCCAGGAATCGTCGCCAGAGGCCGGGAGTCGAAGAGAAAGAAAGGAGGAGCAGAAGAAGAAAGAAAAGTACGAAGAGGAAGAGAAAAAAAGGAAGAGAAAGAAGAAAAGGAGAAGAAGAATGGGGCAGAGCAGACAATCTCTGACTACTCCGCCACATTTTGGACCATTGGCACCATAATGTACTAGTTGTAGATTATCAAAGAAAGAACATTGTGGACGCTAGAAACCAATATGAAGATTCATCACTTTACACATGCACTCCATCAGAATGGACTCAGGGCTCTTCACTTCTACTTGGAATGACAATCAAACAAGGGTGGCATATTAGCTCAGTGGTTAGCACTGCTGCCTCACAGTGCCAGGGACTGGGGTTCAATTCCACCCTTGGGTGACTGTCTGTGTGGAGTTAGTACATTCTCCCTATGTCTGCGTGGGTTTCCTCTGGGTGCTCTGGTTTCCTCCCACAGTTCAAAGATGTGCAGGCTGGGTGGATTGACCATGCTAAATTGCCCCATAGTGTTCAGGGATGTATAGATTAGGTGGGTTATAGGGTGAAGGGTCTGGGTGAGATGTCTGAGGGTCAGTGTGGACTTGTTGGGCTAAAGAGCCTGTTTCCACAACTTAGGGAGCCCATGAGCTATCTCCATCCACTACCAGCATATCCTTTAACTCTTCACATCAAAGGTGTGGCCATGGGTACATGCATGGCTCCAGTTATACCTGTCTCTTTATGGAGTACATGGAATATTCCTTGCTCCAATCCCACTCAGATCGTCCCCACAACTCTTTCTCTGTTACTTCGATGACATCATTGGTGCTGCTTCCCTCTCTGGTTCAAAATTGAAAAAAATTATCCATTGCACTTTCCATTTCCACCCTGCCCTCACCTTCACCTGGTCCCTCTCTGACTCTTACCTTCCCTTCCTTGACATCTCTGTTTCCATTTCTGGTGATATGTTGGCCACCGATAAGCATTACAAACCCAATTACTCCCACAGTTACATTGACTATACATCCTCACACCCTGCTTCCTGTAAAGACTCCATTCCATTCTCCCAGTTTCTCTGGCCCCATCGCATCTATTCCGATGATACCACTTTCTGCCAGGGAGACTCAGAAATGTCCATCTTTTTCCTCAACCACAGGGCTCACGACAATGTCCAACCCATCTCCTGCCCTTCTGCACTCATCCTTTCTCTTCCCATCCATGACATCAAAAACATCACCTTGGTCCTCACTTACCACCCCACCAGCAGCAACATCCAAAGGATCATAAGCTGCTGTTTTTGCCACCTCCAGTGGGATTCCACCATCAGACACATCTTCTCCTCGCCTCCCTTGTCAGCATTTCACAGGAACCATTCCCTCCAGGACACTTGGTCCAATCCTCTGCCATTCCCAACATCTCCCATACCCCCATGACACCTTCTCTTGCGATCATAGAAGGTGTAACACCTGCCTGTTTAGCTCCTCCCTCCTCACCATCCAGGGTTCGGGACACACCTTCTAGGTGAAGCAGTGCTTTACCTGTACTTTACACAATCTAGTCTACTGTATTCGCTATGGTCTCCTCTATACGGGGGAGACAAAATGCAGACTTGGCGACGGCTTTGCAGAGCACCTACATTCTGTCCAAGCTTTCAGTTTCCTGCCACTTCAACACACCACTGTGTTCCCAACCAGCATTTCTGTCTCCAGCTTGCTGCAATGCTCCAGCGAGGCTCAGTGCAAGCTGGAAGAAAAACATCTCAATTTCCACTTGGGGACCCTGCAGCTTTCAGGACTCAGTATCAAGGTCAATAATTTTAGAACCTGAACACCATCCTCTAAGTCCTTTACCCAACCCGCACATCCCAGGCCTGTCATGACATGGGCTGCTTTCTGCAGAGTCAACCCATTTCCACCTGCTTAGGCTCCCCATTATCAGCTTTTCTTTCTCTTCAGCTTACTGAAATCTATCCCTTCATCTGTCTAACTGTCTTTCTCTCTCTCTGGACTCCATTGCCACCTATTTGCTCACAACTTTACCCTCTAACCCCCTGTCATCAGCATATAAATCACCTTTCCCTAGCTACTAATAGTTCTGAAGAAGGGTTACAGGACTCAAAACGTTAACTCTGCTTTTCCTCCGCAGATACTGCCAGACCAGCTGCATTTCTCCAGCAATTTCCACTTTTTCTTCAGATTTCTAGCATCCACAGTTATTTCTTTTACATTAATGTATTATGAAAATTCATATTCACTTCAAAACGTTGATTCTGTTCCTCTCTCCACAGATGCTGCTGGACCAGCTGTGTATTCCCAGCACCTTCTGATTCTATTGTAGATTTATGATGTTCTGTGATGGATTACCTGATTGGCCTCAGTTGATCTTAGTTTCAATGCATCTCCTGGGTGATTTTTCATTGAGGGTCTTTAAGTGTCTCATAATTTACTTTTATGACATCCTCAATGAACACTGTTAGTTTTCACACACCCAATATTTTTAATGGTTACCTTGCTGGTTAATTTCCTATTGAGATTGTGGCTGCAGGAGAGTTTTTAGAAGTATTGTTAGAGATGCCATGCTTCAGTTGTGACATTAAATTAGTGCAGTATACTTGCTCTGATCTTTTAGAAGTATGATAAAGTGCACAGGACTGAATTAAGAGCATTCTTTCAGTGTTACATACAACGTTAATACTGCACTAGTAGGTTAACTAGTCATTGCCGTATTGTGTGAAATAACTGCTATCTTTGCCCACAAAGTAGCTGCTTGAAAACAATCAATTTAACAGAATCAAAATTAAGAAAATTAGCAAAAGCGAGAGTAAACTGAAAGGTCAACCCTAGGTTGACATGTAATGTGTCTGCAGACAATTCTGAAAAAAATGTTGATTCAGAAAATTGCTTTTCCTTTAAGATTTATTTCAGACTTCACTGTGATATTTGTTTTTATTTCTGTTCTGTTCCTGGAATTGCAAACTTCTTATCCAATGTTCTTTTATTTTATCTCCTTTTTAATAGAACTTCCATTTGATTCTGGTTTTCACCATCTCTTTTCCTTGTGTAGCCCTATCAAATTCCCACATCAACAAATTATTCTCAGCTGGAATATCCTATCTTTCTCCTCCTACACTCAGCTGCCAATATTTGCATTTTTCAACATTCTCAGAACCAGTGACACCAGATTTCTTCGGAGATAGTAGGAACTGCAGATGCTGGAGAATCCGAGACAACAAGGTGCAGAACTGGATGAACACAGCAGGCTAAGCATTTTCTGAGGAAGGGTCTAGGCCCGAAACATCAGCCTTTCTGCTCCTGATGAAGGGTCTAGGCCCGAAACATCAGCCTTTCTACTCCTATGATGCTGCTTAGCCTGCTGTGTTCATCCAGCTCTGCACCTTGTTGTCTCTTATACCAGATTTCTTTCTCTTTTTAATCCGTTACTGGCATTATCATAGTTTTGGTGAATTCTGGTGTGTGGTGCACTTTTTACGCTTGGCCCCTTTAGTTTGATATATTGGAATAACACACTTTATTAACTGTGTATTTCAAGTGTTCTATGGATCAGGAGCTCTTTCACATAGAGCTTCATTTTGTACCAAAATATGGTTATTGACAAAATTTCTGCTCGCTAACCATGATGTTGGTCAAGTCAGCTCATACTTGATGAGGGAGGTGATGGCTTAGTGGCATTATCACTGGACTGATAATCCAGAGACCCAGGTAATGTTCTGGGGAACCCAGGGTCAAATCCTGCTATAGCAGATGGTGGAAATTCAATTCAATAATAAGCTTGTACTGGAAGGCATGTTTTAGCAGGAATAAACCTTGAACATCCTAAGGGGGCATATCAGCAGAAATAGCTGTAGAGGAATCTTGTACACCCAAAGACCTATCTCAACTTTCAGAGCAAACTAGAGTACAAACAGATTCCTGTAGACATTATAAGAGAAAGGCTTAGGATGGAAGATTTCTGTTTATTGTACAAGAATGAAAAATAAACAATGGATGTGTATGAAGGTTGATGCTTTTCTGTACATACTTGACAGATGTAGAGAGATGTCGGACAGAGATTGGACAGAGGTAAAACCCAACCAGGCAGAGCTGGGACATAGTATAAAACAGAATTCTGCTCAGTCAATCTGAGACTGAGATTGTTTAAGTAAACACAATATTAGTCTGCGTGCTTGATCCTTCTGTGGTCTGCGTGAGGACAATAATTACAACACAGTGGAAAGATAGATGCAGCGCCATACCTTTCAATAGAGTTGTCAATAATAGCCACTCTTGCACATCTCTATAGATCTCCTATTCAGTGCTAGAGCTTTACTGGTTTTCATTTCCCTGATGGCTTCACTGACTTCGAGGTTCATGATCTTCTCCTTACTGCAACAAGACTCTGGATTTGCCCCTTAACTGCTTCGTACAAGTTCTCTGGCACTTTGGAATTCTTAGCAAGCGCCAGTGTCAAGTTGAAAATGAATTAGCCCTAGTTCTCTATGTTGTGGTGTGGCATGTAATATCTGAAGAATAAATACAAATGAGAAGAAATCAGGAAATGAACGATCCTTCAGATGCTAACAACAAACTGATCGAGTCAATTCCAGCAGTTTATGCCATCCCATACTCACCAAACTCTGGAGGTCTCAGACAGTTACCAGCAAAAACAAAGGCTCTTCTATTATATTTCTCGTGCTGTACTACACCAGGTAAGGATATTTCACAAATATTTGCTTTATAAACTACACAAAATAGCACAAATGTTCCAATTTTTAACCAAACCAGCCTGTTAGATTATTGCTTTGCTATTCTGTAGCCATTAACTAGTCTGCCATCATGTGGCTTCCAGTGGAGTTAAATTCCAAATCTTACTAAATTGAAATCATTTTTCATTCAGATGTTAGGCCAACTTCATTAATTGCAACAGTTACATCATAAAAATTTGCTCTGTTGTATTGTTTTAAGCCAAAGAAAGTTTGAAGCTTACAAATGAGATCAGAGAAACATAAGAGATAGTAGGAGCTGCAGATGCTGGAGAATCTGAGACAACAAGGTGCAGGGCTGGATGAACACAGCAGGCCAAGCAGCATCATAGGAGCAGAGA
>NC_063340.1:73468363-73475508 GCF_021869965.1 Rhincodon typus
TGCTGCTTGGCCTGCTGTGTTCATCCAGCCCTGCACCTTGTTGTCTCAGAGAAACATAATATTAGCTTAAGTTACAAATGCTATGATGCTTTGTTAAAATGGTCTTCATATGTGTTGGAACTTACAAAAGATTCAAGTTAAGAAGGATAATTCAGATCAACAAAAACTTCCCAGAACAGTATGACTAGTTATCTGTAGCAAGATTGCATTTCTTTTTACCTAACATCCCTTTGGCTCTTCTTAAATTACTGTATATAGTGTGCTGATATAAAAGTTGAATTTTTGAAATGAAATTTCTAGACCAAATGGCTGTGAAGCAGAACTTTAGGCTATAGTGGGATTACCAACACCTTATTGAAAAAGACTGTGGCAGACCACCCCTACGTAGCCCCAGAGCCACTCTGAGGGGTGTGAAATCACTGAATGTAAGACTTCTGACCCAACTGGAAGAAGAATTCGGAATGAACCCCTGTTCAGTGATTCACAAAGTGATCAGGGTAATTTTGTAAAAGTTCAATGTAATATGTTGTAGTTAATTTGTTAAATATCATATTACATTGGATAAAGTCTAGTATGTAATTCTATAAGATAACCTAACAGGTAATGTATAGATAAATAGATACAGTTTGTTAATGTTATAAAATGAACAACTCATAAAAAGACAAATAGAATTTTACAGTATAAAAGGAGGCCATTCGACCCATTGTGTCTGTACCTGCTTTAGGAAGAGCTACCCAAGTAGTCTCATTCTCCAGCCCTATCTCTGTAGCCTTCTGAAGTCAGCACTTACTAATATATATCCAGATCTCATTTGAAACCTCCTGTGAAATCTGCCTGCACCGCTTTCCCAGGCAGCGCATTCCAAATCCTAACAACATTCTGAGTAAAGAAGTTTCTCCTCATCTCACTCCTAACTCTCTTGCTAACAATCTTGAAATTGCTATCTCAAGTTACTGACATAATACCCTTCTTTACCCTGTCAAAATTGTTCTTAACTTTGAGCATCTGAGTAAGGTCACCTCTTAATCTTCTCAGCTACAAATGGATTAAGCCCAATTTCTCTAATCTTTCCTTGGATCCAAAATCCCTCATTCCTGGTATCATTCTAGTAAATCTCCGTTGCACTCTCTCCAGGGCTTTAACATCCTTCCTCAAATAAAGTGCCCAGAACTGAACACAATACTTCAAATGTGGTGTGACCAATGATCTGTAGTGGTGTAGCATCACTTCCTTGCTTTTATAATCTATGCCTGTATTTATAAACCCAAGGATCCCATAAACCTTCTTATCAACTGTTTCAACTTGCTTGGCCAACTTCAAAGAATTATGCATTTGAACCCTGAATTTACATTGTTCCTGTACTAACCTCAAAGTTGTGCTATTGAGCCTGTACTGTCTCTCCATGTTTCTTTGACCAAAATGCATTACCTCACGTTTCTCTGCATTGAAATTCACCTACCAGGTGTCTGCCCATTTGGCCAACTTGTCAATGTCTCTCTCAAGTTACTCAGTATCATCCTCACAATTCATTATTCTCCCTAGCTTAGTATCATCTGCAAATTTAGAGATTTTGCCCTTAATACCCATCTCCAAATCACTTAGATAAATCAGAAAAAGCAAGGCTCCCAACACCAATCCCTGAGGAACACCACTTTCAACTTGTCTCCAGTCTGAGAAATGCCCATCTCGACCTACCCTCTGTTCTCTATCTTTTAGCCAACTTCTAATCTATGCTGTCAAGCACTCATTAATAACAAACATTTCTAATTTGCTAACCAACCTGTCATATGGCATGGTATCAAATGCTTTCCGAAGCTCCAAATATGCGACATCCACAGCATTACCCTCTCCTATTGCCTGTGTCACCTTGTCAAAGAACTCAATTAAATTTGTCAGACATGACCTTCCCTTGACAAAGTCATATCAACTGTCCAGTATTAACTTATTTTTCTGTAAATGTATATTTAACTTATCCCGTATTATGGCTTCCATCAGTTTCCCCACTACTGATGTCGAGCTGACAGGTCTGTAGTTTCCTGGGTTATCCTTTGCTCCTTTCTTAAACAACAGTGTCACGTTTACAATCCTCCAGTTCCAGAGGACTGCTCCTGTGTCCAGGCAGGCCTGGGATATTTCTGTAAATGGCTCTGTGATTTGCTCCTTTACCTCTCTCAGCAATCTAGGTCCCATCTGGGCCTGGTGACTTCTGTACTTATTGTGCTGCCAATCTTTTTAACTTTTCTTCTTTGTCTATCACTATACTGCTCAGTTACTCAACACTCACATTTTAACAGAGAGGCCATTGTCACCGTTTTCTAATTTGGTAGACACAGAGCCAAATACTCATTTAGTACCTATGCCATACCCTTTGCTTCAGTGAGCAGCCTACTCTGCTTAATGCTCACACTTCATCCCTCACTAACCTTTTATTACTAATATGCTTGGAGAATATTTTGCTATTTGTTTTAGCGCAGCCTGCCATTCTTTCCCCATGCTTTCTCTTATCTTTCCCCATACTTTCTCATCTTTCCTTATTCCAGCCTTAGCCTCTCTCCTGAATATGAAATGTAAGAGACAAGCAAAGATTGGAAACTAGAATTTTGAATTTAAATAAGGCAGACTTTGATGGGATGAGGCAGAGACTGTCCATAGTAAACTGAGAAGTCTGCTAATAGATAAAGCAACCGAGGAATAGCAGAGACTGTTCAAAGAAACATTTAAAACTATTCAGCACCCATTAGAAGGAAAAACTCTGCCTCACAAAGAAACAGCTATGGATATCTGAGAGGGTAAGAGACAGCATAAAACTAAAAGAAGGGGCTTATAAAAACACAAAGAACAATACAGAATGGGACAAAATCTAACAAAAGGCCAAAAAAGGTTTATAAAAGCAGCTGAAAAGGATTATGAAAGGAAATTTGCAAGGACATAAAGGACAATAAGAGAAGATTTCGTAGTTATATAAAGGGAAAGGGGCTGGTTAAGAGTACTTTTGGACCACTGTAGGCTGAGAATGGGGATATTGTTATGATTATTTTGCTTCAGTATTCACAGCAGAAAAGGAGGATAGCTTTCTGGAAGTCTCAAAGGAATTAACAGAGGATCAGTGACAGGATCTAAATAATATTAGCTTAAGTAAATCATCAATAATGGGGAAAATTAGTGGAACTGAAGAGTGACAAAATCTCCATGATCTGATAGTTTCCATCTACAGCTGTTAAAGGAGGTAGGACAGTACAGTGCCAATGCCCTAATCATAACCTGTCAGAATTCCCTGGATTCAGGAGTTGTACCTCTGGTTTGGAAATTTGCTCATGTCACTCCACTGTTTAAGAAAGGTATCAGTGGGAATCCAGGAAATTACAGTTAGCCTGACATCTGTGGTGGGGAAATTGTTGGAGTCTATAATCAAGGATAGCGTAACTGACTACCTCAACAAGTTTCAGTCAATCAGGGAGATTCAGCATGGATTCATGAGGGATACATCATGCCTGATAAGCCTTGTAGAGTTTTTTTTGATAATATGACAAATGTGGTGGACAGATGTAAGTCAATGGATGTTGTTTACATGGACTTCCAGAAGGCTTTTAATTATGCCCCACACAAGGAACTGTTAGCTAAGGTGGAAGACCAGAGAACTGAGGGCAAATTACTGACAAGGATAGGAAATTGGTTGAGTGACAGGAAACTGAGACTTGGAATAATCGATAAATACTCAGATTGGCAGGACGTGACTCATGGCATCCCACGGGGATTTATGTTGGAGCATCAATTATTCACAAGATTCACAACAACTTGGGTAATGGCATAAAAGATAAATATTCAGATTTGCTGATAACACAAAATTAGACAGTATTGTAAACAGTGTGCATGACAGCATAAAATTCCAACAGGATATTGATATATTAAGTGACTGGGCAAAGCTGTGGCAGACAGATTTTACAATGAGCAAATGTGAAGTTACCCATTTTGGACTGAAAAAGGATCGATCAGGGTAATTTTTTAGAAGGCACAAAGTTAAATCTAATGGATGTCCAATGAGATTTTGGGATTCAGGTGCTTGGCTCTTTAAAATGTCACAAACTGGTGCAGAAAGTAGTCAAGAAGGCTAATGAATGCTGGACTTCATATTTAAGGAGCTGGAATATGGAGATGTAAATGCTATGCTGCAGTTATGCAAAACCCTAGTTTGACCGCACTTGGGAGTACTGTGAGCAGATCTGGGCACCACCCCTTAGGAAGGATGTTTTTACCCTGGAGGGACTTCAATGCAGGTTTATAATGTTGATACCTGGAATTTAGGGGTTAAGTTATAAGAAGCGATGAGACAATTTAGGCCTTTATTTTCTAGAATTTAGCAGCTTAAGGGGTGATGTAATCGAGATCTTTGGTATATTAACAGGGAAAGACAGGGTAGCTAAAGATAAATTATTTCCACTGGTGGCTTAGCCTAATAATTAGGGCCATCGAGGAGAGATGTTAAAGAACATTTCTACACACAAAGAGTAGAAGAGGTTTGGAGCTCTCTTACTCAAATGGCGGTTGATGCTAATTCAAATTGTTAGATTTAAATTTGAGATGGATAAATTTTTAATAACCAATGGTATCAAGGGATATAGGCCCAAGGCAGGCATATGGAATTAGGCCACAGATCAGCCATGATCTTAATGAATGGTGGAACAGGCTTGATGGGCTGAATGGCTTACTCCTGTTCCTTTGTTCCCTTGAGATACTCTTCCTGATTTCTATTGCTGTTATTATTCTGATATACATCATATGCCTCCTTTCTCGTTCTTAGTTTCTCATCAATATCCTTGGTCATCCACAGTGCCGTAGCTTTGGATGCTCTGTATTTATTTCTCATGGGTACGTACCTAGCTTGTGCTCTTTGAAAAGTCTCCCATTGCTCATTCACTGTTTAATCAACCAAAATGCATTTCCAATCAACCTGCTCCAGTTCAACTTTTTGATATTTAATATCTGCCCTTTTCCCGTCTGGGATATTAATCCTTGACTGATTTTTATCCTTTTCCAACTTAATATTGAACTTTATTATATTATGATTACTACTTCCCAAATACTAACCCACTTTGATATTCTCCATTTTCCAAGGGCCAGATCCAACACAGCTCCCTCCCTGGTAGGTCTGGAAATGTACTGTTTCAGAAAGTTCTATGGCATGCATCGCAGGAATTTCTCCTCTTCCGTGCCCCAAACTCTAACTTTTATCCAGTCTACCCTAGAGTAATTGAAATCGCCAACCAGCACAACCCTATTTCTCCTACAGATTTCCATAACCTCCTCTACTTCCTCCCCACTGCTTGGAGGTCTATAATAAATAAACAACAAGGCAACCGTCCCCTCCTGTTTCTCATGACCAACCATATAAATTCTAATTTAGGAGCTACATCTATTCAAGATGATATTATATTTGACCATGACTAAAAACCTTATAACCGGTTTATTAAGTACCCAGTCCTCTTCTGGCTTGTCCATAGTTCTGTCAATGCTGATATATCATATCTCCCAGAGCCATTTCTGCTTCCAGATTCTGCATTTACATACATGCAATTTAACCCTGCCCTTATTATTTTGCTCCCCCATCTTCTCTCTTTTGCCCTCACTGGTACTTATAAAAACCAGGCCCATCAGTCAACCCACCCCCTGTCTTAAAAGTTTAAATCCATCCCCACTACACTAGTTACTCTCTCAGTAAAAGATTAGTTCCATTTTTGCTCAGGTCAAAACCAAGTTTCCTGAACAGCTTTCTCATTTCCAAAAAGTGATCCCAATGACCCTAAAGTCTAAACCACTCCTTTATACACCATCCCTCAAGCCATGCATTTACCTCCCCAGTCTACCTTTGCCTAAATGGTGAAAATTGTGATACATGTATAGTATTTCTGAGATTACTAGTCTGGAGGTCCTACATTTTAAACCAATCTCTAATTCCTCAAACTGATCTTGCAGGACCTCCAAATTGTCCTTCCCTTTGTCACTGGTTCCTACATAAACCACAACCATTGGTTGTTCACCCTCCCTTTCCACAATTTTATCCAGCCATTCCATTACCTATGTACATAAAAGCTATTTTTTTTTTAGCATTGTTGGTTTTTACTCCATTCTATTATGACGGTCTTTTTGGCTTTCTCTTTGGGCCAAAACAATGTGTGGTGCATAAATCTGTTGATAACGATTCATCCCAACTCCTGGTTGTATAAAAGTGTTGTGAGGAGCTTCATCACAAAATCATCACTCGACAGAACAAAGTGCCCGCAATAGCATCTGTCATATTGGATGTCACACATTTTAGTCATTATTTTTGACATACTAGATCATTCTCATTGCATGCAAAAACAACCCACTGGCACTATGTTATCAGTCAGTGTGTTCACAGAGGTCCATCATTAATTATTTAGACTTAGATTTATTTATTTGTCACATGTCCTAAGTATATGAATACATAAGTACAGTGAAAAGTGCACACAGTCGCCATTCACTGGCGCCCACTTGGTTACAAAAACCAGAATTAAAAGATTGAACAGAGCCAAAAGGTAAGCAAGAAAACAAGAAAAGCCCCAAGCCCCATCTCCATAATAGTGCAGACTCCACTCCAATTGTTAGGACACCCAGCAGGCCACCGCCACTGCCGCCATGTGAAAGGCCCACTCTCACCGCCAACTGCTGCCCTCTCACCAGCCCCACTCTCACCACCCACTGCCCCGTCACCGGGCCCTGCTCTCACCACCCAATGCCCCCTCACCACCCACTGCCCCCTCACCAGCCCCGCTCTCACCACCCACTGCCCCCTCACCGGCCCCACTCTCACTGCCCACTGACCCCTCACCACCCACTGCCACCTCACCAGCCCCACTCTCACTGCCCACTGCCACCCTCACTGGCCCCACTCTCACCATCCACTGCCCCCTCACCTGCCCCATCTCACCACCCACTGCTCCCTCACTGACCCCACTCTCACCGCCCACTGCCCCCTCACTGACCCCACTCTCACCGCCCACTGCCCCCTCCGACCCCACTCTCACCGCCCACTGCCCCCTCACTGACCTTGCCCTCACCGCCCACTGCCCCCTCACCAATCCCACTCTCACCACCCACAGCTCCCTCACCGGCCCCGCTCTCACTGC
>NC_063340.1:73475518-73531991 GCF_021869965.1 Rhincodon typus
ACCACCCACAGCTCCCTCACCGGCCCCGCTCTCACTGCCCACTGCCCCCTCCCCGGGCCACTCTCACCGCCCACTGCCCCCTCACCGACCCTGCCCTCACCGCCCACTGCCCCCTCACCGACCCCGCTCTCACCACCCACTGCCCCCTCACCCCCCCCTCCCTCCCCGCCCCCCCCCCCCCCCCCACCCCCCCCTCCCCGCCCACCGCCCCCTCACCGACCCCGCCCTCACCGCCCACTGCCCCCTCACCGACCCTGCTCTCACCACCCACTGCCCCCTCACCACCCACTGCCTCCTCACCACCCACTGCCCACTCACCACCTGCTGCCCACTCACCAGCCCCACTCTCACCACCCACTGCCCCCTCACCGCCCACTGCCCCCTCATTGGCCCCGCTCTCACTGCCCACTGCCCCCTCACCGAACCCGCTCTCACCACCCACTGCCCCCTCACCGACCCCGCTCTCACCGCCAACTGCCCCCTCACTGGCCCCGCTCTGACTGCCGACTGCTGCTCCCTTACCAGCCCGGTCTTGTTGTCGCTGCCTCACCGCCCTGGTGTCACCGCTGAACCACTGTAGAACCACGCTCAATGTGCCGTTGCTGCAGGACACGGCCTGCGCGTTTAGCTCCCGCCTCACGGTTCCTGGTTGCGACCTGACTCCTTCCCAACTCCTTCAGTAGGCAGTTAAAATGTCAGGGGGTGGGATTGTAATAGAATACTGCAGAGAAGTGAGAGAAGAAGAGAAAGATAACAGAAAATGAAAGGGAACTGGCAAGCAGAGTGGAGCTCAAAATGGAGGGAATTACCCTGCTGCCATCTTGCTGGAACTTTTTCTTTTTTGTCTTCCAGCATCAAATAGTTCTGGAACTTTCAGATACCATCAAAACTCATTCATATGCATATCCAAAAGCTGAACAACATCCAGTATAACTGCTACAATGGTACAGGTTGATCTCACATTGATTACGGAGTTCAAACACACCCCCCAAAATTTTTTTCTTTGTGTCGTCCTCCTGGTCTCCACTGCCATATTTCTTTGACCAACTCCTTGTGAACACTTTCATGTATCCCCGCCTTTCTTGTGAACATGGACAATATTATAGTGTAATAGAGTCAAACAGCACAGAAACAGACCCTTTGGTCCAACTCGCCCATGCTGACAAAGTTTCCCAACCTAAACTAATCCTAGAGATAGTAGGAACTGCAGATGCTGGAGAATCTGAGATAACAAGGTGTAGAGCTGGAAGAACACAGCAGGCCAAGCAGCATCAGAGGAGCAGGAAGGCTGACGTCTCAGGCCTAGGCCCTTCTTCAGAAAATGAAGATTTGCTACCCGTAAAACAACATCTTTATGGTTTCAACCCAGAAACATGAACTCAAGTGAGGAAAAAGATTACATTCATGTCAAACAGTGGCATTATTGAACCATGTCATAGTAGCTGGAGATCACACATAAATATGGTGCTGCTGTAACTAGCATCATGAACCAGTCCAAACCACCTCAAAATATATTAAGAAGATAGTCTAGACACTAACATTTTCTTATTTTAAGGTAAGTGTAAAGTGTTGTGTTCCAGTTGCAATTCAATTAGTCAAACTATCGACTTTAAGCAAAATACACAGACAAAATAAAAACAAAAGAAAAGAACTGGCTTAACTGTAACTCAAACAAAGTGCTCAACAAAGTAATATATAAATTACTACTAATTAATTGTTCCTATATAGTAACATTCCACGAACACACCCTTGAGAAAGGCAAATCAGTAAAACAGATTGTCTCACATGCAATTCTGGCAGCAGGAAGAGAGCCCCAGCTTTTAGCTGTAATGGAGAGAGGAATAAGAGCTGCCACATTCAGTTTCAAGACCCCAGCAACGACTGCTACTGAAGGCTATAACTAAAAGAAATCCTGGTTCTGTGGTAGCTTGACCCCACCCATTCAGGGTGCTTCTATTATTCCAATTTGAAAAATAAACCCCAAGGCCTCATAAAGTGTTCATTTTATTGGCTTTGGGGCAGACTGCTCACCACCTCTGTCTCAACTTTTCTTCATAAAAAACAGGATAAAATACACCTCTTAAAGCCATAGCATCATCACACCAGATGAAGCCAGAATGGTGGGTGGGGCATGGGGAGAGACATGAGATTCCACAACCAAAACTGTTTCATTGATGTGCAATTCTACAATCCATACAACTTAAAAATCAACCATATGAAAAGACAGATATTTTGGAGAAAATACATAGAAAAACTGAATTCTATATTCAAACTGGACTTGTATAGAATATGGTTATGAAAATAATTGTATGTTTAATGTAAATATATTAGTACTATCAATGTAAATATAAACAAGTGATAAGATGGACCTTTGATAGCAAAATGAAAATGCCTCTTATGGATATGTTTTCACTTTTTTCAGTGGGAGGGTGTGTAATATAAAACATATTGTGATGATTTAGGAATATGGATGTTTAAAGTAGAGGCAAGATAGATTTTGAATTCAGTTTTGTGAGAGCAGCTGGCTTGTTTTGAGATGTTAGAAAGTCATTTAGAACGGTGAATTTAATACAGAATATTAAGAAGCTATCCGGCTTCAGTTAAGTGCCCAGCAGGATTTTTGTGGTGTTAAATTAATGAAGCGTTTACAAAGTTTCTTTTAATGACCCATAGATAAAACAGAACAGGTGCTATTAGTAGCTAGTATTCAGTTCAGAAGAACAGTTCCATCCGAAGAATGGGACAGTTACCTCAGTTTGTAAACAATCCAGAGTTTGCTAAATCTCCATACTGCTTGTGCAAAGTTTATCAAGCTTTTATAACTAAGAAAAGGTTTTCACTGGAGCTGAAAAGAAAGCTCTCAGTTGCTTATACTGGAAAATGTAAGATAATTAAGAAATTAAAGAGTTAGAAATAGGAGTGGTACTGCACTGGGAATGAATATCTGGAATGGATGTTGCTGCAAAAAAAATGTTGACTCGTTTTTATTTGTGCTGATTTTTCAAAACTGGTTGGGTTTGATTTCTCTGCCCTCTTGAGTAATAAATATATTCGTTTGTTAAAGAACGTTGACAGCCTCTTGAGAATGCGAACAGTGGCAAAACACCATGGTAACCAACCTCAAAAATTAAACTGGTCTATCAAGTCAGGTTTCACTCGAGACCTGACCTGTTCAGAATCGCTGTGGCAGGGATCATAACACTATGTTAGCACCTCACCATCCATAACGCCATAAGACATAGGAGCAAAATTAGGCCGTTTGGCCCATTGAGTCTATTCTGCCATTTGACCATGGTTGATAGTTTTTCAACACCATTCTTCTACCTTGTCCCTATGACCCTTGAACCCCCATATGAATCAAGAATCTATCTATCTTGTCCTAAATACACTAAATGACTTGGCCTCCTCAGCCTTCTGTGGCAATGTGTTCCACAGATTCAGCACATTTTGGCAAAGAAATTCCTCCTCATCATCATTTCTAAAGGCTCATTCCTTCGCTCTGAGGCTGTGCCCTGGGGTCCCAAACTCTCCCACTTGTGGAAATATCTTCTTCAGGTCTACTTTGTCCAGGCCTCTCAGTATTCTATAAGTTTCAATGAGATTTCCCTGTCATCCTTCTAATTTGTATCGAGTACAGACCTGGAGTCCTCAACCAGTCCCCATATGACAAGCCCTTCATCCCTGGGATCATTCATACAAACCTCCTCTGGAACCCCTAAGCCAGCACATCTTTCCTTAGTTACAGGGCCCAAAACTACTCACAATATTCCAAATGTGGCCTGACCAGAGCCTGATATAGCCTCAGCAGTACATTCCTGCTCTTGTATTCTAGCCTTCTTGAAATGAAAGCTAACATTTGCTGTGCTAACTGCCAACTGAACCTGCAGGCTAACCTTAAGAGAACCTTAACTAGGACTCCTAAGTCGTTTTGTGCTTCAGATACAAAACCTTTCCCCATTTACAAAATAGTCTACACCTGTGTTCTTCCTACCAAAGTGCGTAACCTCACAACGACGATGTTGTGGCCATTGTGGAGACTTGGATAACACAGGGGCAAGAATGGCTGTTGGCCATTCCGGGGTTTAGATGTTTCAAAAGAAATAGGGACGGAGGTAAAAGAGGTGGAGAAGTGGTATTGCTAATCAGGGATGGTATCACAGCTGCAGAAAGGGAGGTCATCGAGGAGGGTTTGACTACTGAGTCAGTATGGGTGGAAATCAGAAACAGGAAAGGAGCAGTCACTTCATTGGGAGTTTTCTATAGACCTCGCAAAAGAAACAGAGACACTGAGGAACAGATTGGGAGGCAGATTTTGGAAAGGTGCAGAAGTAATAGGGTTGTTGTCACGGGTGACTTCAACTTCCCTAGTATCGACTGTAACCTCTAAGTGCAAATAGTTTGGATGGAACAGATTTTGTCAGGTATGTCCAGGAAGGATTTCTGACTCAATATGTAGAAAGGCCGACTAGAGGGGAGGCCATATTGGATTTAGTGCTTGGCAATGAACCAGGCCAGGTGTCAGATCTCTCAGTGGGAGAACATTTTGGTGATAGTGATCACAACTCCCTGACCTTTTCTATAGGATGGAGAGGGATAGAAGCAGACAGTATGGGAAAGTATTTAATTGGGGAAGATGGAATTACACTGCTATTAGGCAGGAACTGTGGAGCATAAATTGGGATCAGATGTTCTCAGGGAAATGCCCGACAGAAATGTGGAGGTTGCTTAGGGAGCACTTGCTGCAAGTGCTGGATAGGTTTGTCCCACTGAGGCAAGGAAAGGATGATAAGGTGAAGGAACCTTGGATGATAAGACATGTGGAGCATCTAGTCAAGAAGGAAGCTTACTTAACGTTGAGGAAGCAAGGATTGGACAGAGCTCTAGAGGGTTACAAGGTAGCCAGGAAGGAACTGAAGAATGGCATTAGGAGAGCTAGAAGGGGGCATGGAAAAGCCTTGGCGGGTAGGATTAAGGAAAACCCCAAGGCGTTCTATGCTTATGTGAATAACAAGAGGATGGCTAGAGTGATGGCAGGGCCAATCAGGGATAGTGGAGGGAATTTGTCCCTGGAGTCAGAGGAGGTAGGAGAGGTCCTTAATGAATACTTTGCTTCAGCATTCACCAGTGAGAGGGACCTTGATGTTTGTGAGGACAGCATGAAACAGGCAGATATGCCCAAACAGTTAGAGGTTATGAAGGAGGATGTGCTCGCAATTTTGGAAAACGTGAGGATAGATAAGTCCCTTGGGCCGGATGGGATATACCCAAGGTTTCTATGGAAAGTGAGGGAAAAGATTGCTGCACCATTGGCGATGACCTTTGCATCCTCACTGTCCACTGGAGTAGTACCAGATGATTGGAGGGTGGCAAATGTTATTCCCTTATTCAAGAAAGGGAATAGGGATAATCCTGGGAATTACAGACCAGTCAGTCTTACTTATGTGGTGGGCAAATTATTGGAGAGGATTCTGAGATATAGTATTTATGACTATTTGGAAAAGTACAGTTTGATTAGAAATCGTCAGCATGGTTTTGTGAGGGGCAGGTCATGTCTCACAAGCCTTATTGAATTCTTTGAGGATGTGACAAAACACATCAATGAAGGTAGAGCAGTGGATGTAGTGTAAATTGATTTTAGCAAAGCATTTTATAAGGTTCCCCATGGTAGGCTCATTCAGAAAGTAAGGAGTCATGGGATCCAAAGAAATTTGGCTGTCCCGATACAGAATTAGCTGTCCAATAGAAGACAGAGGGTGGTAGTAGATGGAAAGTATTCAGTCTGGAGTTCGGTGACCAGTGGTGTTCCACAGGGATCTGTTCTGGGACTTCTGCTCTTTGTGATCTTTATAAAAGATTTGGATGAGGAAGTGGAGGGGTGGGTAGTAAGTTTGCTGATGACCCAAAGGTTGGTGGAGTTGTGAATAGTGTGGAGGGCTGTTGTTGGTGGCAACGGGACATTGACAGGATGCAGAGCTTGGCAAAGAAGTGGCAGATGGAATTCAACCCAGAAAAGTGTGAAGTGATTCATTTTGGAAGGTCAAATTCAAATGCAGAATACAGGGTTAATGGCACGATTCTCAGCAATGTGGACAAACAGAGGGATCTTGGGGACCAAGATCAAAGTTGCCACCCAAGTTGATAGGGTTGTTAAGAAGGCGTATGGTGTGTTGGCTTTCATTGGCAGGGGAATTGAGTTTAAGAGCCTTCAGGTTATGCTGCAGCTCTATAAAACCCTGGGTAGACCACACTTGGAATATTGTGTTCAGTTCTGGTCGCCTCATTATAGGAAGGATGTGGAAGTTTTAGAGAGGGTGCAGAGGAGATTTACCAGAATGCTGCCTGGACTGGAGGGCAGGTCTTATGAGGAAAGGTTGAGGGAGCTCGGGCTTTTCTCATTGAAGCGAAGAAGGATGAGAGGTGACTTGATAGAGGTGTACAAGATGATGAGAGGCATAGATAGAGTGGATAGCCAGATACTTTATCCCAGGGCAGAAATGACTATTATGTGGGGGCATAATTTTAAGGTGATTGGAGGAAGGTATAGGGGAGATGTCGGAGGTAGGTTCTTCACACAGAGAGTGATGGATGCGTGGAATGCGCTGCCAGCAGTGGTAGTGGAGTCAGATAAATTAGAGACCTTTAAGCGACTCCTGGATAGGCACATGGAGGATAGTAAAATGTAGGGTATTCAGGGTAGTTTGATCTTAGAGTAGGATAATAGGTCGGCACAACATTCTGGGTTGAAGGGCCTGTACTGTGCTGTGTTGTTCTATGTTCTATGTTCTTTTCCCACATTTTATTTCATCTGCCACTTCTTTGCCCAGTCTCCTAGCCTTTCCAAGACCTTCTGCATCCTTCCCCTTCCTCAACCCTCACCTCTCTCCCCACCTATCTTTGTGACATTTACAAACTTACTCGCAATGCTGTCAGTTCTTTTGTCCAAATCATTAATATTTAACATGAATAGTTGTGGTCCCAACACTGACCCCCGCAGAACTCCACTACTCACCGGCTGCCATCCTGAAAAAGACCCCTTTATCTCCACTCTCTCTTTTCTGTCAGTCAGCCAATTCTCTACGCATTCCAGTAGCTTGCACCTAACACTGTGGGGTGTTATCTTATTTAGCAGCCTCCTGTGAGGCATTTTGTCAAAGGTCTTCTGGAAATCCAAACAGATCATATCCACTGGCTGTCCTTTGGCTAACTTGCTCATTACCTCCTCCAAAAATTCGAACAGATTTGTCAGGCATGACTTTCATGACATTTGAAGGGCATCATGTGTTGTTGAAAGTTCACAGCAGAATGACATTTCTTGAACTACTCAACACCTTCATTTGAAACTTGCAAAATTGTTCCTTTTTGGAGAGAAACAAGAAAGGTGACATGATTCGAGGTTTAAATTTATTAAGGTGCATTCGTGGTACACAAGACATGGAAAAGCTAAGATTAGTTACTTAATCCCAAACTTCCAGTAGAAAGGATCTAATCCAAGAAGAGTCCATTTTGGAAATATGTAGAACATTGCAGCTCCAAATCCCTGCCCCTCCCTCTCACCATGGCTTCCTGCTTAATGCACCAAATCCTGCAATTTAACATTCATATCACTGAAACTTTTACAGCCATTTGTAGAACTGGAGGAAATGAATATAAAAGTGTTGAATATCAACTACATGTCTCAAAAGACTAGTGATTATATTTATATGCAAGTAAGAATATGAAAGACTACAATCAAAAGCACTTAACCTCATGTTAGTTAAACTCTTTGGAAAGTGAAGTGGCTACACATGCAGATAGAATTAAGAACAGAGGCTTTATGTGCAATTACAGATGTAGCTGGTCATCTTGCAAGTTTCTTTCCTGGAATTTAAAACTGTTATCTTATCATTAGCATTAAATATATTCATCAAAACACATCACAAAACATCAAAGTCCTTTCCAGGCTCTGCTGGAGGGAATATAAATATATCAGAATAGCTTTAACTGAAAGTTTATTGTTTAAGAATTATTTTAATATCACAAAGTGGCAAATAACCACAGAATTTGCAGTATTAGAGACAATATTTTTTGATTACTATTAAAAGACGGACAATAGAAGCTGTAATAATTATTAAAATATACAAATAATTCCCAGTTGAAAAATGTCCCTGTCAATTCTCAAAGCAAAGCCATGCTGTGAGAGTGAATGCATTATTAAAGTCTACTGTCAGGCTGTCAGGGTACAGTAATAAATCCCAGGGCTAGTTTCTATTTGATGTTCTGGAAAATTTCTCTGTGAGCTCATGTAAAAACATTTGGATGCTTTACATTTTAATTAACAATGGCAGATTGTCTGATGCCCGCCACCAGATAAATAATGTGCACGAATCAGTCCTATTAAAGTAGTGCACATTGTGGCATGTGTAAGCTTGGGGAGTTTTGTCAATACTTCTTGTGATTATCATGAGCACTCTTGTGCTGATGAAAACACAGAGGACTGGCATTATTCAAGAATGGACACTATCCAACAGCCTTAGTGAGATGAAACACTTTCAAGTTGGCTGCAGTATAGATGTGATACAACACACAGAAGACAAACATTTGTTCTGCCTGTAATTGGAGTGAAATCACCAACTTGTCCTTTATAAATAGACTTACTTCTCATCTATCAGTCCCTGCAGAGAGAATGTCTGTCCAAGACCCATTAGTTTTACCTGGGTAATGTAACATTGCCTGCAAGACCACCTTGAAGAGCAATTCTCCCCACACTTTTGTCGTGTGGATTGTTCATTGCAGAATATCAGAGATGAATTAGGACATGGTAGAGGAAATAAAGTATTCTTCAGAAAGGATGGGATTTCAGGTTGAAGAGGACAAGGATACTAACAATATTTTACACAGAAAATGAGAGGTAGCCAACTTTTCAGCATACAAACTCCAGAATCAGTAACCCACTGGATTTCCAGAGGGAAGGTGCCTTCATTGAGTTGGTGGCTACTATACTGCTGGCAAAATGCCAGAGAAGCTGCAAGATTGTCCTCACTGGGATCTCAACATTGTTATTAGGCTTCACACTTTCATGTTTTGGGCAACAGATTTGAGTCCCTGCCCAGAACTTACTGGTGACGTGTTTTGATGTGGCAGCTTCGCATGATATTTTCGGCTAAGCCACCCTGCTGTCTCCAAGCTAACCACCATGATACTGTAAAATTTTTGCCCAATGTTTTGGGTGAATGACCTGTGTTAGCTATGGCCTCGCTCCACAGATGTCACCTGACCAACACATATTTTCCAATTTTGTTTCCATCGTGGGCAGTTTTTACTTTTTGTATTAATGTTAGAAGACAAGAAGTTTGAAGTAGGAAAGGAAGCTAGATGGAACTTGATCATCTCAAAGATATGGTTTTGGTTCAATATATGGCAGAAGACAATAAAGTATAAATCAATTGTTTCTTGAAACCAAACAAAAGCCAAATACCGCAGATGCTGGAAATTTCCATCACTGCCTGTTTTTTATGTCTCTTGAATCAATTTATTTGCATTGCTAGAGAAAGAACAAAATTAGGAGATTAGGACAAAGTTAGTCCAGATAATCTCAGACAAAGGTTGAGTATTATTGGAGTTAATACTTGCTGAGTTTGTGACTGGGAGTGCAAACATTGGGGCTCATTTCATTGTTTTTGGTTTAGGATAATCCAAGATTGATTTTAGCTGAGGAAATCCAGGGATTAGAAGTTTTGAGCAGTTCAGAGCAGAGCTGACTGGGATCAGAAGCACAGCACAGTTTCTGCCTAAGAAAGAGTATAAAACCATTCAGAGAATGTTATTTTAGTAGAACGTTAATTTCAGTAACTTCCAACACCAGGAGTGTGTGAAACCTACAGATTATTAAAAGACTGAGAAAGTCTGAGCTTTCAGTTTTATGAACTCAAGAAGACTTTGCAGTTCATAGGAAAGAAATAGAAATAATCAATTGAATCGAAGTTAAAGTTTTGAGATAGAAAGGTAATCTCTCTGGATTTCATTCCAAAAAGTGATGGGATCGGTGGGGTTGGGGAATGAGTGAAATGTGAGTGTGTGTGTGTGTGAGTGTGTGTGTGTGAGAGTGTGTGACAGTGTGTGTGTGTGAGTGTATGTGTGTGTGTATGTGTGTGTGTGAGTGAGTGTGCATGTCTGTTGTGTGTGCACGTGTGTGTGTGAGAGTGTGTGTGTTTGTGTGAGAGTGTGTGTGTGCGCGCGTGTCTGTGTGTGTGTGTGAGTGTATGTGTGTGTGTGTGTATGTGTGTGTGTGAGTGAGTGTGCATGTGTGTGCACGTGTGTGTGTGTGAATGTGCGTGCGTGCGTGTGTGCGTGTGCATGCATGCGTGTGTGTGTGTGCGTGTGAGTGTGCGCGAGTGTGCACGTGTGTGTGCGTATATGTGCGTGAGTGTGTGTGCGCATGTGTGTGTACGTGCGTACGTGTGTGTGTGTACGTGTGTGTGTGCATGTGTGCTTGTGTGTGTGTGTGAGAGTGTGTGTGTGTGAATGTGCGTGTGTGCGTGTGTGTGTGAGAGTGTGTGTGTTTGTGTGAGAGTGTGTCTGTGTGTGTTTGTGAGTGTGCATGCGTGTGTGTGTGCGTACATGTGTGTGTGTGTGCGAGTGCGCGTGTGAGTGTGCGAGTGTGTGTGTGTGTTTGTGGGTGTGTGTGTGCGAGAGTGTGTGTATGTGTGTGTGTGTGGGGTGTGTGTGTGTGAGTGTGAGTGTGTGTATGTGTGTGAGTGTGTGTGTGTATGTGTGTGTGTGTGCATGCGTGTGTGTGTATACGCGTATGTGTGTGTGTGTGTGTGTGGATGGCTTTTTTTTCCTTTTATATAATAAACATCTGTTTTATTGTCAAGGAAAATGTGGCAGCCTTGTGTGCTTATTTTTCAGTGAATTTCCACCATGTTAAAAGTTTTAAAAAGTTATTTGATCAATCAGGCTAAGTTTCATTCTGGGACCTGACTTATCCAGTAGTAGTATCAGCTGGGACCAAAACCATAAGCACAATAATTGTGACATGTGAGCTTTTGATCATGAATGATGTGAAAAGACAATGCTGATTACCAAGAAGAGCCATCAGATAGTTTGGCGATATTTCACCATGCTTTGTCAATACATTACTCCCAACAACTTTCATCAAATATTTGGCACCGATTTATTGGCCAGTGTTTATATTTAACCAGAAAACACAATCAACATTTTTAACAAATAATTGTGAAGTCATTTTTAAAACATTACTCAAAGGAAGGAGCCGAATCAAAAAATTTGCTCAGCAGATCTGTAATTCTGGAGATAAAATTCATATTTTATTGAAAATGTGAGCAAATTTGTTTTCATTACATTGGCTGAAATGTTACTTAATTAAATGCGGGCTATCAGCAATCATCAACAAGCATTGTACTCAAACACTTCTTAAGCAGTTAATGAACAGTTAAATCATTTGTAATCTCCAAAACATTGTGCCCTGCATTGGTATATGACAAATTTAGGTGTTTGCTTACAAAGCTGAAAGTGTGGAAATCTCAAAAGTCTGGCGAGGCTCTACATGCACCCTGTGGAGGTTTATAGCTTAGCATGTGAATTATGATGCTGATCGGTGTTGGCAGTACTGCATACTGGCCTGCTCACTGCAGTCCCTTTCAATGAAGCTTATAACCAGCCTGTTCTCTGATTTCATGACAAGGCTGCAGCTATAACAGTGTGAAAAGAAGATGAGAGGAGTTGATTAGCAAGATTAATTAGGCATGATGTCCTAATGGAATTCCCACTGAGCTTGTTGGTGGGGAATATTCCACCTGCACCAAGCACAACCATTGTTGCATGGGGCAGAAGCTGATGTTGTTTATTCCCTACATTAGGAGTTTCCACATCAATGTGGACTTCACAAGCTTCAAAATTTCCCTTCCCACACTGCATCCCAAAACCAGCCTAGCTTGTCCCCGCCTCCCTAACCTGTCCTACCTCCCACCTTTCCCCTCCTCCCACCTCAAGTCCCACCCCCATCTCCTAACTACTAGCCTCATCCTGCCCCCTTGACCTGTCCGTCCTCCCTGGACTGACCTATCCCCTCCCTAACTCCCCACCTACACTCAACTTTACTGGCTCCATCCCCGCCTCTTTGACCTGTCTGTCTCCTCTCCACCTATCCTCTCCTCTATCCATCCTCTATCCGCCTCCCCCTCTCTCCCTATTTATTTCAGAACCCCCTTCCCCTCCCCCATTTCTGAAGAAGGGTCTCGGCCCGAAACGTCAGCTTTCCTGCTCCTCTGATGCTGCTTGACCTGCTGTGTTCATCCAGCTCTACACCTTGTTATCTCAGATTCTCCAGAATCTGCAGTTCCTACTCTCTCAGATAAAAACCATCTGATTTGAAATTTCTGATTTTTATACGAAATAGAAAGACAAAGCTTAACCCACCTTAGATGAGGCCTTTTAAATAAGTATAATTGCATATTACAGTGGACACACATATTCATGCAATAATAGTGTATATATTAATGTATTTAATGTATTAATGTATTAGATACTGGAAATTTTAATTCGATTTCTGTAGGCAGTCAGCCTTGAGTGCAGAGACTAGTTTCAACAAACGCCCTTGGAAAACCTTGATCAGAGTACCAACTAGCAGCTGGGCAAATGCCAAAACAATCGGTATTGGAATGTGGTCTTTACAATAAGAACATAAGAACATAAGAACTAGGAGCAGGAGGAGGCCATCTGGCCCCTCGAGCCTGCTCCGTCATTTAATAAGATCATGGCTGATCTTTTTGAGACTCAGCTCCACTTACCCGCCCACTCACCATAACCCTTAATTCCTTTACTGTTCAAAAATTTATCTAGCCTTGCCTTAAAAACATTCAGCAAGGTAGCTTCAACCGCTTCACAGGGCAGGGAATTCCACAGATTCACAACCCTTTGGGTGAAGAAGTTCCTCCTGACCTCAGTCCTACATCTGCTCCCTTTATTTTGAGGCAATGCCCTCTAGTCCTAGTTTCACCTGCTAGCGGAAACAACGTCCCTGCCTCCACCTTATCTATTCCCTTCATAATCTTATATGTTGTGATAAGATCTTCCCTCATTCTTCTGAATTCCAATGAGTATAATCCCAGTCTACTCATTCTCTCCTCATAATCCAACCCTCTCAACTCTGGAATCAACCGAGTGAATCTCCTCTGCACCCCCTCCAGTGCTAGTATATCTCTTCTCAAGTAAGGAGACCAAAACTGCACCCGGTACTCCAGGTGTGGCCTCACCAGGACCCTATACAGCTGCAGCATAGCCTCCCTGTTTTTAAACTCCATCCCTCTAGCAATGACAGACAAAATTCCATTTGCCTTTTTAATTACCTGCTGCACCTGCAATCCTACTTTTAGCGATTCATGCACAAGGACACCCAAGTCCCTCTGCACAGCAGGGTGATGCAATTTTTTACCATTTAAAACATAGTCCATTTTGCTGTTATTCCTACCAAAATGGATGACCTCACACTTATCGACATTGTACTCCATCTGCCAGACCTTTGCCCACTCACTTAGACTATCCATATCCCTCTGCTGACTTTGAGTGTCTTCTGCACACTTTGCTCTACCACTCAGTGTTATCTGCAAATTTTGACACATCACACTCAGTCCCCAACTCCAAATCATCTATGTAAATTGTAATCAATTGTGGTCCCAACACTGATCCCTGAGGCACACCACTAGCCACTGACTGCCAACCAGAAAAACACCCATTTATCCCTACTCTTTGTTTTCTACTGGTCAACCAATCCTCTATCCATGCCAATACATTACCTGTAATACTGTGCAACTTTATCTTATGTAGCAGCCTTTGGTGTGGCACCTTGTCAAATGCCTTCTGGAAATCCAGATACACCACATCCACAGGTTCCCCATTATCCACCGTGCAAGTAATGTCCTCAAAGAATTCCACCAAATTAGTTAAACATGACCTACCCTTCATGAACCATCTTGGGTGTTCCCAATGGGACAATTTATATCCAGATGTCCTGTTATTTCTTCCTTAATGATAGATTCAAGCATTTTCCCCACTACCGAAGCTAACTGGCCTATAGTTACCTGCTTTTTGTCTACTTCCTTTTTTAAACAGTGGCGTCACATTGGCTATTTTCCAATCCAGAATCACGCCAGAGTCCAGTGAATTTTGGTAAATAATTACTAGTGCACTTGTTATTTCCCCCATCACCTCTTTTATTACCCTGGGATGCATTTCATCAGGGCCAGGAGACTTGTCTACCTTTAGCCCCATTAGCTTGCCCAGCACTGCCTCCTTAGTGATAATGATAGTTTCTAGGTCCTCACCTGCTATAACCTTCTTCCCATTAGTTTTCGGCATGTTATTTGTGTCTTCCACAGTGAAGACCGACACGAAATAACTGTTTAATGTCTCGGCTATTTCCTCATTCCCAGTTATTAAATTGGCCTTCTCATCCTCTAAAGGACCAATGTTTACCTTCACCACTCTTTTACGATTTACATATTTCTAGAAACTTTTGCTGCCTGTTTTTATATTCAGATGCTAGTTTACTGTCATAATCTATCTTACTTTTCCTCATAACTTTTTTTTGTGGCTTTCTGTTGGCCTTTAAAGATTTCCCAGTCTACGAGTTTCCCACTACTCTTTGCTTTTTTGGATGTGTTTGTTTTTCAATCTGATACTTTCCTTTATTTCCTTAGACATCCATGGCTGGCTCTCTCTTTTCCTACAGTTCTTCCTTATCACTGGAATATACTTCTGCTGAGCACTGTGAAAAATTGTTTTGAAAGTCCTCCACTGTTCCTTAATAGACCCACCATAAAGTTTTTGCTCCCATTCTACCTTAGCTAACTCCTTCCTCATTCCTTCATAGTCTCCTTTGTTTAAGCACAGGACATTGGTACTGGATTTAACCTTCTCACGATCCATCTGTATTTTAAATTCAACCATACTGTGATCGTTCCTTCTGAGAGGATCCCTAACTGTGAGATCATTAATTATTCCTGTCTCAATACACAGGACTAGATCTAGGATAGCTTGCTCCCTCGTAGCTTCCATTACATATTGTTCAAGGAAATTATCGCGGATGCTTTCTATGAACCCCTCCTCAAGGCTGCCATGACTGACCTGGTTTGACCAATCGATATGTGGATTAAAATCCCCCATGATAATTGCTGTACCATTTTTACACGCATTAGCTATTTCTATGTTTATTGCCCGCCCCAGCACAATGTCATTATTTGGTGGCCTATAGACCACACCTATCAGTGACTTCTTCTCCCTGCTATTCCTAATTTCCACCCAAATGGATTCAACGTTTTGTTCAGTAGAACCTATATCATCTCTTACTACTGCCCTGATATCATCCTTAAAAATCAAAGCAACACCACCTCCCTTACCTTCCTGTCTGTCCTTCCGAACAGTTTGATACCCCTGGTCATGACCATCCTGTAACCATGTCTCTGTAATGGCCACTAAATCATACCCATTTGCCATGATTTGCACTGTCAACTCATCCACCTTGTTTCGAACGCTCCGAGCATTCAGATAAAGTGCACTTATGCCAGTTTTTACACCTTCTTTTTGTGTCCTATTACCTCCACTACTAACAGCTCTTGAGTTCTCCTTCCCTTTAACTTTTTTCCTAATTTTCAATGGAATTGAAGCTTCCTCGTCACCTGCTAACCTGCTGCTTTGCCTTACATTAATTGTTATTATCCCTCTATGCTCACTTCTCCCTTCCCCCCTACTTACTAGTTTAAAGTCCTATTAACCAACCTATTTACGCTTTTCGCCAGAACTCTGGACCCGGTCCTGTTCAGGTGGACTCCATCCCAGCGGTATAGATCCCTCCAATCCCAGAACTGATGCCAGTGCCCCGTGAAAAGGAAACCCTCTTTCCCACACCACTCTTTCAGCCACGTGTTTATTTCCCTGATCCTCGCCTCCCTATACCAATTTGCACGTGGCTCGGGCAGCAATCCAGAGATTATGACCCTTGAAGACCTGTTTTTTAATTTTGTTCCCAGCTTTTCATAATCCCGAAATAGGTCTTTTATCCTAGTCCTGCCTATGTTGTTGGTACCTACGTGGACCACAACAACTGGATTCACCCCTCTCTCTCTAGTATCCTCTCAAGCTGGTCAGAGATATCGCGTACCCTGGCACCGGGCAGGCAACACACCATGCAGGACTCTCCTATCCTGCTCGCAAAGGATACTGTCAATCCCCCTGATGATGGAATCCTCTACAACTACAATCTGTCTTATTGCTCTCCCCTCTTGAATGGCCTCCTGGATCATGGTGCCATGGTCAGTTGACTCATCCTTCCTGCAGCCCTGTTCCTCATCCACGCAGGGAGCAAGTGCCTCATACCTGTGGGACAATGTCAAGGGCTGCAGCTCCCGTGTTCCTGTCTGCAGGGTCCCTCTCCCTGCCTCACTTGCAGTCACACACTGCTGTCCCCGCCCGCCGATCGCATTAACATTAGTTAATCTACCAGGTGTGACCGCCTCCTGGAACACAGCATCCAGGTATTTCTCCCCCCTCCCAGATGTGCCGCAGTGTTTGGATTTTGGATTCCAGCTCATCAATTTTGAGCCGGAGCTCTTAAAGCAGTCAACACTTGCTGCAGATGTGGTCACTGCCGTTCTCAACGGGTTCAGCCAACTCCCACATCATACAGCTACAACACATCAACTGGCCTGCCATCTCTACTTAGCTAATTATTTAAAATTAAATAGTTTTTGTTTTAGTTTCGCAGTGTGCTCTGCACCAGTAAGTTTACTCCGTTATATACTCAAACAGACTTCGGCTTTGCCTTGCGACCCGGTCCCAGAGGATTTGGTGTCTAGGTGACCACCCCGAAAGATAACAAAGAGATGAGGAAAAAAATGCAAATAGCTTACCTGCTTACCACATTTAGTCGCTATTATTAGGTTAGAGGAGGTGGAAGGGTGGGAGACACTACGTGTGTAGTGTCTCGGGTATTAGTTAACTCCCAAATTTATTGGGTGGAAGCTTATATTCTCAGGCTGCCCTTGCACTTTTTCCCGGACTCCCTCCACTGAAACAACTGAAATGTATTGTAAGAGCCCAGGGACAGGTGGTAGGGGGTCTGGCAAACATCACAAGATGATGAGAGGTCCAAAGGTTGACCATGAAGTTGTTCATCATTGATACACAGAATGTATAAATATCCCACACTTTATTGGGAAAGGTAGAGTATCCTAGAGACATCTCCTGTGCCGCATGGTAAGGAGCTCCAAATAAAGATTGATTTGAGCTACTGAACATGGGACGTAGGCTCCTCTTTAGAATGTCTCCCCAACAATACTAAATGATTGGTTTCCCCTGAGGTTCAGGCAATGACTATATCTTGGATCTACCAGGGGAATATTTACACACTTTTTAAAAAATTATTCAATGAAATTCTCTTTTCAAGAGAAGGTACACCCCGTCTTGTGGCATCTGGCCCCTAGTAGCACAAAAAACCCAACTATACACTAATACTGGTACATAAAATGATTCTATGAGACATTGAAATTTGTCTACTGTGATGAAGGCTTTGTGATTTATATATTATTAGTGTTTTTAAGAGTTTGAATCTCAAACTAGTAGAAAATAGCTATTGATTTATTTTTGTGAATTGGTCATTCATTCCAGAACCATGACTTAAAAACCAGTCTGTGTCAGAGACAGCAATGACTGTGCAATGATCCTTGGAGTGTTAATGGAAGTTTGTTTATATTGTGGGGTTTACAACAGGTGAGAGGAAGCATTAAGCCATTAGCTGTAGCAGAATTTAAGTTGGATAAGTTCTGTAATTTAGTTTAAAAGCTTTTGGGTTCAGTTTGAAGGAGACCTGACTGGGGTCAGAAGCAAATATAGTGTTTACTGGAAAATGGACGTTGTTCAGAGCAGTAAAGGGAATAAATTACCTCAGTGAAAGGAGGGGGTTTGTGAAACTACCAGACCAGGAGTGTTTGGTCATAAAGCTGCATTATTTATTCAAAGCTGAAAAAGCCTGAATTCTCAATCGTGCGCATATTCAAAGAACTGGCTTCACAGCTCATAAGACAGGTGTGAAAAAGAATTAAGCGTACAGAGATGACAAAAGAAGCTGTCAATAAAATGTTAACAACACCATCACAAAGACAAAAATATTCACAATCCAATCTTCAATTTCTTTGGAGAAAAAGAAAATCTCTCATTGAATAGAGAGTCCAAAATTGCAACTTTTCCCTTTTAATTCTTGAGTTGCATACAGAGAAATTCTGCAAAGTATTCATAGAGAAATGCACAAGGAGAGAAGGTTCCTCCTGAACTGTTAGGTAATATTTTTAAAAAGTTTTAGTGGAGATATTGACCCCCTCGTGCTTTCAAGAATATGGACATAAAATGATTTGAACCTGGGTCCCCAGAACATTACCTGGCTCTCTGGATTAACAGCTCAGTAATATTACCACGAAGCTATTGCCTCCCCCAATAGCTCCCGCGTTATGGTTGAGATGATGAGAAATTTGATGACGAGGGGAGGTAATGGCCTAGTGATATTATCAGCGGACTGTTAATCCAGAGATCTGGATAACATTCTGGGGACCTGGCTTTGAATCCTGCCACGGCAGATGGTGGAATTTAAATTCAATAAAATATCTGGAATTAACAATCTAATGATGACTGTGAATCCATTGTCGATTGTCGGGAAAAACCCACCTCATTCACTCATGTCCTTTAGGGAAGGAGACTGCCATCCTTACCCCGCCTGACCTACGTGTGACTCCAGAACCACAGCAATGTGGTTGACTCTTAATTAGGGACGGGCAGTAAATGCTGCCTAGCCAGCGACATCCTCATCCTGTTAATGAATAAAAAAAAATGAATAAATTTCTTCACCCAGGAGAGTGGTGAGCTTCAAGAACTCATTACCACAGAGAGTAGTTAAGATATTTTATGATTTCAGGGAGGAGTTGGATATCGCACTTAGGACAGAAGGATTCAAAGGCTTTGGGGAGAAAGTGGGAACAGGCTACCATTCTAATTTTTAAAAGGATAAACACACAAACTGTTGTTAATACTGTTACTACTATTGCTGTTATTGCTATTACTGCTTATATAGGGACTTTAATGTAATAAAGTTTAGAAATGCTTTAAAGGGGAGTCTTCAAACAACATTTATTAGATCAGTAAGTGGGCTTATAACATTCTAAAGAGGGGTTTAGTGGTGGCATTACTCAAATGACAAAAGAATTAATAGAAGTCTCGCAATGGCAACAATAAAATGCATTGTCCCATTTGGTTAATAGTTTTCAAACAGTACCAGCAAAAGAATAGCTGTGACAGCGCCAAGTTGCTTTCATTCAAGCTTATGTTTTGGGAAGTAAAGTCGAAACAATGGAAGCCCATGTCCTGACCTTTCAGGGTCCCCTTGGGCAGTTAATTGCCTCATCATGCAGTATAAAGGTCATCATTTCATCAAATTACAAACCCACCATGGTCAGTGTGCTGTCAAAGCTTTTAAAGATCATTCATCTTTTGCAGCAAATCAGCACGCATTCCAGCTGTCATTTCTATTCTCAAACTTGCCGTATTATGAAGGTCACTTACCTCCACCGAGCATTGGTCCTTGTCCTGCCTGGTTACTTATCCATTTTACAATCGATTATTTTTAAGAAGAAAACACCTCATTTCTTCACCAGTCACTTTGTATTGTCAGAAACTAAACATGGCTCGTTATCTCTTAGAAGCTTCAAGCAACTTTGGTGCCTTTGACTATGTAATTGCCCCTTTTTTCAATGATTCAGTTATGATTCAAACGAAATTCTCTAATAGAAACAAATAATAGCAAAACCTCAATTCTAATTTAATGAAACCAAGCCCTGGATTCTGACTTGGAGACAGGGAGTGAGCTGGTGCAAGAGGTGTGGGGACAGGGGCAAGGTAGAGAAACCCAGAAGTAATTTATTTCCAGAAGGTTCTGTCATCCGTTACACATTTTCTTTTTTCACCATTTGTGACTGTGGCCAGCCAGATTGAGGGGCAGGCTGGGTTGGGCTGGCAGGTTGCAATCGAGCGGTGGGGAAGGATCGAGGGTGCAAGGGAGGATTTAGAGATCCTGGAATGTTCGATCAAATTCGGAGGCCTGAAGGATTAATAGTTGAGGGGTGGGTGTGCAGGGTTGGAGTCTTAGAAAATAAAAGGACAAGTGGGGAAGTGATGATGGCATGGGAGTGGGGTTTGAAGGCCTGAGGATGCAGTGGGGACTGGGTTGAGGGAAGTAGACATGAGGGAGATTGCTGGCTGGGATGTTGAGGTTGTGTATAATCACTTGGGGGATGGGGATGAGGCAGTGTGGGTGCAGGGGGAAAGGGAGCATCTTTAATCATGGGTTTGGGGAGGCAGGTACAATGGACCCAGTAGAAAATTGGAGAAGGAACTTACATCAATTCGTAACAATTCTTCATCTTCCTTTAGCTGCCAGTGAAACACAACCAGTCAGAATGCAATTTGAAACCATAATTGAATAGAGACTGCCATTCTGATACTTTCATTGTCAAATCTGCCTCTTGGCACTGGAATGGTTTGCTACCCCGTCCAATCTCCATTAAAATTGGAAGTAAACCACTTGGAAATAGGTTGGGGCTGGGATTCAAAATACTTCATCTGTCCCCATGCCCTCAAAAGTAGATAGCTGCAAAATGATCATGGAAGAAGGACATGGATGAGAACCAAGCTCAGTGGAATTATAACTGTGAAGTAATATAAAGTTAGTGCATTGGACTTAATGATGTTGAAATTCTCAGAATAAATAATACTCCAGGTGGCAAGTCAATTCAGTGCAGCATAACAAAGTAATAGAAAGAATTACCGCAGTCACAGATGATGTGGTCATAAATTTGTTATGGATGGGATTGCATTGATGAAAATTTCAAAAATCTGAAACAGCAAACTCGAACACCAACTGCAGGTTCAATTTCCACCCCACCTGAGATTACCATGAAGGTCCTGCCTTTGCAACCCTGCCCCTTCCCAATGTGTGGTGACCCTGAAGTTAAATTCATCACCGGCCATAGCTCTCTCCTGGGAATGCAGCCCTATGGCCCTCTGGTCCTTCTGCTCCTGCACCCCCCCTTTGAATGCTACCCCCTATTTTATATTGTCTTTCAATGTTCTTCCAACCAAAGTGCATCACCTCACACTTCTCTGCATTGAACTTCATTTGCCACCTACCCACCCACTCCACCTACAGATCAATGCCCTTTTGGAGTCCCACACTGTCGTCTTCACAGTTTACAATTCTTCCAAGTTTCATGTCATCTGCAAAATTCTGAATTGCCAGCAGCAAATTGATATCCAGATCATTAATATGGAGCAGGAGAAACAAGAGTCCAATACCAGGGTCCCAATTATTCCAGAAAGTCAGCTAATGTTCTGGAGACTCGGGTTCAAATCGCATCACGGCAGATATTGGAATTTGGATTCAATAAAGAATTAGAAATCTACTGATGATCATGAAACTTTTGCTGAGTGTCAGAAAAAATCATCCTCACCTAGGCGGGCCTACATGTGACTCTAGACCCATAGCAATGTGGTTGACTCTCACCTGCCCTCGGGAATGACCTCGCACTCAGTTGTATCAATCAGTACAAAGTCTTAATAAGGAAATAAAACCGAACTGCTAGCATTGAACTAGGCACCAGAAATGACAATGGCAGAAACATCCATGTTGATCCTGCTTGTGATGTTTGGCATGCAAGTAGTCCTGTTTGGTGGCTTCAGATATGCCTGGTACTGCTCCTGGTATGCCCTCTTGCACTCTCTGTTGAACCAGGGTTGATCTTCTGGCTTGATGGTAATGGTTGAGGGGGGGATATGCCAGGACATGAGGTTACAGATTGTGCTGGAGTATAATTCTACTGCTGTTCATGGCCCACAGCACAGTTCTAATATCTGGGGGCTCGTGCCAAAACTGGGAGAGCTGTCTCACAGACATAGCCATACTCACAGAATCATACCTTACAGACTATGTTCCAGAGACCACCTTCACCGTCTCTGGATATGTCCTATTCCACCAGCAGGACAGACCTAGCAGAGGTGGCGGCACAGTGTTATACAGTCAGAAGTGAGTTTCGCTTGGAGTCCTCAACATTAAGTCCAGACTCCATGAAGTCTCGTGGCTTCAAGTTAAATACAGGGGAGGAAACCTCCTGCTGGTTACCATGTAAGATGTGGAAGCGTTGGAAAAGGTGCAGAGGAGATTTACCAGGATGTTGCCTGGAATGGAGGGAAGGTCTTACAAGGAAAATTTGAGAGAGCTAGGGCTTTTCTCTTTAGAATGATGAAGGATGAGAGGTGACTTGATAGAGGTGTACAAAATGATCAGAGGTATAGATAGAGTGGACAGCCAGAGACCTTTTCCTAGGGTGGAGGTAGCTATTACGAGGGGGCATAGTTTTAAAGTGAGTGGAGTTTAGGGGTGGAGGTTAGATAGACCTTAAGTTTAGGGTAAAAGTTCGGCACAACATCGTGGGCCTAAGGGCCTGTACTGTGCTGTATTATTCTTATGTTCCACATTGAGAATATCCTCCATCATGTTGTGTGGCCCTATCACCATGCTAAATGAGACAGACTTTGAACAGATGTAGCAACTCAAGCCTGGGCAACCATGTGGTACTGTGGACCATGAACAGCAGCAGAATTATACTCCAGCACAATCTGTAACCTCATGGCCAGGCATATCAACCCCTCAACCATTACCATCAAGCCAGGGGATCAACCCTGGTTCAATGGAGAGTGCAAGAGGGCAAGCCAGGAGCAGTACCAGGCACACCTGAAGCCACCAAACAGGACTACTTGCACGCCAAACAGCATAAGCAGCAAGTGATAGACAGAGCTAAGCGATCCCACAACCAACGGATCAGATCAAAGCTCTGCAGTCCTGCCACATCCAGTCGTGAATGGTGGTAGACAATTAAATAACTCAATGGAGAAGGATGTTCCACAAATATCCCCATCCTCAATGATGGAAGAGCCCAGCACATCAGTGCAAAAGATAAGGCTGAAGCTTTCACAGCAATCTTCAGCCAGAAGTGCCAAGTGGATGATCCATTGTGACCTCCTCTTGTAGTTCCCATCATTACAGGTACTAGTTTTCAGCCAATTCGATTCACTCCAAGTGATATCAAGAAACGGTTGGGAGGTGATAGCTATTGTAAAGGCTGCAAGCCTGACAACATTCTGGCAATAATACTAAAGGCTTGTTCTCCATAATTTGTCACTCCCCGAGCCAAGCTCTTCTGGTACAATTACAACACTGGCATCTACCCGCCAATATGGAAAATTGCCCCAGGCATGTCCTGTAAACAAATAAACAGGACAAATCCAACCCAGCCAATTACCACCCCATCAGTCGACTGTCGATCATCAGTGAAATAATGGAAGGTGTCATCAACAGTGTTATAAAACAGCGTTTGCTCAGCAATAACCTGCTCAGTGATACCCATTGTAGGTTCCGCCAGGGACAATCAGCTCCTGATCTCATTACAACTTTACATGGACAAAACAGCTAAATTCCAGAGGTGAGGTGAAAGTGACAGCCCTTGACATCGAGGCTGCAATTGACTGAGTGTAGTATTAAGGAGTCCTAGCAAAACTGGGGTCAGTATGTATCAAGGGGAAATCTCTCTAATGGTTGCAATCATACTGGGCCAATAGGAAGATGGTTGTGATTGTTGGAGGTTAGTCATCTCAGCTCAAGGACATCTCTGCAGGAGCTCCTCAGGGTCATGCCTTAGACCCCATCTTCAGCTGCTTCATCAATGATCTTCCCTCCATCATACAGTCAGAAATGGGGATGTTCGCTGATGATCGCATAATGTTCAGCACCATTCATGAGTTTTCAAATACTGAAATAGTCCATGTTCAAATGCAACAAGATCTGGATAATATCCAGCTTGGGCTGACAAGTGGCTAGTAATGTGCTTGCCAAACGACCATCACCAATAAGAGACAATTTAACCACCATCCCTTGCCATTCAATGGTTGTGCCATCACTGAATCTCCCACTATCAACATCCTGACGGATTACCATCAAAAACTCATCTGGACTTGATAAATAAATGCAGTGGCTACAAGAGCAGGTCAGAGGCTAAGAAAACAGCAGCGAGTAACTCACCTCCTGACTCCTCAAAGCCTGTCCATCATCTACAAGGCTCAAGTCAGGAATGCAATGGAATACTCCCCAGTTGCCTGGATGGGTGCGACCCCAACAACAATTAAGAAACTTGACACCATCCAGGACAAAGCAGCCCGCTTCATTGGCATCATATCCACAGGCATCCACCTCCGACGCTCAGTAGCATCAGTGCATATTATTTAAAAGATGTGCTGCAGAAATTCACCAAAGTCTCTCAGACAGCATCTTCCACGGCCATTTCCATCTAAAAGGACAACGGCCAGTAGATACATTGGAACACCATCACCTGCAAGTTCCCCTCCAAGCCACTCATCATTCGACTTGGAAATTTATCACTGTTCCTTCACTGTTGCTGGGTCAAAATCCTGGAATTCCCTCCCTAAGGGCATTGTCGGTCAACCACAGCATGTGGACTACAGCAATTCAAGAAGGCAGCTCACCACCACCTTCTCAAGGGCAACTGGGGATGGTCAATAAATGCTGCCTGCCAGTGAACATGTCCCCCAAATAAATAAAAAAAATTCCATTGCTCCAGTTACAAACTGGAAATGGTTACTCAGTGTTTTTATCTCCATGGAGATGAGCATTTAATTGTGAGCTAGCTATAAATGCTGCTGTATCTGATCACTGTATCCAGCAACATATTAATCAACTAGGTTCAATGTTGGTCTGTAAATTTATGAACAACTCTTTAAGGTGTTGATCTACCAATCAAATATTTTCAAAAAAAGCAAATCTGAAATCTAAATAAGCAAACTGCCTATGAGATTGTTGTTATCACAAATGTCAACTGAGTTCAGTTGAACTGCAGACATAAAGATAATCACATTCTAATTGTAATTAGGATAAGTTTGATTAAAATATGGTATTTATTGGCCCACATGAATTGCTTTGATTAAATGTGCCCAGAAAATGATTAATGACTGCAACACAGATGACCCAATGAAGAAAATGTCTGAAAGGTTTATTGCCATAATAATAAACACGAATTATTCCTTGCTTCGGATGCATTTGCTTCCACCTTCTTGGCTTTACTGATTTCGTTGAATTTATAGCAATTTTGATTGAACTCATTTAGAAGCTAATTATGCGCATGATCAGGCAGACAAAAAGATAGAATTTTGATATTTGGGTTGTCTTCTTTTGAACTATGTAACATTTCAGAAATGGTTTTCAGTTTGAATGAACTGTGCTCTAATCTTCAAATCCATTGAACTTGATGAAAGGATTGTCTGTCTCTGGTAATCAGGTAACTCTGCTAAAATGAGGCAGATCCAAAGTTCACTTTGCAAAGCCCAAAGCTAAGACTATAAAAATGTAGACTTGTACTCTGATAAGAGGGAGAATATGATAAGATAGAGAGCCTCAGTGCAAGCTTGAAAAACAAATCTCATTTTCCAGTTGGGGACCATGCAGCGTCTCGGACTCAACATCGAGTCCAGTAACTTTAGAGCCTGATTCCATCCTTCCATGTTTTTTTTTATCCACCCCCACACAATTTCCTTTCATGACATGTGTTGCTTTTAGCATAGTCATCCATTTCCAGTACTCTTGGGCCCATTATCACATTATAAGGGTCGCATTCAGCATAGCTAATCCAGTTCCTCATTCTTAGCTCTTATCTCTCATTCAGTTTGACTTCTGTCCTGGCCTGCTATCCATTATGTCCTTGATTACCTACCCCTTTCATATCTCTCTCTGTCTCTCTGGGCTATGTCTCTACCTATCCGTTCCCCTCTACCCATCCCTCCTGACTCCCACTTTGGCTTCAGTATAAATACCACTTTTTCTTAGCTACTGACAGTTCTGATGAAGAGTCAACAGATTCAAAATGTTAACTCTGCTTTATTCCCAGAGATGCTGAGTTTCTCCAGGAATTTCTGTTTCTGTGTGAAGAGAATACAGGGCCTGGTTTTAATTCTCATTATTTTCTGTACCTATAAATGTAATTTTCATTTTAAGAAAAGGCTAATGGAAGGTTTACCTGTGTATCTAAAGTCCTAAAATATTACAGTAAGGGGATATAATCCATATTTCAGCTGTGCAATGCTGTATTTAGATCACCCCTGGAGTTCCTCAGGAAGGATATATCAGTTTTGGAGGGTGTGCAGCATGGATTTACGAGTGATAGCTGGACTCTGAGATTCAAATTACACATGGAGATATGAAATAGGATCAGCTACATACCATATGGCCCCTCCAGCCTGTTGTGCCAGTCAATAAGGCTCCATCTATTCCCAATAAACTTTGATTTCCTTGCCTAACAAAAATCTATCTCTGCCTTAAAAATACTTCATGACCCCATTTCCACAAACTTCTATGCTTACACAAAACAAGGTTATATTCCAAGGAATTTAGAAGTTTAAGTGGTCATTTGAGCAACATTTTCAAGATATTAAAATCAAAAGACCTAGATGTCAAAGTAGGCTATTCAGCCCATTGAGTCTGCTCCACCATTCAGGGAGATCATGGCTGATTTGACAATCCTCCATCCTACTTTCCTGCCCTTTCCCCTTAACCCTGAATTTCCTTATTGATTAAAAATCTTTTCTCTCTCAGCCTTGAATATACTTAACATAGCCTCAAAATCCACTTGTGGTAAAGATTTGCACAGATTGACTACTCAGATGAAAATTTATCCTCATCTGTTTTAAATGGCAACTCCTAACTCAGATTACATCCTCTGGCTCTAGGATTTTGTACATTGGAAAACAACCTCTCAGCATCTACCCTATCAAGCCTCTTCATTTTTTTATATATGTTTCAATAAGGTCTCTTCTCATTTTTCGAAACTCCAATGAGTATGAGTCCAACTTACTCAACCTCTCCTCATAAGAAAGTCCCTCCTTGCCTGGATCAACCTTCTCTGGACTGTCTCCAATGCCAGCATATTTCTCCATAGATAAAGGGATCAAAATAATGAAGGTGAAGGAAATGGTTAAGGGGAACATAAAGGGTAGATAGAGAGAACCTAGTACTGCAGGTTGAATAGTCTAAAACAGGAGTTTAATCGAAACAGAGAGACCCATTCAGGAGTGAAACTAGGAAACATTTTTGCATGCACAGTGTGTTAAAATTTGAAACTTTCCTCTGTCAATGGTAATTGATGGTAGATCAATTGTTAATTTTAAAGTTGCAATTGTTTTCTGTTTATTAACCAAATGTACTAAAATCTGGCAAAGACAGATATGTGCATTTAGGTCACTGGATCACCTACTATCGATGGACTGGTGGTGGAATAATATTGAGAGGCTAAATGGCCTGGTCCTGTTCCATGTCCAAAGGAAAAAAGCCAACATAGCTCCAAAGAAATTCCTTCTCATAAAAATTAATAAGCAACAGAATATTTACTACTATTTAATTTTTAAAAAATACTCATTCATTTGGAAGTATCCTTTCAACTTTTAACTGACCTTGACTTTAATTGGTTTTGAAATTTTCTGATAGCTGTTTTCTCTCTTTGACTAATCTGATTAATTTACTCGCCCACAAGCCTTTTCTTTTCTTGGCTCTAATCCAATTCATGTGTACTTGTTTACTGCCTGACAAAGCTACAACTGCAGTTGTACAGCTCATATATCAAACACACTGGGCATATATCCAAAGTGGAGACAGATGTGGGCGACCTGGTCTGGTGCATCATTAATTTTTTCCTTTATTCATTAATGGGATGAGGGTGTCACGAGCTAGGCAAAATTTATTGCCCATCCCTAATTGCCCAGGGGTGGGGGGGTTAAGAGTCAACCACAATGCTGTGGGTCTGGAGTCACATGTAGGGTAGGATGACAGTCTCCTTCTCTAAAGGACATTAGTGAGCCAGATGTGGTTTTTCCCAACAATCAACAATGGATTCACAGTCATCACTAGACTCTTAGTTCCAAATATTTATTGAATTCAAATTCCATCATCTGCTGTGGTGGGATTTGAAGCTGGGTCCCCAGAACATTATCTGGATCTCTAGATTAACAGTTCAGCGATAATACCACTAGGCCATCATCTCCCCATTTGTTTCTTTATTAATTTTTTTTATTTTAGAAAGTGCTATTGGTGTGATGGACAAGAGCTGTCACCATTCTCAAAAACTTGTGAGCTGCTAGCAAAGTGTTCCTTATCTGCTTGCCTCCAAACTGAATCACGTACAACTGAGGTCAGCAAAGGATCTATGGAATTAAGAGGAAATGGTGGTTTAGTGATAATGTCACTGGACTAGTCATCCAGAGGGTCTGGGGAACATGGGTTTAAATCCAATCGCAACATCTGATACTGAAACTCAATACTAAAAATCTGAAATATAGTGGTCGTCACCTACCATTGATTATGGTTCATTCATGCTTTGAAGAAAGAAATCTGCCAAATAAAAAAACGCGGATGCTGTAAATCAGAAACAAAAAGAGTTCTGAGGAAGGTCACCAGACCCGAAACGCTAACTCTGATTTTTTTCTTCAAAGAAATCTGCTATCCTTACCCGGTCTGGTCTACATGTGATTCCAAATCCACATCAATGTGGCTCACAACTAACTCCCGTCTGCAACAGCTGAGCAAGCTACTCAGTTCAAGGGCAATTGTGGATGGGCAGTAAATGCTGGCCTTGCCAGCAATATCCACATTCCATGAGCGAAGAGAAAAGAAGGCTGCTGCTTTCCTCACTTAGACTATAATAATGAGAGATATGCAAATAGGTCATTTATTTTGCTTGCTTACTCCCTATTGCCAGTGCGAACACGCCAGACAGAAAAGAAGGAAACTGATGCTCCAATTCAACGAATTTCTCACTTCAGAAACCAATATCCTACACCTCAATAATATCTGATTAATAAAAAACCCTTCCTGAAAATATTCTAACTTTAATAACTTTCAAAGAAGCACTCTTAATTGTGAGCTTTTGAGGCATGGAGAAATGCAATCTTTTATTCACTTGATCAAACTGGTTATACTAGTTTTGAGTGTTAGCAACTGAGCCAGTTCCTCTGAGTGGATAATAAACTATGATTTAGGGCTGGATTTTCAGAGGAACCACCCCTTCCTTTTCTACAAAGGGAGAGAGTTGCACATTTCTGAGAGGAGATTCCAATCAGGACTCCCTGAAAAATACAGAGACATTCTCCCATTCTGTCAGTTCTTCCACTGAGCAGAATGGTCAGAGGAAGGTAAACTAGGTTCCTTTTTCACACCAGCCAGCTACAGTATTCTGACATTTAAAGGTCTTGTCAGCTGCTGTCCAATGTTAAAAACAGAAGTTAAGGCTGATATTGGGACATCAAATTGGTAGGGGGTAGGGTGGCAGCTAAGGAGGACATTCTGGAAAGTAGGGTGCATGCTGAGGTGGGGTGCCAGGTGAATAGGGTGCCAAGTGGGCAGGGTACCAGTGTGCAAGGTGGCAAGTGGCCAGATAAGTGACACACTGTTTAGGGTAGGTCAGGGTGCTTGGGAGAAATGGAGTCTGGATCCAACAGTGGGGCAAATGGCACTGGGGGTGGCAGCAGTGGAATGGAGTGTCAGGTCAATGTCTGGGGGAGGATGAGGTATGTATGGGGTCAGCTGACGAGTTACTCAGGATTTCGACTATGTACTTAATAGTCTAAATTTTCCTGTGTGACTATATACTTAACTTTTTCAGAACCCTCTCCTCTCTCAGATTTATGAGTCTTCCTGGTGTAGGGGAATTAGTCAGTGAAGTTGTCAGTTTCCCAGGCAATTCCTTCAGAGTTTCCTTCAATGGAGATTCTGCAGAGTCCTCAAAGCAACTCCCATCTATTAGAATAACAAATGTCTGGCCAGCAAAAATTCCAGGCCCATTTTTAACTCAGCCTATTTACTATAATTTTTTTCACTCATGGGATGTAGGCATCATTGGCTGGCTAACATTTACAGCCCGTCCCTAGTTGCGCTTAAGATGGTGGTGGTGAGCTGCCTTCTTGAATTGCTGCAGTCCATGTGCTACAATGCTCTCAGGGAGAATTCCAGGATTTTATCCCAGCAACAATCAAGGAACGGCAATATATTTCCAAGTCAGGATGCTACGCAGCTTGGAGGGAAAAGTGTAAGTGGAGGTGTTCTCATGTGTTTGGTACCCTTCTCCTTCTAAATGGAAGTGGTCGTAGATTTGTAAAGCATTGTCTCAGGATCTTTGGTGAATTTCTGGCAGTGCATCTTATAGATAGTACACACTGCTGCTACCGAGCGTCGGTGGTGGAGGGAGTGGATGCTTGGAGATGTGAGTTCCAATCAAGCGGGCTGATTTGTCCTGAATGGTGTCAAGCTTCTTGAGTGTTGTTGGAGCTTCATCCATCCAGGCTAGTGCATGCACCCAATAGAGCAATGATGAACCTTGCCCATTGGCCAACCATCTCAGGAAAGTAAAAGTTGTGGATGTATTTCCTTCATAACTGCAGACATTTGTAGCAGCACAGTCTCAATTTTCTGATCTGCGCAGCCTGGAGATGAAGCATAATCTTAGAAAATCAGACATACATTCCAAATATGAAGCCAGTATTCCTTGTAGAGGTGCTCCATTCTCTCACTGGATTCACTGTCTTATATATGGTGAATTCTGAATTTTACCTTTCCACTGCTTATATTGTAAGTGTTGGAGTGGTGAAGGGCTGGGGGATTCTCCAATTTGTGCTCAAACCCCGGCCCATGGCCATCCATCTGTTGAAATGATTAATAAGGAATTAATGGATGAGTAGAAGCAGAAAATGTTTAAGGTCTAGCATCCTAGTCTACAATTTTCCCTCAGCAAACAAAGACCATGAAAAGACATACTGAACATTCATCTCCTTTTATTTTTAATAACATTCATTTCAAACTCTGGTTGCCCTGAGCATGCAGTGGGAGTCCATTAGGATGCTAGCTCCACTTACAGTAAATGTTTTAATTCTTTGCCAGTATAAATTCAGGCAAAAGCTGTTTAATCAAATTTGAAATAGAAGTAAGTATTTACTTTTCCGTTGGACCCAGTTTGTGGCAGTAATCTTGCTTGCTAAAAAATGAACATAGGCCAGACATTCAGTAGCTGTGTTTCTGCTCCATAGAAAGCAGTTTAATGGTTTAGAAATTCTTTTAACAATTGCACATGAATCGTTTGGAACCTAAAACCTGGACTTCCAGACAGTTTTACTTTTCAAGCAGTTCATTGGATAAAACATACAACTGCAATTTTTTCTAAAATATGTCTCATTTTAACAAGGAAATGACAGAAACCATTTTATGGTTTGCTCTCGACAGTTAAAGGCGAATATAGTCAAAGACAGATTGATAATGTTGACAATTAGCAGTTTAAACTTATTGCACGTTAAAGTAAAAGCAAAGAACCTCAGCATTTAATGCAGCAAGTGTAGATACTCCCAGCACTGCAAAGATGAACAAATGACTCTACCTTAGACGCTGTTCATTTGAGATTTACTGGGGTATGATAATGAGGTAGTGAAATTTAGTACTGCACATGTTTAAAAGAGTTATGAGTTAATCGTTCAACACATTTTATTTTACCTAGCTTCTCTGTTTTCTGTGATCTTCTGCTACAAATCTTTGGTTAAATCACCCGTGCTGAGGATTTCATTCTGCAAATGGTTGAAATTTGAAGCAATTATCACCAACTCCAAGGTAAATATGATGTGACTTTGTGAAAATACAGCCTATATATTTTGCAAGATTTGCATGCAGAGATTTAATACATTTTCAATACAATGGGAACTTAGAATATTATGTAAGAAGAGTGACACTTCATTGCAATCAAGTTCAAGTGATTAAGTTTTTAAAGCCTTGTAACCTGCTCTTATTCAGATAGTAAAAATTCCTGTTACATGTTAATAGAGATAAGAACAGAACATACTGGAAGTCTGAAATAAAAATCTGAAATGCGAGAGAACACAACACATCATTTAACACCTGAAAGAGAACAGAAAGGCTAATCATTTGGAATTCTTCATTAGAATTGTCGTGCTGTATCTGATGATGATCCATTCATTCAGTAGATAAGTTTCACCCATAACCTGTTGAAAGGACCAATTACAATTAACATTGTGGAACAGTGGCTCAGTGGTTAGAACTGCTGCCTCACAGCACCAGGGATCTGGGTTTGATTCTTGCCTTGGGTGACTGACTGTGTGGAGTTTGCACATTCTCCCTCTGTTTGTGTGGGTTTCCCTCTGTCTGCTCTGTGCAGTTTAGGTGGATTGGCCATGCTAAATTGCTCATAGAGCCCAGGGATGCGTAAATTAGGTGGGTTACAGGAGTAGGGGGATGGGTCTGGTCAGGATGCTCTTTGGAGGGTTTGTGTGGACTTGTTGGGCCAAAGGGCCTGTTTCCATTCTGTAAGGATTCTACTCAGCTCCACAAGTAAAATCCAATATGCCTTCAGAGTGCTGAAAAAAATTTATGTTGCAAGGGTAGCATCTTGCACATTTTCTGTTTGTCTCAAACAAACTTATGAATCTAAAGGTCATCGAGTACAGTCGAGCCATGTCCAGTAAAATATATTCTATGCCTTCACAACAGAGCCATAGTGGGTCACATATAATCCAACTCCGAAGACCCTCTAGAATCACACTGATGATCTGGCAGCTCATCAGATAGTAATGGTAAAGGAGGTAAAGCAAATAACAAGGTTCAAAGTAAATTCATTCTCTTTACGATTAAAGTTTTCTGATGTCTATAAAATTGTTACAAGCCATTAAGACATACAACCATGAAGTTAACACAAAACATAATGCAATAATTCACTGCTCTTGTTATAATCTATTGCTAGTTATAACTCTCATGTTTTTAATCAGATGTCCTAGGGAAACACAGAATTGATTTAAACTTTGCTGGAATTAACTGGTACAGACAATCTGTCCCCAAGCAGGAATGCAACTCTACTCTTGATCCCATTAAATGACATCAGGCATTACATTATTATTTTATACAAGTTAGTTCTATTAAGAATGATATTTCTGAGCTGGAACTCTGCAATCAAAGGTGAATAGAAAAGACCTTTTAATTAAATTGAGCCAAAGGACTTGGTGTACACACAGGCAAAATGGCAGCTTCTTTTGAAGAATGTCTGCATGGCTGAAATCTTGCTATAGATATTTTTAATCACTCTGGTCAAACAATATCATGACAAACCTCTGGGATGTGAATTTAGAACTTCTGGCCTCGAGGTAGGGTTACCACAAAACCCCAAAGTCCTGCTGTAATTTTGAACAGGAAAACATAAAACAGGTACTCCATCCAGATCTCAGAATTTGGTCATCAGTGCAGGGCAATTGTTTGGAAGAAAATGCTTGTAAGTGGTTGCATCTTGTGATTCCAGAAAATGCTGTTTCACACAGCTCTATTGCAATATTTCACAGATAAAACACAAATCAAAACACTCCTTAATCATGGTTTGAAACAAGCACCCCAAAAGCAGGAATTAAAAATTCAAAATATGTCAGGTGTGAATTCAGATGTACTACGTTTGGCAACATTTGTGCATGATCAGTTGCTTTGGTTTTCAAAAACGTTACCTTAAACAAAAATGAAAAATACGTCCTTTTATTCTGAATGTTTTATTTTGAAAGATTTGCATTACAATTTAAAACAACTCAAATGAAGTATTCTACACTCAGTTACTTTACAATGGTGTTTGATGAAATCCCTGAATGGATATTGCTTCAGCTTCAGTCAGAAATGAGTGGGCAGTTATTCCTCAATCACCATATTTAATACAAGTGGCAGAAAAAATGGGAGGCAACAACCAAGTTTAAACACTGCATTCTTGGCTGATGAAACTGGTTCTGAATCTACAATCAAGTACACAACACTTGGTAACTACAGATTTATTAATAACCTTAAACCTAAAAAATAGTTGTTACATTGATCAGCTTGCCTTTTTAATTTTCTGTTTTGCTTGCATAATAAACATGCAATGAAATATCTTTATTTTCTTCTGAAAGAATCTTCTTAAGCAAAGATTCAGATCGTTGCTGTATTGCATAAGAGCATTACCAAAATAAGGAAGAGCTAAATAACCAGAAACTAACATCTTAGCTTCATGTGAATGTCCTACACTCCTCCTGAGACACACAGCAGTCAGACAGAAGCATGTACATCGAAAGTTTGATTTACAGTGTGACACGGTCATGCACACAACTCCTTGCATAGCTCAACCCACATATAGTAAGGCACTATTTCCTCATCACAGCCCAGAGTCCATAAGCAGATTGGTCTGCACATCAAAAAGTATATACCATTCCTGATGAAGAAATACATAAATGTATAGGATGAGAGCAATTTATCATCTTTCATGTATGTGCTCACAAAATGAAGGAAATGTCTTAAAACGTCTCTGCACACAGTTTGAAATCAAGTTTTTTTCTCTACATCAATTTGAAAGCAGATGCACTGACAGAGCAGACTCAGTGGGCTATAGCTTCGGTGTTCCAAGTGCACACTGATCAGGTTATATACATATAAGGGTTCGAAAGCATTCAAAGAAGAAAGCTGTAGTGTTTCAACGTCTATGGATTAGCTTAGTCCCTGCTCAGTTGAGCTGGTCCTCGTACTGCTTACGGAAGCAATCTCCGGCAGGGAAGAATTCCCAGCAACGTTCCTGATACATTTTCCATACGTAGGATTCCTGTCAGATAAACAATATTGTGTTATATGGGCCAGTGCATGGCAGAGACTTTGCAAGGGTTCAGAAAAGATTTACAAGGATGTTGCTGCGATTGGAGGGTTTGAAGGAGAGGCTGAATAGGCTGGGGCTATTTTCCCTGGAGTGTTGGGGGCTGAGGGGTGATTTTATAGAGGTTTATAAAATCATGAGGGCAAGGATAGGGTGAATAGCCAAGGTGTCCAGGGTGGGGGAATCCAAAACTAGACGGCATTGTTTTAAGGTGAGAAAGGAAAGATTTAAAAGGAACCTGAGGAGCAACCTTTTCACACAGAGGGTGGTGTATGTATGGAATGAGCTGCCAGTGGTGTAGGCTAGTACATTTAAAAGGCACCTGGATGGGTACATGAATAGGAAAGGTTTACAGGGAAATACTGGCAAATAGGGCGAGATTAATTTAGGATATCAAGTTGGACCGAAGGATCTGTTTCCATCCTGTTCATCTCTATGACTCTATGACACTCAATGAACTGTGAACAATATGTCAAGTCTACTGTAACTAGCAGAAGCGGAGGTACAGTGATAATGACAGCATGCCTATTAATCAAGAACCCCAGGTCAGTGTTGTGGTGTGGGGGGTGGGGGGGTGGGGAACATGGGTTTTAATCCCAACTGTAGCAGATGGTGAAATTTGAATTCAATAAAAATCTGGAATAGAGGGCTACCCTAATGGTGATTAATTAATGAACCCGATGGATTTTTAAGGTTAATGTCCTTTAGGGAAGGGAACTGCTATCCTGACCTCACCTATATATGACTCCAGATTCACTTGACTCTCAACTGCCTGCTGAGCAATAAGCATTGGCCTAACCAGCAATGGATGACTTTTTGTCAAAAAAAACTGCTTACACAGAGAATTAGTAAGAAATTTCAATTCACACAAAGGACAACAGAACCATGGAGTAGACAAATGGAGAATTGTATGAGAGTAGATGCTGTGAATACTGGCTTCTCTGTGTATCAGTCTTTTAATGCACAAAAGGATAAGTAATTCATATATGTTTCTCCCCTGACCCAGCCAAACAATGAACAGTACGGCCTAAATGTTACTGCAGGTGTCGGGACCCTGATGTGGTAATGTAAAAGCAGGTCACAAAGTCTGACTTGATGGCAGTAGGATGAGTTTGGCAATTTTACCACAGGCAGCTTCCCAAATAGTCCCCTGCAGACCCACGATCAATTAGTGATAGCTGGCAGGCTTCTGAGGTTACTGGTCCGGTCAGAGAACCCGCAGCACTGAAGCCCCACCAGTACCATCAAGAGATGGACAAGAGAAGTAGAAACATTTTCTTTTAAAATATCACAGGGTTGAGGGCTGGAAGGGAAACCCCAACCCCACTACTGCATCATTGAGTCCGGCTTTTCTCCCAGGCAGCTGAAAGAAGGCTGCCCTTTTTTTTGGTTGCGAGCCTCACAGTGCCACTGGTGGGGGTGGCTTGTCCTGCCAACAGCGCTGCCAAAAACTGACCTCTAATCGGACCTCTCATTAAGTCAATCTGCTTCCCAGCTCCTTGGAACGGGCAGACACTCCCCTTCAAGTCTCATTACTAAAACCCTTCTTGGTTTGCAATGGGATCAAGGTTTACAGGGAGAAGGTAGGGGAATGGGCTCAAGAACATATCAACCATGATTGAATGGCAGAGCAGAGTTGATGGGCTGGATCGATTAATTCTACTCCGATATATTATGATCTTAAAGGCACATTGGGGAGGGAATCTGACATGGCTTCCTGGAATGCAATTGTTTGGGGAATTGGTAAAATGCTGGCCTAAATCTCTGCTTTCTTGTTGGTTGGCCTCACTCTAATCTTGACCGAGAATCATGAAGTTTCGTAGCTGGCCACTTGCTGATGTGCAATGTGAAATCCAGCAAGGACTTGGCAACGTTTGGTAGCTGTGAAGGAAAAGATGAATTGTAACAGAAAAGCTAGACTGTATGTGAAAAAGAAACGATGGCCATCTGTGTGTGTCTTGAGCGCAGAACCTTTCCTCCTAATTAATGCGAGCAGCTCACTGACATCCTGAAGTGTTGTAGCATTAGTCCAATCCTCTTCACTCACCGATTAGAAAGTGGGGCAGCCTTACCTGGCCGGTGTGTTCTGTTTCATCTTTGTTAATTAGATACATCAAGAAAAACCTGTAGGAATAAAGACATATGTTGGTAACATCTGAACAGACATCATATGTGTTGATCTAAAACCGATTCCTGTGCAAATTCCATGTCATTCAATGGAACACATCCTTATGCCATTGAAAACCGACACACTGGTCATGATAACATTCAGTATGCTGTCATTGAAATCCTCCTAAAATCAACTACAATTTCTATTTTGTAGGTTCAGATAATGATTTTCTCCACTACTCACCTTTGTGTTATGAGGGTTTGCTTGAATCAAGGATTTGGCAGTTTGCAACAAGTGACTAGATATTTTCCCCTCAAATTACTAACCCTTACATGTCCCAGATCATCCAGACGTACCAGAAACTGGTCAAACTTCTCAGAAGGCCCAACGCGCTGACTATGCTGTAACTGTGCCGGAAGTGTGTGATGAACTTTGATGAAAGTATATGGTGGACAATGAGTGTTTGGAACCCTTCGAAAAAGTCCCCAGCTCTGAATTTGAGTCAGGGACTTCCAGAGAGTTCCAACATGCCTTACTAGTTACCCATTAGAAATTAGAGAGATTAGAAACCTGATCCAGATCCTGGGTAACTATACTCCTGACGCCGCCCCCCCCCCCGACAATTACTATCACCTCACCATTACTATCCAGTACCCTGACTCTTGACCAATCCTACCCTCACACCCATTTACCTGCCATCTGTATCTCAGGAAAAATTAGAGGGATTTAAACATGTTCTAACTCCTGGCTGACCATACTACTGAGCCCCAATCACTCACACGAAACTCCGTCTCCTGGAAACCTGACCTGACAACCTACCCCGACAGCTGAAAAACACTCACATTACAGCTCCCCTCCAATAAAAAAAATCGATCTTACCTTCTCCAACTCCTGACCATTTCCACAAACACCCCAATCCAACTACTGACTGCAGCCCCCCAACACTTGACCCACTCCACCCTCTCATCCACTTAACCTGCTGTCTGTACCCAACCTGACATGTTATGCCCTCATTCACCATCCTGGGATTCTACACTCTCCCCACTTGGCACCCTACCCACTCACTCACCACCAACAGCCCTAACCCCTTAACCATCCAGATACCACTCTATCCCTTCACCTAGTTACTTTACTCACTTTAAGCCCAGAATACAACAGCCACTGCTGTAAAATGGGACAGACAGTAATAGAGTCATATAACATGGAAACATACCCTTCGGTCCAACTTGTTCACAGTGGCCAGATATCCCAACTTGATGCAGTCCCATTTGCCAGCATTTAGCTCCATATCCCTCTAACCCCTTCCTATTCATATCCCAATCCAGATGCCCTTTAAATGTTGTAACTGTACCCGCCTCTACCACTTCTTCTGGCAGCTCATTCCATATAGTCACCTGTGTGAAAAAGTTACCCCTCAGATCCTTTTTAAATCTTTCCCCTCTCACCTTAAACCTACACTCTCGAGTTTTAGACTTCCCCCACTCGAGGAAATAACCCTTGGCTATTCACCCTATCTATGCCCTTCGTGATTTTATAAACCTCTATATGACTTGGCCTGAGCTGTGCAGGAAGACTTTCTGAACAGATTTCTTGAGATGCCCGAGTGGGATGTTCAAGCCAGAAGTGGAGGGCATGGCATAGGGTAAAGGAGTGGAGTGACAGTCTGCTGTCTCTGCCCCTCCTCCGAAGATTCAGCCTCACGTTTCCCTTTCTAAAAAATAAACGGACTAAAAAAATCCTTCATCTAAAAACAAAACATTGATAGTTTTGATTGTGCCACAATTTACTCTTTAAGTCCTAATGAGAAATTTCCTCAGTGTGTTCTTTAGTATAGCTGTGTGGGACCAGTGCATTGGGATCGTTACATGCTACAGCACAAATTGCTGGGATACATATCAACCAATATCCATGACTCCCAACATTGGCGATACCCTGAATTCAGCCCTTTAGTTATCAAATCACACACTGCTTTTTCAAGGAGAAGAGGTTAAGCTCAACTGATGTACTTTTATGCACAGCCTAAAAATAGACAGTCAGGAGCAGGATGGTCATGAGTCAGAGGAAGGGGAATGATACAGGGCCCTCCGAGATGCACCAAGGTAGAAAAGAGAAAGTGCAAAACAAATCACCAAGTAAAGCGCATTACTGAATCTCTAGCTGTGCAGAAGAATATCTAGGGGGAAAAATGAGCATTTAATGGGTAGTTGAATCACACACTACACAGAATTAGATGAGACACTTCACACTACATGTTCAATGACACTAGCAACCCAACCTGCATGAATTCCACCAGATACAGATCAATAAAATGAGACAATGCCTGATTTTCTACTGTTGGTTGTGGCCAGCTACAGTAACACAATGTGCACTACAGATTCAGACTGACTCATAATGTAATACTGCCATGCAACTAATTCCACGAACAGCCAAGATAGGTAAGCTAAAATTCACTTCTCCCAAATTAACACACTGACTAGAAAATGTCTAGAAAATTGTGAATGTTTCAGCATGGTTACTTCTGAGGATTGAGAAGTAACCATACTGAAACATTCAAAATTCTTAGGGAGCTTGAAAGGGTGGATATGGAAAGGTTGCATCCCCTTGTGGGACAGTCTAGGACAAGGGGGCATAAGCTCAGTTTAAGAGGTCATACATTTACAGACAGAGATGAGAAGAAATTCCTTCTCTCCAAGGGTAATAAATTCTTCACTCTAGATAGCTGTAGAGGTTGGTCATTAACTACCTTTGAGGTTGAGGAAGGCAGATGTTTAATCAGTAATGGAGTCAAGAGTTATGGAGAAAAGGCACGAAAGTGGAGTTGAGGATTATCAAATCAGCCATGATCTTATTGAAGGATGGAGCAGACTTGATGGGCTGAATGGCCTACTTCTACGCCTGCATCTAATGGACTTATTAAGTGATGGTATTAAAGTTAAGTGGTGTTAAAATAATTCAAAAAACTGCTTGCCCGTTTTCACCAGACACAGCAAAGAACATAATATGAAGGAAGTGAGTAAACTAAACTGGTTGTAGTTTTCTTGCTATGCTGTAAATGGATGTAAATCCCAAGCTTCCACTTCAAAAGCAGATTTAAATGATCTCAAATAATGTTGTAAAGTGCTGCTCATACTCTGTTCATTGTCTCCATGGAATCTTGCAGTACTCATTAAAAATGCTGCTTTACTTGTTACCACTGCTGGCCAAGACTATTCCACTGTGTTACAATAGCACTAATTACAGGGCAAATTAGGATTTCATTATCCAGGCTTCACTCAGAATTGAAAACATAGGTCACTACTAGTACCTTGTATATTTTATGTGGTTCTTATAATGTTGTAAATCTGTGGTTCTCGGGTCCCCTTACATAAAGTGATTTTCATGGGACTGGGCATAACTGGCTAGGCCATCCCAAATGTCTAGAGGACAGTTTAGTGCATTAGTGAACTAGATGTTGGCTCATAGAAACAAAGGAGCCATTTGGCCCTATGTTGCTATTCAATAGAATCATGCTGTAGCCATTGACCCTAAGAACTATGTCTAACTCCTTCTTGACAATGTTCAATGTTTTGCCAGCTTTCTGTGGCCTCCATAGTCATCATTAGGTTAGCTTTATATTGCAGATTTTTATTGCATTTAAATGTCAGCTTCTGCCATAGTGGGATTTGAATGCATGTCCCCAGCCTAGGGTTACAGATTACCGGGGTAGTGACATTACACCATGTCATCATCTCCCTCAAGAGCTCTGCTTGCCAGAAACAATGCTTGAGGCTGGTGCTGGTTTTGGGCTGAAATGGCAAGAGAGTACCATTGTCTGCCAAGAGTGATGTGGGCACTTTAGGATGTGGAGCAATGGATAGGGTTCAACTTGGTGGCAGCGGTCCTGGAGTGTGATGTTGGGATCTGGCATGTCTTAGAAAGGGATTTTGGGGCAGCAGAAACCCTGGGAAAGTTGGAGGCACTTAGTGCAAGAATTCTTGAACAATGCAACATGGGAGGAAGTCACTGGGTGCAAAGGAATGGGGATGAAAGGTCAGGAGTGGCAGAAAATAGTGGAAGGGAGTAACAAGCGGATACAGGGTACAGGCATTCAGGATGGGCTCGGATGAGATGGTTGGAAGGAACACAGAGGTGAAAGAAATGCTAGCAGGATTAACAGTAAAGCTAGTTTAAAAATTTTCGTCACATTAAGCTGGAAAATCCTGCATTATCACTTGGAAAGGCACAATTTGATTCGTGATAGTCAGCATGGATTTGTGAGGGGTAGATCATGCCTCACAAACCTTATTGAATTCTTTGAAGAGGTGACCAAACACGTGGATGAAGGTAGAGCAGTGGATGTGGTATACATGGATTTAAGTAAGGCGTTTGATACGGTTCCCCATGGTAGGCTCATGCAGAAGATAAGGAGGCATGGGATAGGGGGAAATGTGGCAGATTGGATTCAGAATTGGCTGACCCTTAGAAGGCAAAGGGTGGTAGTGGACGGAAAATATTCAACATGGTGCTCAGTTACGAGTGGTGTACCACAAGGATCTTTTCTGGGTCCTCTTCTATTTGTGATTTTTGTAAATGATTTGGATGAAGGAGTGGAAGGGTGGATTAGTAAGTTTGCGGATGATACGAAGGTGGGTCGCGTTGTGGACAGTGCAGAGGGCTGTTCTAGGTTACAAAGGGACATTGATAGGATGCAAAGCTGGGCTGAGAAGTGGCAGATGAAGTTTAACCCTGAAAAGTGTGAGGTGATTCATTTTGGAAGGACAAACTTGAAAGCAGAATACAGGGTTAACGGAAAGATTCTTAGCAATGTGGAGGAGCAGAGGGATCTTGGGGTTCATGTCCACAGTTCCCTGAAAGCTGCCACCCAGGTGGATAGATTTGTTAAGAAGGCGTATGGTGTGTTAGCTTTCATTAATAGAGGGATCGAGTTCAAGAGCCATGAAGTTATGCTCCAGCTATACAAAAGCCTGGTTCGGCCACATCTGGAGTATTGTGTCCAGTCCTGGTCGCCTCAATACAGGAAAGATGTGGAAGCGTTGGAAAAGGTGCAGAGAAGATTTACCAGGGTGTTGCCTAGAATGGAGGGAAGGTCTTACAAGGAAAGGTTGAGAGAGCTAGGGCTTTTCTCTTTAGAACAACGAAGGATGAGAGGTGACCTGATAGAGGTGTACAAAATGATCAGAGGTATGGATAGAGTAGACAGCCAGAGACTTTTTCCTAGGTTGGAGGTAGCTGTTACGAGGGGGCATAGTTTTAAAGTGAGTAGAGGTAGATATAGGGGAGATGTCAGAGGTAGATTCTTTACTCAGAGAGTGGTGCGGGTGTGGAATGCATTGCCGGAGAGGGTAGTGGAGTCGGCCTCATTAGGGGCATTTAAGCGGCTATTAGATAGGCATATGGATGATAATATAAGGTAGGGGTGGATGTTAGATAGACCTTAGGATTAGGATAAAAGTTCAGCACAACATCGTGGGCCGAAGGGCCTGTACTGTGCTGTACTGTTCTATGTTCTATTATCTAACTTGTATAAATCCTGTTTTCTATTTAAATACTAACGAGATTCCCAACTGATATTGAATTCATTTGAGGAATCTGACTCTAAGTGAGAAAAAGCCTGGCTTGTTGAAATAACTATATAACTGGTTTTAAACTGATCAAGCTCTTACAGCATTTTGAAAGGAGTCTTTTGCCTTTCCATTCTTTTCTGAATAATTAGTTCATCTTATAGCTCAAGGACAAAAGAGAAAAAAGGTGTGTTCCTTTTCCTGCAACATTCTCCCTGTTTGTCTCCTATTCCCCTGGCCTTTCCTTTATTCTTCTCTCCATCTTTCTGTTTGTCTTCTCCTTGTTCTTTTGCCTCATAGTTTTCACATATTTTCTCTCATTGCTATCTCTCTTTCTGTTCAGCATCCTGTATTTAAATTTCTAAGTCTTTTCAGGAACTATAATCAGAACAGCTCTCTCTTCCTCTCTGTGTATTACTGTATCCAGAACACTGAAATATTACTGTCAAATGCAATATAAGATGCCTTATAGACAGAAGAAGAATTGGAATCGAGGAATTTTCTAGACAGAGAAAATCTGACTGATTTTAAATTCTGTTGTTTTAACTTGTTTTATTTTTTTTCTTGGGGAAAACGTCACTCATGAAGATGAGCGAAATCCTTGTTAAATGGCTTTGTCATTCAGTTTATTTATGACTCCGAAATCAGAGAGCTTGCTCCAAAACAAAAATAATTAATCATTTCAATAATATTGATTCAGCTTTGGAAATTCCTTTATTATGGCTTCTTGCTATTCATCTGAATGTTATGTTGTCACGATGAAATATCAAGAGGTTCTCGCACCGAGGGGCGGCACAGTGGCTCAGTGTTTAGCACTGCTGCCTCACAGTGTCAGGGACCCGGGTTCAATTCCACCCTCGGGTGACTGTCTGTATGGAGTTTGCACATTCTCCCCGTGTCTGCGTGGGTTTCCTCCCACGGTCCAAAGATGTGCAGGATAGGTGAATTGGCCATGCTAAATTGCCCTTAGTGTTCAGGGATGTGTAGATTAGGTGGGTTTATAGGGGAATGGGTCTGGATGGTATGCTCTGTGGGTTGGTGTGGACTTGTTGGGCCGAAGGGCCTGTTTCCACACTGTAGGGATTCTATGATTCAATGCTTGGACAGTGGCATTTCAGGAATACAAATGCACAATATTGGAGATACTGGAGATCTGAAATAATTACAGAAGATATTGGAAATACTCAACAGGTCAGGTAGCAACTGTGGAGAGAAACAGGGTTAACATTTCAGTTCGATGGTGACCCTTCAACAGAATGAGGAGCAATGTGGGATGAAGCACTCCTACTCCTCTTAGCCTGCAAGCAGTGCTTTAAAAAAGCTCACCTTCTCCCTGAACCCTGTCCTCGCAACTGTTGAGTTTCGCAAGACTCGAGAAACCACACTGCCCACTGTAAAACCCACAAAGCAGGTTAATTCAGAGGCAGCCAACCTCAGTAATATCTTCAAATTGTAAACCTGCATCCTGGGATTAGGTGTGCTTTCCAGTCTCTTATTCTGCTGTTGTAAAAGTCAGAAGTGGATGGGTAGGAGGTGAATTACTGTCAGGATTTTTTAAATGATAATATCAGACCTGACCCTAAGCCTAATCACTTACAGTCCACTCAATGTCTCAAGTGTTGATGTCAAATCATAGAGTAGTGTTAGCACTACGAAAATCACCACTCTGACACTTGACACAATCTATCTCTGGATTATAAGTTACCTAGAAGCTTCATGTACCAAGAAGCCTCATACTTGCACGCCAAAAATGGCAATTGAATGAGCTGAACTACATCACTTGTCTAATATCCTTATGTGTTTATATAATATTTTAAATCATATCTCAGCTCAAACATTCATTTGCAAGTTTACAGCTGCACAAACTTCTTTTCAAAGTTTACTGCCTCCATCTGCAGGTTCGACAGCAATTCCTGAAGCTCAGCAATGCAAATGGCTTCTATCCATAAAAGGATGTGCTGTGAAGCTCAACATTAGACAGAATTGTTTTCCTTGGCAGGTTTCGTTCCTGTTTTATATATTAAAAATTAACATCACTGACGAGAGCTGTTTATTTTCTTTTCTCTTCTGGTGGCCATGTAGCTGATTAAAAAATCCATGCATGCTGCTCTGGTGTGATTGAGTAGCAGGAAATGCAAGTACTTACAGGTAATTTGCCAAATTATGCTCCTGCAGCGTGTGAGTCTCAAAGCCATGAGGGACTGTGTCGAAGTAGTCATTGCCAATCCCACAAATGAAGCACTTGGTCTGAAAGGAACAAAAAGACAAAATAAAAGAAGATTGGCACTTGAAGTCTGTGGATCACTATTGTCTGATGACCATAATCAGTTGGTGGGGTAGGCTTGAGATCCAGGAGATGGGTCTGTGTGATTTATCTATCTTTCAGCTCAATCATTGCAAGTATCTGAATGGTCACATATCCCTTTCTAAGCTGTGGGAAACTATGATTGGGAATTTGAGATATTTGCATATCTGAAATTAAATTGATCTTACATTATTTATCCATGAAAGTGGGCTTGATGAATGTAATTCCCATGGAAGTTTTTTTTTATTTTGCAGGATGCATTTTCAGCACGGCATCCCTCAAAAGGGGGACTATTTACATTATGTTTTAAATGTGCTTGACTAATCTTTTAATTATAATACAAATAGCATAACCTAAAATAAAACACAACCCCAGAAGATACATTTTCAGCTCCTTGCCCAGCCTTCTAGATTGTCCACTTGATTTAAGAATTGATAGAGATCAATGTTTAACAGTTTTGCCAATCTTGATTGACAACACCAATTTTACTCTCAATGGAAAGATGCAAGTCTACATTTTTTAAACTCATTCACAAGGTGAGGGCATCGTTGGCTAGGCAGCATTTATTGCCCATCCCTGATTGCCCAGAGGGCAGTTAAGAGTCAACCACATTGCTGTGGCTCTGGAGTCACATGTAGGCCAGACCAGGTAAGGATGGCAGTTTCTTTCCCTAAAGGATATTAGTGAACCAGATGGGGTTTTCCGACAATCGACAATGGATTCACAGTCATCGTTAGATTCTTAATTCCAGATATTTATTGAATTCAAATTCCACCATCTGCTGTGGCGGGATTCAAACCCGGGTCCCCAGAATGTTATCAGAGTCTCTGAATTAACAGTCCAGCAATAATACCACTAGGCCATCGCCTCCCCTTATCACTCATGCGTGGCTTCACTATCGGAAAATAACACGTCCAAAATTAGAAAAGAAAATTATTGCTATTGTTCTCAATTCAAGCAGAATCCCCAGAGTTTCAGGGCCATGCAATCATATAATTTTCCAACACAGAGAGACAGACAGCTCATGGACCATTGCTATCATGCCAACTCTCTGGTCTTTCAATGTATCCTTTGTTAAAGCAGTTCGTATTCGGATTGTACCTTGCATGAAAAATAATCTTCTCACCTTCTCCCTCCTTGGGCTCCCTGTACAAATCCTAAGATCAGTTTGTTCAATGTTATTGATTTGCCACCGGGAAAATTAATTTTCCTCTGTTTACCTATGGTTAGCTAGTAGGCAATTACAAATATTTGTTGTGAAAGGCAAATAGCTTGAATTGTACTTGTAAGGCCTGATGATTTTAATGGATGCAAAATTTAATGCACATCCCTGTGCAGTGGGGGATGAGACTTGTGTTACCTTAGAAAATAGGTCAACTCGACGTTCTGAGATTCAGACCCTGAAATTTCACTGCAATGTTAGTGAAGAACACAAGGACACAGCACAACACTGTGTGTTGACACAGTCCCAGTTGTCTTTTTCAGTAAAAGTGTGTTTTTCATTCTCCTCAAGTGTGTTATTCCTGATATTGTTAAATCCCTTACCTCCATATCTTCTTTAACTTGCTCTTGCTGATCTCTTAGTTCACCAAAAGCATCAATAATTAGACCTGAACAGAAAACAGGAATTAGGTCATTTAATAAAGGAAAGCCTCAGTGGCAGCTCCTTCTGAAGTAAATTTTCACTTAAGCTGTAGCTGATAGTTGCAAAAAGGATGCTGAAGGTACAAAAACTCACTCCTGTGGCCAACAGTCACTGAGCAAAGGAACACACAGAGCTATCCAGGCGAAGTGAAGGCTCCTTGGGATACTGGCAACAATTATCCATGGTGAAGGAGATAGAATAACATGCTTTAGTAAGTAAATCCATGCCAGCTTGCTTAATGCGTCCATGCACAACTGGTCAATTCATTTTACTAATATCTACAAAAAGACTCTCAAATAACTCCACAGAGGCTGGTATCCCATCAACAAGTCACGCTTTATTTACACATGTACAATACTTGACGCTGGTCCGGCTTCCTCAGAGCCAGCTCTCAGAGTGAACAGAATCCCTGACACTCCTGTTTATATCTGTCAGCCAGGGCTCCCTGATTGGACCAGGTTAACAGCCCCAATCAGGGAACTCATATTCTATGAGGTTCACCTGGCTGACCTTGTTCCAATCACTACATTCCTCCCCCTCTAAGTCTAGGGACATAGGCCTGTTCTTTTTATTGTAACCTCTCCTGGGCCGTTTTCGTACCTGGTCCGGTTCCTCTGGCTCAGCCTCAGATATGTACGGCATGTACCAGGCTGTAGCCCGCCTCTTCCACCCAGAGTGTCTCAGAAGAAATTCATTCTCTTCTTCAGGCAGGAAAGGCATCGAGGCTGCGACATCCACCGTGTCCATCTCAGACTGCGAGGTTTCTTTTACACAGATGGAGGAGGTGAACCCATGGGTTCTGAGAGCCTTTCTTGCTGTTCTGAGGGGCCAAGTATGTTCCTGCCCTGTTTGCAAGTTTGCAGCTTTCATTTGGTCCACTTCCTTGTTCAGAACTGTCTCACCTACCCGAACTTGGTATGTCACAGGACCTGACCTCGTGTCTACCATGCCTCTTACCCTTGCAGGGCTATTTCCATGGTTTTGGAACCAAATTACATCCCCTGATATAAACTGTCTCTCTTGCTTAGAGTAGTCTTGTGTTCGGCATTGGCATTCTGATGCTGTTTCACCCTCCCCCCAGGTCCAGGAAGATCAGATTTAACCTCGTGCAGTGTCTTCTCCCCATTAAAAACTCTACTGGAGCTATCCCCGTAGTTGCAAGAGGGTTGGTCCTATAATCAAATAGGAACCGAGACTGTTTGGTATCTAGTGAAGCTGTAGTCTGATTTCTTAAGCGTGCCTTCAAAGTTTGGACTGCTTTTCCCACCAGACCACTGGACAATGGATGGTATGGAGCTGTCCTTATATGTTGCATGCCATTCAACTTGAGGAAATATTCAAATTCCCTGCTGGTAAATAATGGCCTGTTATCTGTGACCAACAATCAGTGGTGACTGAACTAGCTGCTTCTCATACAAGACCAGTAACCTTAATCTGTAAAGGTTCCCCAGTATAGGATTTCAGTTTAGCCAAGGTCTTCTGCAAACATAAGGGCTGGAATCCAAAGTGAATATTGTTAAAGACTGGTTCTGCAATCATTGATACAGCCACGTCGGTATCAACCTCCATTAGAACTGGGTGACCACTGAACCAGACGTTTAGTTTGATCGGTTTTGATTTGGATGTTGCTAAGCAATTTAACTATTCCAAGCCAGATCCATGTGGGCTTTCCAGGGTGTGCACTCTTCTGGATACAGGCCTATGAGTTTTCTTACACAATTTAGGTCTAAGCGGGACTCTCTTGTTGTCTCAAGTCCGCATACTGGCAGCAAACGCAATAGTTTGCTGACCCGGATCCTGAAGAAAATTTTAACAGTTTGGCTGAGGTTTGGCTTTGTTTTGGGGTTTTCCTGTGGGCTGACCCAGAGACTTTCTGTTCAGGATATGTCCTGAGTGAGGCTGTGCAATTGCCTTCACTCAAATGTTCTTCCCCAAGCTCAGTCAGCCTGGTGAGGGTGTCCACTTTCAACAGTGTACCCTATGACTCATACGGTCCATTTGCCGCATTTTCTAATCACAAAACCAGTTGTAGTGCCAGTTTGAAGTCCAGATGGGCTTCGGCTAGTAAGCACTTTTGCATGGTAACATCATTAATCCCACATACCAAACGGTCTCTCAGCATGTCATTAGGAGTTAAACCAAACTCACATGCCCCAGCCAGTCATTTTAAAATCCCGACTTGGATTCCCCTGGTTCTCGAGCTGCCAAGTAAAACTGATGGCGTCTCAGAATTAGAGGTGGCATGGAGTCGTAATATTCCTTAACTAAATCCATCAACTCTTGAAAGGTTTTAGTATCTGGTGCCTCAGGAAATGTTAGGCTCCTAATAGCTGAAAAAAGCTATGGGTCCACAAGCTGTCAGGAGAATTACTCATTGCTTTTCATCTGCCTGAATGTCATTTGCCTTGGAAATATAACAGCTTCTTTCCACACACTGGGCCTGGTCTTTGACAGCAAGATTGAATAAGTCAAGCTTCCCAAATAATGGCATGACGCCAGAAATGATCCCAACTCAAAGACGACTGGTTTGAGAGAATTTATTCAGGAGTGTATTTTTTCCTCGTCACCACTGACCTCGTTATGATCACTAGAGACTCGACACATTGAAAGATACATGCAGAGCCTGTGATGCTGCTGATCTAGAAAGAACAAGTGATGACTTCCTTTGTAAAGTGGGAATTGTCTGCAGACGTCTCCGCCTGAATATTATTCTGATGTGGCTGCACAAATGGGTAACTGTTGTGCATGTCTAATGCTGCCTGATGAGCCCAGCATTTCTCTGTTGTTCCTCTAGGTCTTTCAAAAAGGTCGTTCCCATTGCTCTATTTCAAACATTGGCAGAGAAGACAATAGTCTTAAGTAGCTCAAAGATTATCAATCACTTTGCAACAGCAGAACAACTTGCCATTGAAAGTCAAAAGTAAACTGGTGCTAACAATATTAATCCTGGATCCCTACACCATGTCTTGCCATCTCTAACCACCCTGAACAGTTGTTTTATACAGGTGCAAAGAAGAAACAGCAGAATGAGACATGGGTCATCTAAAACGGGGCACTTGCTTTAATTGGCACCTCCCTTGAAAGGTCCCACCCAAGGACAGACAAGCAGCTTCAGCTGAATGGGCAGCAAAAACTGAAACAGGTACCTGGAACTGTCTAAAAATGTGCAGGTTGTGTGGATTGTCCATGCTCAATTGCCCATAGTGTCCAGGGATGTACAGGCTAGGTGGATCAGCCTTGGGAAATACAGGGTTACAGGGATAGGGTAGGGTGGGGTAGGAGGAGTGGGTCTGGGTGAGATGCTTTTTGGAGGGTCGGTGTGGACTCAATGAGCTGTGTGGCCTGCTTCCACACTGTAGAGATTCTGTGGTACCTGAGTAAATGTACCTGCAATGAAAATCCAGGCCTCTGAGTGAAATACAGCTGGAGCATCTGTAGAGTAGTATGCGCATGAAGGGAAGAGGATGATTGATCTGAACTGAGCATTTGACTGCCCAAAGCTTTTAAATGGCTAATAGTCTGGTCTGGCTTCGACGCTCCCTCCTGAGATAGGCCTGGCAGCTGGGATCTTGGTAAAATGCTGAAGTAGGTGACATCTGGCGGGGTATTGTCCTGCCGTCATGGCGTTTTACCAGTTGTGGAGAAACTGGAGGATGGCCCTCCTGTCCAGAGACTAATTGGGCAATTAGGGGCCTCTTCTTGCCAACACTGGCATTTTAGTCGTGGCAGCTGTGTCTTTTGCCACATTGTAAAGCCGAGCAGCTTGCCAGCTGTCTGGGACAAGGCCTATTTAATTGGGCACACTGAATACTTGTACGGTAAAAAGTACAGAAAACATAGACAAAGCCGTTAGCAACTCCTCAGTCCACCTTTGCCCTCACCAAATAATCCTTCATTCCTCAACAGGGACTGCATGATTAACTTTGGCGGCCTCAGATCTCACTTCCTGGTAGTGAAGGAGGTTTCCACAGCTTTGCCTTATCAGCTGGCTGCAGTCCTAGCACTGACCGCTGATCCTGATGGTACTCCTGACACTGAAGAGCTGCCGGCTATTTGATTGGCAGACATCCAAGAGTCGGCAGCCCCAAATAGCTGCTGGAAAAATGGAAGAGGCAGTCGTAGGGTCCTACAAATGGCTGAGGCGGTGTTGCTCCAGATCCTCATCAGGAAACCCACCGCTCCGGCAAAATTTTAGTCATAATCACACCAGCCACGTTTGCTCCATGGTTACTGCACAAGTCATTGAAAGAATATTATCATTGCCATACCAATGGTTCTGGAGTTTCACATCCTGGTATATTCCCTAAAAGCATAACTTCCAGACTTAGTTTCGGGAATTATATTAAGTACATAAGAACATAAGAAAGCAGCAGCAGCTGGCCATACGGCCCATCAAGCCTGCTCCTCTGTTCAATAAGTCTATGGTTGATCTGTTTGTGGACTCAACTTCACTTACTCTCCCACTCACCATAACCCTTAATTCCCACCCCTGTCCAGGAACTCCCCAGCTACGTCCGGGACACCACCCATGCCTTCCACCTCCTCCAAGACTTCCAATTCCCTGGCCCCCAACACCTCATCTTCACCATGAACATCCAATCCCATACACATGTATCCCCCAGGCAGATGGCCTAAAAAGCCCTCCGCTTCTTCCTCTCCCACAGGCCCAATCAGTCCCCCTCCACTGACACGCTTTACAGAACTTGTCCTTACCCTGAACAACTTCTCCTTTAACTTCTCTCATTTCCTAAAGACTAAGGGGGTGGCTGCAAGAATGCGATCCCCTACTCCCAATTCCTCCACCTCCGCCACATCTGCTCCCAAGATGGGGCGTTTCACTCCCGTATGTCCCAGACGTCCTCCTATTTCAAGGATCGCAACATCCATTCCCTCCAGCGATCAAAAATGTCCTCAACTGCATCTCTTGCATTTCCCGCCCTTCTGCCCTTAAATCTCCTCCCCCCAACAAAAATAAAGACAGAATCCCCCTTGTCCTCATATATCACCACACCAACCTCCGCATCCAACGTATCATTCTCTGCCACGTCCGCCACCTACAACCCGACCCCACAACCAAGAGATATTTCCCTCCCCACCCTTATCTGTCTTCCACAGGGACCGCTCTCTCCGCGACTCCCTCTTCCACTCCACAATCCCCACTAACCCCACCACCCCCGGCACCTTCCCTGCAACTGCAGGAAGTGCTATAGCTGCCCCTATACCTCCCTCCTCACCTGCATTTAAGGCCCAAAACAAACCTTCCATATCAGACAGGGATTCACCTGTACATCCACCAACTTGGTCTACTCTGTCCGCTGTTCCCGATGTGGCTTCCTCTGCATCGGTGAGACCCAGCATACACTTGGAGATTGTTTTGTAGAGCATCTGTGCTCTGTACGCAACAAACGACAACACCTTCCGGTCTCCAACCATTTTAACTCCACCTCCCACTCCCTGGGTGACATGTCCATCCTGGGCCTCCTCCAGTCCCACAACACCTCATATTCCGCTTCGGGAGCCTACAGCCCAATGGCCTAAACATGGAATTCACCAGTTTTAAAATCTCCCCAAACCCGGCCTCATCCCATGTCCAACCCTCCCTCTCATCCCTGGCTCCTTTACCTGACACAACTTGTCCACCTTCTCTCCCACCTATCCGCCCCAGCCATTCCACTGACAAATTCCCACCACTTCCTACCTACATTCACCTATCACTATCCCACCTACCTTCCGTCTCCCCATTTCTGAAGAAGGGTCCTGACCTGAAACATCAACTTTCCTGCCCCTCTGATGCTGCCTGGCCTGCTGTGTTCTTCCAGCTCCATACTATGTTGTCTCTGACTCCAGCATCTGCAGTTCTTGCTATCGTTGGCTATTTTTTCCTTTCCTTTTGCCCAATGGCGCTTAAAACCAATTACAATGCTTTAATTTCCATGTCAGGTAAAGTTAGCCAACATGCAGAAACCACAGATTCGACCTGGGTCCGTCTGGTCTATGTTGTCCAACACGATGCTAAAAATACTTACTCCATGTTTCTCACAATAGTAAGTACAAAGTACTACTGATGCTGGAAATCTGAAACAAGCTCAGAAATTGATGGAAAACTCAGTAGGTCCTGGATCAACAGTGGAGAGACCAGAGTTAACATTTCAATTCAGAACTGAAGAAGAGTCATACCAGACTCAAAACATCAACTCTATTTCTCTCTCCACAGATACTGCCAGACCTACTGAGTTTCTCCAAGATTCCTTGCAACCTTTCATAGCATATAATGAATTTTATACCATTGTGACTGCAAACATGGAAGCACAGCTGAAATGAGCTGTGCCAAATGTTCATAACTCTGCAGAATTTTAAAAGGTTAGAATAACTAGAGTGCCCTAAATGCATGTAAATACGATCTTTCTTTCTTTCAACATTACTTAATGCCCAATTAGGATAGATAGCAGCATTAGCTATTGACTAGCCACCGCTTTCTTGTTTCATTGCTCATGCATTGTGTAGTTGGGATATTTGTTGGTTTTGTTCTGAAGAAGTACTTCACTCGTATCACTTAGGTTTCCTCCAGCTCAGTTTTAAAAATCACCACCTGATGCATGTTCTACCAGTGTATCGCTTATAGAAATCCATCTGCACTCACAAAACTACTCATGGAGAATATGGCGAAAGAATGTCATAATAATATGATCGCCACAATCAGCTGCAAAATGTGCTTACAAATATCCCCGCACCTTGAATGATGGCCAACAGGATGACGATCACAAAGAAGAAGAAGGTGATATCAAAGATAATTCGATAGATTTCGTATTCATCCCCAGCTGGGTCTTCGATCTCATCACCGATACCTCCACCAGCACGGACACCGACGTACATGTGAAACATGTAACACTGTTTAAAAAAAAGGATAAGTGACAATATCAGATGACCATGCATCTGTCATGTGGATTGAGTTCTCCAAATACTTTGTCCTTCGTTTGTACTTCAAACTAACAAACCAACAAATCATTCTAATTGAAAGCCGGACATAAAATTCACTTAATCCAAAAATCAATACTCCCGTGCCCATGTTAAAAATTTTGCAAGCTTCTTATGCTCATCTAATTGAATTGTGATCTGCTGCCTAAGCAGAAAATCCAGTTGTCAACTCATCGTTGTTGATTGATGCACCCTGAAATGTTCTTGTGGTTTAGAGAAACCAACAAGTCCAACTCTGAAAGTGAATCTTCACAGGGCTTGTTACATTGTCTCACTGCAGCTTCAGCAGAAGATCCTTGCAAAGCACAAAGAAACAGCCTAAACCAAAAGAGCCCACATATTATATTCACTGTATAAACATTGTTGGAGTATAGGATATGTTAAGAAAATGCAACAGAAAATCAACTATCTGTTCACAGAAAGAAATCAAAACTTAAAAGACAATTAGAAGTAGCATTTCATAAAGGAGAAGGAACCTTAAAAATAAATATGAATACATTTACTAACACGTAGCTCCTTTGTAAAAGCTACACTGCCAGCAGAAAGTTGCATTAGCATTCATCTTTCATCCTTAAAGTATAATTTAGAATAATAAAGTGGATATTATGATCAACAGTGATGGTTAAAATGCGTGAGACAGATTGTCAGCCCATTTAAAGAGGAATAGGTTGAGTTTATTAAGGTTGACTAATGGCTTAAAGGCTTCTCCATTGACAGTGCATGCCAGGAAATCATAAAAATGCTACTTGAGTTTCCATCCAGTTGAAACCCTTGGACTGTAACCACGCAAGACATGTGTACTGGACTCATCAGCCCTTCAGGGCTGTGTTTCTTTTCCAGCTTCACATCTATTATACGCCTTAAAGGTGAAATCTGATTCAAATAATTCAGACTTGACAGGTTTTCACAAACAAGTACAGCACCTACCGTCAGCATATCATCACACTTCATGTCTGGCGTGTCTCCATCCTCACTTTTGTTGTAGAATTTGCGAAAGAAATTAAAAGCAACCACTGTGTACAGATACACCACAACGGCCAATAAGCCCACAGTTAATACCAGCTGCACAGACATAAAGGGGGAGAGAAGTGTCAGATCAACATGAAGTCATTAATACCCATCTATTTAATAAAACTGGAGATTTCAGTGGATGATTACCCATTTGTTTTATAAGAACAACTTGGGGTAATTTCCCAAAGTCTTTCAGTCATTTAATGATTGCCTCTTGACCAATTCAGACAATGTTTAGTTTTCCCATTTCCTCTGGCCATAGTTATTAAGTTGTCTCTCTTAATTTGCTGCATATTAAATGTATGCTTAAATGAGAACAAACAAGTCTCTGTACTTTGCATTTTAAGTTTAAAAGTATTGCGACAAGCAAGTTGATAGAAAACACATTCAATAATCTTCATAAATATGTTATGCAGGGATTTTGCAACTGCTACTCATTTGTGGATCCAACTTTACATTTAGAAAGCTCGCATCCCAGTACCTGTTTGCCATTGTGTGTCACAGATGATAGGATGGTACGTAATGTTTTAAATCCCATTGCAATATCCAGCAAATGGGCAGCAAAGAAAAAGTTGTTATAATGTCCCAGCACTGACATGGTCATGTACCAGGCAAGGTACAAGAAGGACTGCAAGCAAAGAGAAACAAGCATTACTCACAGAAAACATACAGAAGTACATTGTCTACATGAGGAAGAATTTTACTGAATGCACACCAATTGCACTGAGTTTGAAAATTAAAACAGAAAATGGACTGTTAAATAGCTGAAAAAAGAACAAATACTAACACTTCACCGAGAGACTATTAATCAGAATCAACTTTTTTTTAAAGCTGAATGACTTGCTGTTCCGTTCAAATCTTATTTCAAATTTGCAATGCTTTCCTTTTGTTTCTGTCTGAAGCAATATTTTGGTTTCAGATGCACATATTGCAAGATTCCATGCTAGGGGCAATTTTCCGCTAGTACAGACAATTTAGAGCACAAACAGAAAGCATTTGGTCTGCAAGTAAGATCATTAAATCACCACAGAGACCACCTCTCAACTCAAGGTCCACTTAGGGTCTGTTAGCATCACTCTATAGAGTCATTAAATAAATTTGATTTCTGAAATTCTCCAAAGGATTGTTAGTATTCCTGAGGGCTCTGCTTGACTCCTATTGTAATGGGAGGTATGAAACCAACCACAGAAATACATGGCTATGGTGTTTCTGTATCAGAGTTCTCACCATACCTCAATTAATGCAATGGATAATCTTCAACTGTAGGCAATCTTTGCAAAATCAACAAGTTTCAGTTACAATACCCAGTGAAGATAAATAATGTGTTTTATTAGTCAAGCTCTGAAATAGATTCAATCAGAGGTGCATTAATGAGGAAAATAAAGGGAAGCAAAAAAAAATCCAGGTTGTCACTGGGGTTTTTTCCAAAACCATTCTGCGGTAAACACTTTTTTTTCAATCGTTCACAGGATGTGGGCATCAGCAGCTAGGCCAGTATTTATTGTCCATCCCTAATTGCCCAGACAGAAGTTAAGAGTTAACCACATTGCTGTGGGTCTGGAGTCACATGTAGGCCAGACCAGGTAAGGATGGCTGTGTCCTTCCCCAAAGGACGTTGGTGAACCAGGTGGTTTTTCTCCAATAACCGGCAGTGGTTTCATGCTCACCATTAAACACTTAATCCCACTTTTTTTCAATTGAATTCAAATTTCACCATCTGCCATGGTTGGACTTGAACCTGGGGCCCCAGAACACTACCTGGGTCTCTGGATTAATAGTCTAGTGATAATCGTATTAGGTCCCCATAAATACTTCCCAGATCACCACTGAGAAAGCTCACTATGTGATGGATTTATATCAGCGGAATTTTTTAAAAAGTATTGCTAAGTGGAAGTTGTTTCAGAGATAGTAGGAACTGCAGATGCTGGAGAATCTGAGATAACAAGGTGTAGAGCTGGATGAACACAGCAGGCCAAGCAGCATCAGAGGAGCAGGAAGGCTGACGTTTCGGGCCTAGACCCTTCT
>NC_063340.1:73532391-73575020 GCF_021869965.1 Rhincodon typus
TCCAGCTCTACATCTTGTTATCTCTGCTAAGTAGAAGTGATGAGTTTTGTTTCAAAAATATATCAATCTACTCAGATGAGATATAAGACCCAGATTTTCCAAACTTTGATGCTCTGAGAGCAAATCGCCACTGATTTGCTGCTTGGTAAACCCAATATATTTTACACACTAAAGTGGACCAATTGGTTTTGTAAATTCACCAATACATTAACTGTGCATGATGTAAAAGACATGGAAATTACAGAGTTCCACAAGAAGGAAATTGTTGTCTGATAACTCCATATTAGAACACCAAGTATTGGTCCCAAAATGATTAAATTGAGGGGTCGGGGAGGGGTAATGGAGAGAAAAGCAAGTGAAAAAGAATTTTTAAGACATGCAGCTCTGACTTTGGCAGTGTCAATTTGTGTATTGGTTATGTTAGTGGATTATTATGCAGAAGTAATTTAGAAAACATGAGTTCAAATACCGTCATGGAGGTTTGAGAACTTGAATTCAGGGAAAAATAAGAACGTGAAAAGGGAAAACAGTAAAGTGACTATAGGCTGTCTTAAAAATCCAGTGGTTCACTACTGTTCTTTAAAATGGCATTAGGTACCTCCTAGAGAGTAAACCAAGGAATGCAATTGCCATATAGAATCCTGGTCATGCCACCTTCTTGAAAGGATTATGTAAAAGCAGACTATGTGGCAAGGAAAAAATAAGTGTGAGAAACTTGTGCAGGCGCAGACACACATACAAATGGAAGTAATTATAACGAATGATAAAAACAGTCTTTCTTCTTAGAATGGTTTTCAGCATTGCAAGAATAAGCACATTTACACCTGGACATCATTACACATTTCATAGTATCCCTACACAGTAGAAAAAGGCCATTCGCTCACCAAGTCTGCACCAACTCTCTGACGAGTTTACCACCCAAACACAACCCCACCCCATCCTTGTAATCCCACATTTACCACGGCTAGTCCTAGCCTGCATATTGTGGGGCAATTTAACATGGCCAATCCACATCTGTGGGAGGAAACCAGAGCACCCGGCAGTAACCCACACAGACACAGGGAGAAAGTGCAAACTCCACACAGACAATCACCCAAGACTGAATTCCAACACGGTTCCCAGGCCCTGTGAGCCACCACGCTGTCCAGCATTTATGGAAGCGTTTCACTGAAAATTGAATTAACTTCAGTCCTCTACTTGATACCTACATTGTCTGTGAATACTACTCCCAACTTCCAGATTTGATACTTGACATCAATGGAGTTCAGCCTGTATGAAAAAAAACCAAATCAGTTCATTTGTACCAAGCGCTGACCATGATTGATGAAGGATGTTGATAACAAACACTTCGTAGAAAGTCTTCTGCTGGGAATGGAGAGTAAGGAAGAATGAAACATTTATCCACCTATGGAATCAAGTGAAATGAAATAACATATGAGGTGGTTTAGGCCGGCCACTCAGCTATAATTACAAAATTATTGTAATTACAATAATTACAAAAGAAGAAGATCCACCAGCATCTTTTTAGGACCAGGGTCTTTAGGGTCATTAACTGAGGCATAGTTGGCACTGCCCACGATCTGAGCTCAAATTGTGGGAAAAAAGACAGAGCCAAGAGATGCTCGTACCAACAATATTTGCAAAATATCAAGAATCACAACTTACAGGAAAACATAACCAAGTATTCCTCAAAATGCCCGATGATTCATGTATTAGCACATCTTACATATTGGAATTAATTTTAAGGATCATTAAGCAACGACATTTTAATTGTTTTGTTCTGAAAGGAAATCCTTGCAATGATCTTTTACAATTTAGTTCCAATGAAATCTGCATGATTCACACCAATTTCATTTGCAAAATGAATCCATTTTCCAAGTAGTTTATATTAATCTGACATGCAGCCACTTTGTTCGATTTGTTTTTGTTGCATCAGAATGCTGTCACTCACAGGAATGAAGCAATCTCCTCATTGATGCTGTAAAAAGTCCTAGAGGATTGGAAATGTTTTATTTGTAGAAATTATAATTCAAAAACCCCACACATCTTTCATTTCACAAGGTATAATAAGGGAGCTGGAATATCAATTCTACCATGGTTGATTTTCTAATGGTATAACTTGCATGACAGAGTTATCGAAAGTTTTATTAGAAAAACATCAAGGCTTATACCTTATTTTTTGTTGTAAATGCGATGATGGTGGCACTACTTAAAGCTCACTGTGAAGGAAGGGGCTTTGATTTATACAACCAACATGCTGACAAATCTGACAAGAGACTGATTTAACTAAGACAACACAGTGTGGAGCTGGAGGAACACAGCAGGCCAGGCAGCATCAGAGGAGCAGGAAAGTTGACGTTTCGGGTTGGGACCATTCTTCAGAAACAAAAAGGGTTAAACTAAGGTTCCTTTGACAACTTTAGATTTCAAAATGCACTGTTGATTAAATTAGCACTGAATTACTACCTGCTAAGATGTGCCTTCCAAAACTGACACTGTTGACAGCATTTTTCAGACAATGAGGCTTCTCAGCCCTCACCCGAAGACCCGCCAATACCAGCTGCCTGGCAGACAGCTTATGTTTGGGAGGGCATTCGTTGGCCGAGGTCGATATGCATGCCCCCTGCTGGGGGGACAGTCCACCTTATAAAGGTGCTGGGCAATTAGATGGATCACAGCTCTGCAGTCTCAGCAGTGACAGGTTTGAGCGTCAGCGTCTGTTGGGATCAGTCATCGGAGAAGAGGAGCTAATGGAGGCCTGGCCTAAGGTAGGTCTTGGATATCAGACAGGCCTGGCTGGCAGATCTCAGTCAGAGGAGCGGGTTGGGGTGATGATGGAATTTGAGGGACCAAGAACAGGGGTGGAAGGGGGGATGGTATCATATTTGGCTAAAACGAGGTTATTGCCCTGGCTTGTGCTGGCCCATTCAGCTACCTGCTTGATAATTGGTCTCACTCTGCCTTGGCTAAAATAGTGGCGGTGGCAGGATGAGGACTTCGGGCGCAATTAATGGGCCACATAAGGGCTTCAAAACATAATGACTATGTCAGGTCCAAGGGCATGTGTGCTACTTATCACCTGGGTCAAGGGCAGGCAGCTAGGCAGTAGGCATTGCACTGTATTTTGAGAGTGCCCCGCCTTCAAAGCTGCTTACAAAGCGGATTATAAAATTCTACCCCATGGATTCACCTGAATGAAGGAACATGGGAAAGGGAAGCAGGGTGCAGGCTAATGCAGATAGTGTGATTAGTGTAGATAGTGGGATTATCATAGATAGGCTGATGCAGATATGATGGGCCAAAGGGCCTCTTCTGTGCTGAAAGACTCTATTATAGCAAGTGCTTGCATTTATGTGGCACCGTCAACATACTTAAGCATCCCAAGGTACTTCAAAGGAATGATAACAAATAAAATTCGACACCCAGCCACATGAGGAGATAAAGACCCCAATACACAGTAAGTGGGAAGGAAGCTATTTTTATCCAGCAGAAAAGTGGAAATCGCTTCAGGGAATTCTACAATCAGAAACAAATCTCTTTTGAAAATCTCCTTTCTTACTTGTCTGCTGGATAGGCAGAGAGGCTTGCCTGGGGTACAGTTTTGGGGAAGGTCCCAGAAATCAGGGAGGATTGGAGATTGGTGGGATCAGGAATGGACCAGAAATCAGAAAAAAGGAGACCTTGGAGGGACTGCGGGAAGCAGAAGGGAAGTGGGACAAGCAAATGGTGAAAGGGAGACACCGGGAAAGGTCATAGGAATTTGTGTGTGGGGTTGGGGGGAGGGTGGAGGTGAGTGGGTGTTGGCCAACTGGGCAGAAGATTCGCTTGAGGAGTCGAAGGAACATTCCCACTCCTCCTGACCTTTAAGCAGGGTCATGGAAAGCACTTAGTCACTTCATCCATCTGCTCCCATCTCCATTTTGCAACTGAGCAATGGGAAATCTGGCTTTTAACTATCACATCTAAATCAGATTCCCACCCACACGTTGGGAACCTGAATTAAATATTATAATGAGGTGCTCTACATCTCTGGAGCAGGAAACACAATCCATCACTGGAGGAGTGGCATTATTTTTTAACACGCCTCCCCAATACCTCACATACTCATTGTAGGGGGGACATAATACAGGGAGTTAAAGTTTCAACAGGTCTTTTTAAATTGGTTTCATGCAAATGTTAAGCAGAATGAAATCAGGGGGTCAGGTCAAATGGATAAGCTTCACAGAACCAAGCGACTAAGTTACATATATCCCCTGCGATAGCATCCAGCTTTAATTCTGGGCCCGATCAATCACAAACACAAAGGGAGCATTGCTTTAAATGTACACAGCTTCTCTTTTTAACAACTTTATTGAATTTTGCCAGTAGCGGATACAGTACCGTTGTCTAACCTGTAAAAGTGCATATCCATTCTCAGTTTAGTGGGGGGTAAAGATCAAACCAGTTCTTAAATAAGTATAACCTATGATTAAAGTAGTACAGGTTTTGAAATTCAAATCAAGACTCTTGTATTAACTAACTTAGGGGTCTCTGTTATATTTCTCAAATAAAGTCATAGTCATAGAGATGTACAGCATGATAACAGACCCTTCAGTCCAACTCATCCATGCTGATCAGATATCCTAAATTAATCTAATCCCATTTGCCAGCATTTGGCCAATATCCCTCTAAACTCTTCCCATTCATCTACCCATCCAGATGCCTTTTAAATGATGTAATTGTACCAGCCTCCACCACCTCCTCTGGCAGCTCATTCCATACTGGCACCATTCTCCATGTGAAAAGTTCCCCCTTAGGTCTCTTTTAAATCTAACGGGCGATTTTTTCATGCAGAGGGTGATGCGTGTATGGAATGAGTTTAAAAACCCCAGTACAATTGGATCTTGGATCTAATACTTCCCACTTCAAGAACATAAGCCACAGGAAATCAATCAATGTCTCTTCACATTTTCCAACTCCGTCGTGACACATACGTTGGGTGTAAGTACTACTCACACTGCAGAGAAGGAGTTATCCCTCTTGGGTTTCTTCTTCTCCTGAGCATCACTGAAATCTAAAGCAGCTTTATCCATTCCCAGCAGTTCGCTGATCCTATCTCTCCCATAGAATTCACCATACTTATCCATAACCTGCAGGAAGGCAAGATAAACTGTTATTTAAAGGACTTTTGTGTTACATAAAGCTCAGTGGTGGAATGTTTACAAAGACAAGTCTTAAACAGCATATGATGGCGTACTCTAAAGTCACTGGCCTCATGTAGAGGGGTATTAAGATAGTTGTTTCTATCAGTGAGATTGTTGTACAAATGTGGTATTTGCTGAAATGAATTTTCTCTCCCTCATTAACTTGTTTAAAATAATTCAGTGGAACACATCAGTTAAGCAGCACAGTAAAGAAATTAATAAATGCCTGCTGAAAAAATGTGATGTGCTGTTGAAGATTTTCACCTTGTCCTTGTCAGGCCAGATGCAAGAATGCTAAATTGTAAAGGAAGCAGCAATAAATGCATGAGCAAAAGGAGCAGTATAAATTGTCACTCTCTTTGAAATTTGGCATTCTTGCATCTGTCCTGATGAGTGTAACATGAAAAGTTTCAACAACTTTTTTTTTTAATACCCAAGTTCTGTAGTACCAGACAACTGCTTAAATAAATACTTGTCAAACATCCTATAGTGGCAGCGCTAACCGTGATTGTTTTCTTCAAATTTATTATCAGCTGAATTGACTTGTTTTCAAATTTTTTCACCAATTACCACAACTCATACCTTGTTTTATTGAAATTAACATCCTTTGAATGAACTGGTTTATTGGATACATGCCAATTTCAAATTGACACTGAGTAAACAACCATGTGAGCATCAGTGTGGTGGATTTCAACTGCCTTCAAATGTCATTAGTGGGTAGATAATAGGCTGAAATTAGGGTTGTAACCTTATCACCCCATTAGTGCCAGCTACATTTTAGACAGAGCACACTGCCGAATGTGCAGAGTGTTAGAATATAAACCATATTAAGTATGAAAGTCTGGGTCTACCAATAAAAGTAATGCCCCAATTGCCATTTTAGGTGGGAACTGGTTGCAGTATGAGACATGTAGACCCCAATCAGATTTACAGATAATGGAAGAGAAGAGGCCCATGGAGGATGAGGTTTGTGGGCCTCAGAAGATCAGGAATCATCTGCCCCCAGCCCTGTCCAAGTTTAGATTGCCGATGGGATTGCTGGCCTAATTTTCAGATGAGTTCCATCAAGACACCCGTTCGGCACTTTCACCTCGTCTCATGAAATTAAATGAGGCCAAATTCTCAAAATCATGGAAGCCACTTTACAGCCAAAATGATCAGCTGACCAGCGAGCTCCCAAAACATTTATTCAACTGCAGTGTGTGCAGGATGTCAGAAAAATTACATTTGAACCTGCTCTTTACCTTTCTTTTCACAAACTTGTCCCAGTAGTTATAAGGAAATGATCTGAAAGAGGACAGAATTATTAGTAATCACATCTCCTGGTTCTCGTGCATCTTGCAAATAAAAGAAAGGCAAACTTTGCTGGTCAGGTGATGCTGTCCCAGGTGGGTACAGAGGCAGAACTAATCTGGCTAATCATCTGGAGAAGGGAACATTTTACAGTGCATCATGAAAAACAAAATGAAACAAAACTGCTTTGAAGTAGCCAGACACAAAGCAGGGGAAATCAGCTTGCCAACCTCATGGAATTCTCTGAGGTGGCAACAAGAAAAATGAATGCATTAGCATGTCAATAAAATAATGTACTGAATTAACATGTAAAGAGGCAGTACATAAGGATAGTTCAATGTCATATCTGATTTGCATACTGAGTAAAACACACCTGAATTAAATTTTGGATTTTGATAATGTCATGACCCTAATCTGATGATCCAAATGTTATTTAACTCTGATCTTTTTCCTCGTATTTTCATACTTGCATTGGAGAAATGACAGATCGTAAACCTTACCTCAATACAGCCCATGACTGCAATAGATGTTAATTTTAAATAAATAAAACTCTGGTAATAAGACATGATCTATAGGAAAGCCTATGTCAAAGTGATACGTGGAAGATAATTGGAAAATATTAATGGATATGGAACTGCAGGAGGTCAGAAAATGAAATTGTGAATTGATGACAAGGGAGAAAACAAAGAACTCGATTTGTGGATGCAGTACAGAGACAAATGGACAGGTTCTAAATGGTTTAACTCTGGAGTCAGTTTCATTCATTCTGAAATCAATGAGTTATACATAGTTTTAGAGGGAGAGAGGTCAACATTTGCAGGTAATATTGTAACTGGAGGTAGAATTATCTCCCCAGAAGATCAAATGAAACTGAAACAGGACATTGATAACGTCTGGCCGCTGGCAGCACAATGCTTAAAACGGGCATTGCAGCATGTGGGAGAACTTCTTCAAAAGCACAACCTCAGAACGGTACACAGTTTGAAGTTACTTCATTAGGTATCTTGTATCTATAACGTATCGTATCTTGTATCTATAATATGTTGTATCTTGTATCTATAATATGTTGATACCCATGAGTTCTCTACCATGTCCAACCATGAGCCTTTGAAAGAGAAATCCACACCTCCTATAACATTCCTCAGTCACAGTGAACTCTATGCCCCTGGTTCAACTTGCCACTTCATTTCCCCTCCAATCCAGACATCCACATTCCAAGTTAGAGGGTGAAATGAAGACAGAGTTGCTACTTAACAAAACCATAACAAAATCCTTTGGTGATTAATCTTATTCATAAAAATGCTGAATATAATTTTTTTTTGATTTTGAAATGTAAATCCCTCCTGGTGTGAATGAGTTCTGCAAATGTGTATTTCTAGATAGCTACCATGTTCTACCCTCTGTAAGTCTGAGATGACTCAAGGACATTGAGACCTTGCTGCTCATATCCTAAACTGGAGCAGGTTCAGTTCATCCATTCTGCTGACTGACCATTGGCTCTGGATTAAGCAAACACCTTGATTTAAAACTCTCACCTTGTTCTCAAATCTCACCCTGGCTTTTATCCTTTCTCTCTTGCTACAATTGCTTCCAATTCCAAGATATCTGAACTCTTCCAATCTGGATCCTGAGCATCCCTGATCTAAAACCTTCTGCCATCAATTTCAGCTGCCATAGCCCTAAGCTCTGGAATTCTCAGAGCTAACCGCGAGCTCTCAAATCCTTTTTCCTCAAGATAACCCTTAAAACCCACCTGCATAGAATCCATACAGTGTGGAAACAGGCCATTTGGCCCAATGTGTCTACACCGACCCTCCAAAAAGCATCCTACCCAGATTCATCCCCCTATCCTATCCCTGTATTTTGCACTTAACCTATACATCCATGAACACTACGGCCAATCCACCTAGCCTGCACATCTTTGGATTGTACAAGGGAACCGGAGCACCCGGAGGAAACCCACATAGACACAGGGGGAAAATGCAAACTTCACACAGACAAAGAGACACCTCTTTGGGAAAGTTTTTGTTCATCTCCCTCGAATGTATTCATGGGGCAGGAAGGCTCTTGCATGATTTATGCAATTAAGGGCTACTTAAAAGTCCTGTGCCACTGTACTCAGTGAGTGGTGAGCAAGCCACTTGCCATGTGGGGAGCTTAAAAAGATCTGCTGTGTATCAGGCTCTCAGAGATTTGCGGGGATGGTGGTGACTGTCCATCGTCATTGGGCGTCAATGCCTAATTGATGGACCTGCCATCAGAAGTGAGGGAATAACCAGCATCCCACCCCCAACTCTTCACCTTTCCTTCTGACCGCTCCTCCACCCTCCCCCGGGCTGTGACCACCTCCCTGCAAGCCCGTTACCTCTCACTCACTTGAGGTTTATGTCCTGTGTGGAGTTAAGGCAGCTATTGTCACCCTGCCAGTGATGCTGACTGATGAGGAGCTGATAGCCTCTCGTTAACCTTGGGTTTGGAGAGAGTGTTGTGGGGGGTGAAGATTACGACCACCCATATCGAGGATTCTGGACAATGCTCATTGCTGACTGTTGCACATAATTGGGCAGGTCTTACCAAAAGGAGGAAACGTGGGATTCTTGCTGGGTCTCACACTGGTGGTCAAGATCCACACTAACTGGATTACATTCCCGCCAGAGTCTTTATAGCATAGATATAGGCCATGAACCTTTCATTTCTTCAGACATTTTCCTTCACCGTTTCTTTATTTTTTCATGGCATGCGAGCATTTCTGCAAGGACAGCGTTTGTCACCAATACCTTATTGACTGTGAACAGAATGGTCTTGCTAAAGCACTTCAGAAGACTTTCACAGACCAACCACTTTGTTGTGGGTTTAGAGTCACATAGGCCAGATCAGATAAGTACAGGAGATTTCGCTCCCATTAGGCAACTGGATGGGTTTTCACAACAATTGATGATACTTTTGTGGTCACCACAGCTGAAATTAGCTTTATATTCCAGATTTATTCATTGAATTTGAATTCCACCACTAGGTGTGGTGTGATTTGAGTGTATGCCACTATAGCATTAACTTGGGCCTCTTGGATTTCTAATCAAATGACATTACCACTGTGCTACAATCGCTCCCCCCAACTCCCCCCAAATATATTAACCAAGTAACAGAATTACATACAAACTCAAAGTCTTATACTCACTGTGTGTTTATGACCAGCCTATCCCATTGTCCCTTGATGTCATCCTCTGAAGGTTGCTCTGTGATGTATAACCCATCAAACTCCAACTTCCTGGCAACCTCTTTCTCTCTCTTGAAAATAACCAGAGGGACCTACAAAAAAATAAGGACGTCAGTGTGGCTGAATGACATGACAACTCCAATTTTATAGCCACCAACTTCCCATTTTGCAGACTCCCTTGCTGTCATTTAACTGCAGACTGGTTGATGATCTAACATAAGAAAGACACGCTCATTCACTGATGAGCTAAAGAGATTGGCATCTCAAATATTCACTGCAAAGATTAGAGAGACTTGGACAAGCGAGATGACAGTCTCCCGTGGAAGGCAATATCTGCTGGGACACTGTCACCTCCATCGTCTGAAGATGTGACATTTGCACTCTCCCAACACTACTGGTGAGATATGGACTTCAACAGTGTCTGAATGCGTCCTGCTGCCTCCGCTCTGCAGTTTTCCCACCTCCATCCAAATCACATTACATCTGTCTGTGTTCAGCTCGCCTCCAGATCCCTCTTCTCCTCAGGAGGAATATAAAATGTCCAAAGGGAACACCGATCCTCACCATTAATAGTGCACTGACAGATGACAACACTGCCAAGCTCTTGGACTCATGCCTGAAGGATAGCCCTAATTATAATTATATTTCAGAAGAAGTGTCCAGACCCGAAACGTCAGCTTTCCTGCTCCTCTGATGCTGCCTGGCCTGCTATGTTCATCCAGCTCTACGCCTTGTTATCTTAGACTCCAGCATCGGTAGTTCCTACTATCCCTAGTTATAATTACAGGTTTATGAAAGGCAAAGATTTTCTAAACAACTAACTGTCAGCAGCCTCTCCTGTTAAATTGGACACAGACCTCACCTCTTTTACACCCTGAAAAAAAAGTCCAGATTCACACCAGGTCTGTTTCAGATATTTTATAACCAAGCAGTTCAGAGATGTTATGGTACACCTCTGGAACAGGTGGGACTTGAACCCAGATCACTTGGCTCACAGGTAGGGATATTACCATTGCACCACCAGAACCCTTCTAGGCAGAAGGCATATGCACCCACCTTATTAAAGCATCAGGACTGTATCAATCAGATTACTGACTAGCTAAAATGGTTTTATAAATTTCAAAATGACATGCAGACTGTTGATTTTGGAGTATGCTCACCCACATTATTGTGTTCTGGCTCAATTAGATCAGCATGCCAGATATTGTTTGTGACTATAATAGCCTCACTTTTGCAATGTAAAATTCAGCTCCATGTTATGGACTAGTTTAATTGGTTTTCTCCCATCATCCTCAAGCCAACTTTTTCATGTCCTGATAATGGTTAAAATATTGTAAATGAACATAGGTCTGTTTTCAGATTATTGAGCCATTAATTTCTACATCTTGTAACTCCACGAAACCATTTTGCTCAGATTATACACTGTGTAGGCTTCAACTATCCAATAGATTAGTCAATCCGTAGTGGAACAAATAATTAATACTGGTCGCATTTTACAGTAAAATATAATATTTAATGTTCTGGATGATGGTCTTGAGGTACAGTGGGTAGCATCTCTAAGCCAGAACTCTGAGTTCAAGTACCACTTAAAGAATTGATGTCCAAGGACAGTGCATTCACAATGTGGGCAAACAAGTTGAGTATCAACTGGTGAATACTTCCAACACAGGCCAATCAATGGCAGGAGGTAAGAGTGGAAGAGACTCGTGGTCAGCCATGTGATGGGATGAAATTGGAGTCTCTGCCATCACTATCCACAGATCCAGGCAATGGATTGCATGTAAAGTGAATGTTACCCCCCAACAACTTAGATTTCTTGGGGGATGGAGGGTGGAGAGGTGCGGTCAGTTAGCCGTGCACTTCAATTCCTCATTTTGAGGTGTATTTGGAATCTGAAGAAGAATCAAGACGGACTGAAAGTATTGACTCTGTTTCCCCTCAGATGCTGTCAGACCTGCTGAGTTTGTCCAACATTTTCTATGTTTATTTCAGATGTCCAGCTTCTATAGTATTTTGCTTTTATTTGGATTTGTGATCTGTCTCCTTGCCATACACATTGTGGAGATTGTGGCAATGTGGGTCTGATCTGCCTTCCAGCAGAGAACCCAAGAAGAAAATAACGTGTAGTAGAAAGGAATGCACAACGCTTTCCATTGCAGTGCTGTTTTACCCATTTTCTAACATAATTGTAAAAAAAAATTCTCATTTTGGAAAGATTAGCTAATAAACATCTTTAAACTTGTGACTACATTTACTTTAATCACACAGAATGTTTGCATTTGAATTGAAAAGCTAAGGTTGGCTAGTGAATATTCATGTTCAGATACAACAAAATTTAACTGCAACAATGTATGAGAGAATGAGTTAGAACACTCTGAATTATGCTGTCTGCTCTCCCAAACCATGCTGTACCAGAATGGAAAAAGAGCCAAAACCCAGCTAAACGTCTATAAATACAGGTGGTTGTCCGAAAATGCAATAGTTGTGTTCTTGTGTGACCTCGTGCTATGGAATATTGTGCTATACAAAATTGCACTATAGAAAATCGCCTTTGAAAATAGCATTATAGAGAAATCATTTTGGAAAATCGCTTTACCTATACATTCGATAGTTTGCGGTATCCAAACAGTATCCACTATTCATCAATCACTTTACAGCCAATTCCCGTTATACCAGAACTACCTGTATGTGAACTTTAATTGTTAAAGTTACCCACAATCGCTGACAGTCAGAGGTCCTAAACCCAGAATTCAGAGTAAGTTAAGGTTAATAATAAATCTTTCCAATAATTTTACTTTTAAAACTTATCCTGACAATAGTCTGAAATGATTTTTGAATCTCACTGCTGTGATCTGTTATCCATTACTCACTGCAAACTTCAAAAAATGCTAATGATTAAAAATAAATCCTAAATGTGGATATCCCAATTTTATGTTGTAAAATTGTAATATCTACCTGAATCTAAATACTAGGAATTGATCTTCTGCAGAGAGCTGTGTATATTCTTCATACAGGAGAAATATATGTTACAAATATATATATGTTACGTACTGACCATATCTTTTTTATGAGAAATAGGCTAAGCAAAAAAAAAATTACATTTAACACAAGTGCAGGGGTTCTATCAGACTGGTTAATTCTACTGGGTAAATTTCAGGTTTCACCAACGGCATGGAGACCTTTTTGTGGCACAAAGAAAATGCCCAGAGTGGAATAAAATCCTTGTGACAGTTCATTGTGTACATCAATAATTGTGATTACAAGCCTATAATCTAATGCTGGGTTTCAGACGATGGTGTTAATCTATTTGATCTTTGCTTTAATAACCATTGATTAGAAGGCTGCCTGCTAATCATGCCAAGGCAATATCCAGGATGCTACAGACTACAATATCAGAGTCAGTCTCATGAAAACCCAGGTGAGTAATGTAGAACCTGGGCTGTAAAATGACAAACTCTGCAACTTAAGCAAAAGAAATCATTGACCAATGAATATGGGTTAAATAGTTCAGGTAATACAATCAAACACAATGGGGTTAGGCATAGAGAGTTAGTCCTCTGGGTATGAATTAGACTTTCAGCTTGTTTCTTGGAATAAAATTTGCAATTTACACAATTAGTACCTACAGCTTGCAACAAAAACAACACTGTTTTTGTGAATTGTTTGCAAAGACAAATTTTTTCTGTTGCCTTACTTTTAAACAGTAGTAGCCAATGATGCAGAAAAATGAGATGACAGTATGCAGGATGGCTAGAATTCGCAGGGTGGGTTCCATATAGCCACTGCTTTCTTGGAGAACATAATGCACTGTGACCCTGTGCCCATTTCCCATACTGCTCCATCGAGAACCTCCACCTTCCTGATAGTATCCTGGGTGTTTACATTCTTTCTCTTCTAGGGTTGGAGAAGTGGAGACCTGTTGAACATTGCACATTAGTAACGGAACCTTCCACGATTGATCAAAATATCCAACACAATTTACAGTCTTTGCATTCAGAGATTACGATAGAAACAAATCAACCGCTGGAATGTTTTCAAAACTTGTTTTTGGACGCACAAGATATATCTACCATCATTTTAATGATACTGTGATGCACAAATATAAACATAGAAAATAGGAGCAGGCCCTTTGAGCCTGCTTTGCCATTCAATATGATTATGACTAATCATTCAACACAGTATCCTGCTCCCACTTTCTCCCCATAACCTTTGAACCCTTTAAGCCTAAGAGATATATCCATCTCCTTCTTGAAATTTATGAATGTTCAGCCTCAACTACTTTCTGTGGCAGAGAATTCCACAGGCTCACCGCTCTCTGGGTGAAGAAATTTCTCCTCATCTCAGTCCTAAATGTAAACCCCATGTCCTTAAACTATGGCCCCTGGCTCTGGACTCCCCAGTCATCGGGAACATCTTACATAAATTTGCCCTGTCTAGTCCTGTAGAATTTTATAGGTTTCTGTGAGCTTGTCCCCAGTTATTTTAAACTCCAGTGAATATAGTTCTAAATAATCCAGTCTCTCTTTATGTCAGTTCAGCCATCCTAGGAATCAGTCAGGTAAATATTTGTTGCACTCCCTCCATAGTCAGAACATTCTTCCTTAGATAAGGGCACCAAAACTGAAGATGTGGTCTCACCAAGGCCCTGTACAATTGCAGAAAGGCATCTCTGCTTCTGTCCTCGAATCCTCTCTCTATCAGAGGCAACACACTATTTGTCTTCTTCACTGCCAGCTTATTGATGTATAAGGACATCTAGATCTCGTTGTGGTTCCCCCTTTCCAATCAATATTCAGCCAATAACCTGACTAATCTGTTTTTGATACCAAAGTAGATAACCTCACATTTATCCATGTTATACTTCTTCTGCCATGACTTGCTCACTCACTCAATCTGTTCAGATCAAACAGAAACATCTCTGCATCCTCCTCAAAGTTCACTCACCAACCCAGCTTTGAGATCTACAAGCTTGGTGATATTACATTCAGTTCTCTCATCTAAATCAAGAATATAGTTTGTGAGCAGCTATGGTCCAAGTACTGATCCTCACAGTATCGCACTAGTCACTGCCTGTCACTTGGAAAAAGACTCATTTATTCCTACTGTTCGTTTCCTGACTGACAACCAGTTCTCTATCCATGTCAGTACACTAATCCCCAGTCTCATGCATTTTAATTTTATATGCTGATCTCATAGAAACCCTTCGGAAAGTCTGAGTAAACTATCCACTGGCTCTCCCTTATCAACTATTTACATCTCAAAAAATTCCATTGGATGTCTCAAGCATGATTTCCCTTTTGTAAATCCACACTGACTCTGTCCAATCATGTTACTGTTTTCAAGTGCTTGGCTATTAAATCTTTTCTAATGGACTCTAGCATTTTCCCAACTACTGACGTCAGGCAGTTTAGACTTCCCTGTTTTCTCTTTACATTCTTTTTAATGAGCAGGGTTACAGTAGCTACCGTCCAATCAATAGACTGTTCCGCAGTCTATGGAAACTTGAAAGATGACTACCAATGTATGCATTATTTCAAGGGACACTTCCTTAAGTACTCTGAGATGTAAACTATTAGGCCCTAGGGATTTATCGGCCTTGAATCCCATCAATTTCCCCAAAACCATTTCTATCTAAGACTGATTTCCTTCCGTTCCTCCATCTCACTGGACACAGTGTTCCCCAACATTTTTATATGTTATTTGTGTCTTTCTTTGTGAAGTAAGCACCGAAGTACGCAAAGTCTGCCATCTGTCTGTTCCCTATTTTAACTTCCCCAGTTTCTGATTGCAATGGGCCTACATTTATGTTGATTAATCTTTTTTCTGTTCACATACCTATAGACATTCTTACAGTCAGTTTGCACGTACCCACAAGTCTACTCTCATACTCTACCTTTCCCCTCTTAACAATGTAATCGTCTTCCTGTGCTGAAAACTAAACTGATCCCAATCTTCAGGTCTGCTACTTGTTAGGGCCAATTTGTATGCCCATTCGTAACACTATTCTTAATTTCCCTTGGGCACTTTTCCTGTTTTATTTTTGCACCAGACAGGAGCAATTGTTGCAGTTCTTCCATACGCTCTTCAAATATTTACCGTTATTATCCACTGTTATCCCTTTAAGTAACGTTCCCCCACTTACCATAGCCAGCTTGTGCCCCATACCATTGGAGTTTCCTTTATCTAGATTTAGGAGCCTAATCCTGGAATCAGCGATGTCACTCTCCATCTTAATGAAGAATTCAATCATTTTATGGTCACTCATCACCAAGGGGCCTCACACACAGTTAGATTGCCAATTATTCCTTTCTCACTACACAATACATAGCCTAGAATGGCCTGTTCTCCACAGTAATGCTTTACAACTTTGACATTCCATACTATGTGCTTCCCATACAAAGAAAAATATTGCCAAACATTTCTTCATGAAAAAATATCTTGTGCTAATTTCAAGCATCTGGGACAGAGAATTGCAATCATTTTCAATACTGATGCTTGAAATGCTTTAACTGAATTCTAAAAAAAGTGAACACTATCATGCACACCCTTTTTTATTGAGACATGGATGATGCAATATGTCAGGGTAACTATTGTCTGTACACAATTCCATTCACGTATATGCTTGGTGGCATTCCTTACTACACCAATCTGCCATCACTCTTATGGTCAAATAGTCTAATTAATCCCAGAACCAACCATCTGGCATCAGATCAGCTGGAAACAAGTAGTGAGTTAAGTACATGCCAGCTAAACATTGTTTCACGTGTAACATGGATCAATGTAAAATTCTGAATTCAAGCTTAAAAAAGGTCACAATTTCACAACTAAATTTTCATTCAACAGACTTGAGAAGTACATGCCACAACCCTACTTCTGGAGATCACAGTTGTATGACACTCATTGTGGCATTTCATTTTGTGCTTTACGTTTATCTCTTGGATTAAGCAATACCAACGGTTGGTTAGTCCTCCAAAAACACCACCAACTCACTCATTACTGCTGGGGACAATACTCAAGAGACATAATTACATTAATTTGATTATTTAATAGGTTAATTGAATCCAGTTGGGAAAACACAAATTATAATTGAGACTCGGCGATCAGAGCCCAATCTGAATTTTTAAAGAAGAACATCAGGATTTTCACTCACTTCTGTAGGAAGGACAGTTTAGAGTTTGATCTTTACTTAGCTGTTAGCAATTTTATCGCTAACATATTCTGATTAGTAAAAATCAAAATGAACAAATGTCAACTGTTTCTTGAACAATGACAAGAATGGAGAATAAATTATCATGTATTTCTGCACCATTTGTGCCAATTAAAATATCATATTAGGGCGTATACCAGCCACAATGATGATACCATATGGCTCAGTACAAGAACATCTTAGGATCGCACAGGAACAGACCTACAATCTGGATCTTCCTCATAGTCTCTGTTAACAAGGTTTATATCATATCAGTATAACCATGGTACAGTTGCTGTCATGCAGTAGATTACATCTTACTTAAGACAAAAGCCTCTTCTGGTTAGACAACCAGATGGCCTTTACACGACCACACTAGAGCAAGTGGACCCTATAGATCCTTCTCTGAAAGAAGACAGTGGCAACAAATATACTGTAGAGTGTGCAATAATAGAGAGTTTATACAACATGATGAGCTCGGGTTAGGACTGCTCATATGAAAACAGACTCAATCGGAAAACTAGGAAATATGAACGGAATCAATCAATAACATTCTGGATAACAAAGAAGTTGTCATTTGTCATTTATATAAACGATCTGGATGAGAATATAGCAAGCATGGTGAGTGGGTTTGTGGATGACACTAAAATTGGTTGTACAGTCCACAGTGAAGAAGGTTATCTATGATTTAAATGGGATCTTGATCAATTAGGCCAATGGATTGAGGAGGGCAGATAGAGTTTGATTTAGATAAATGAGAAGTGTTGCATTTTGGTAACACAAACAAGGGCAGGACTTACACAGTTATTGGTAGACCTAGAGTTCAGGTACATAGTTCATTGATAGTTGCATCACAGGTAGACAGGGTAGTTAAGAAGGCATATAGCATGCTTGCCTTTATTGCTCAGACCATTGTGTATAAGATTTGCGACGTCACGTTGTGATTGAACAGGAAGTTGGTGAGGCCACTTTTGGAGTAGTGAGACAACAAGGTGCAGGGCTGGATGAACACAGCAGGCCAAGCAGCATCATAGGAGCAGAAAGGCTGATGTTTCGGGCCTAGACCCTTCATCAGAAAAGAGGGAGGGGAAATAAATAGGGAGAGAGTGGGAGGCAGATAGAAGATGGATAGAGGAGAGGATAGGTGGAGAGGAAACAAACAGGTCGAAGAGGCGGGGATGGAGCCAGTAAAGGTGAGTGTAGGTGGGGAGTTAGGGAGGGGATAAGTCATGCCACGGAGGACGGACAGGTCAAGGGGGCGGGATGAGGTTAGTCGGTAGGAGATGGGGGTGCGGCTTGAGGTGGGAGGAGGGGATAGGAAGAACAGGTTAGGGAGGCGGGGATGAGCTGGACTGGTTTTGGGATGCGGTAGGGGGAGGGGAGATTTTGAAGCTTGTGAAATCCACATTGATACCATTGGGCTGCAGGGTTCCCAAGCGGAATATGAGTTGCTGTTCCTGCAACCTTCGGGTGGCATCGTTGTGGCACTGCAGGAGGCCCAGGATGGACATGTCGTCCGAGGAATGGGAGGGGGAGTTGAAATGGTTCGCGACTGGGAGGTGTAGTTGTTTATTGCGAACCGAGCGTAGGTGTTCTGCAAATCGGTCCCCGAGCCTCCGCTTGGTTTCCCCGATGTAGAGGAAGCCACACCGGGTACAGCGGATGCAGTATACCACATTGGCAGATGTGCAGGTGAACATCTGCTTGATGTGGAATGTCTTCTTGGGGCCTGGGATGGGGGTGAGGGAGGAGGTATGGGGGCAGGTGTCGCACTTCCTGCGGTTGCAGGGAAAAGTGCCGGGTGTGGTGGGGCTGGAGGGGAGTGTGGAGCGGACAAGGGAGTCACGGAGAGAGTGGTCCCTCCGGAAAGCAGATAAGGGTGGGGAGGGAAAGATGTCTTTGGTGGTGGGGTCGGGTTGCAGATGGCAGAAGTGTCGGAGGATGATGCGTTGGATCCGGAGGTTGGTGGGGTGGCACGTGAGGACGAGGGGGATTCTTTTTTGGTTCTTATTGCGTGGACGGGATGTGAGGGATGAGTTGCGGGAGATGTGGGAGACACGGTTGAGGGCATTCTCGACCACTGAGGGGGGGAAGTTACGGCCCTTGAAAAACGAGGACAACTGAGATGTACGGGAGTGGAATGCCTCATCCTGGGAGCAGATGCGGCGGAGGCGGAGGAATTGGGAATAGGGGATAGCATTTTTGCAGGAAGGTGGGTGGGAGGAGGAGTATTCTAGGTAGCTGTGGGAGTCGGTGGGCTTGAAATGAATATCGGTTTCTAGGTGGTTGCCCGATATGGAGACAGAGAGGTCCAGGAAGGGAACAGAGGTATTAGAGATGGTCCAGGTAAACTTAAGGTTGGGGTGGAAGGTGTTGATGAAGTGGATGAACTGTTGGAGCTCCTCGTGGGAGCACGAGGCGGCGCTGATACAGTCATCAATGTAATGGAGGAAGAGGTGGGGTTTAGGGCCGGTGTAGGTACGGAAGAGGGATTGTTCCACGTAACCTACAAAGAGGCAGGTGTAGCTTGGGCCCATGCGGGTACCCATGGCCACCCCCTTTGTCTGTAGGAAGTGGGAGGAATTGAAAGAGAAGTTGTTGAGGGTGAGGACGAGTTCGGCTAAGCGGATGAGGGTGTCAGTGGAGGGGAATGGTCGGGCCTGCGGGATAGGAAGAAGCGGAGGGCCTTTAGGCCATCTGTATGGGGAATGTGGATGTAGAGGGACTGGACATCCATGGTAAAGATGAGGTGTTGGGGACCGGGGAATTGGAAGTTCTGGAGGAGGTGGAGGGTGTGGGTGGTGTCACTGACATAGGTAGGGAGTTCCTGGACTAAGGGGGAGAAAATGGAGTCCAGATAGTTGGAGATCAGTTCGGTGGGGCAGGAGCAGGCGGAGACAATGGGTCGACCAGGGCATTCAGGTTTGTGGATTTTGGGAAGGAGATAGAAGCGGGCAGTGCGGGGTTGGGGAACGATGAGGTTGGAGGCCGTGGGTGGGAGGTCACCTGAGGTGATGAGATTGTGGACGGTTTGGGAGATGATGGTTTGGTGCTCAGGGGTGGGGTAGTGAGTCCAGTTCTGGTCACCCTGTTATAGGAAGGGTATTATTAAATTGGAGAATGTGCAGAAAAGATTTACAAGGAATGTTACTGGGACTGGAGGATTTGAGTTATAAAGAAAGGCTGGATAAGCTGGGATTCTTTTTTCACCAGAGCATAGGAGGTTGAGGGGTGATCTTACAGAGGTCTATAAAATCATGAGGGGCATAGATAGGGAGAATAGCAAAGATCTTTCCCTCGGGTTGGGGAGTTCAAAACTAGAGGGCAAGTGGTCATACGTGAAATAAACTGCCAAAGGAAGTGGTAGATGCAGGTAAAGTTACAACATTGAAAAGACAGTTGAGTCAGTACATGAACAGGAAAGGTTTAGAGGGGCATGGGCCAAACACAGACAAATGGGACTAGTTTGGTTTGGGAAACCTGGTCAGTATGGACAAAGTTGGACCAAAGGGTCTGTTTCCTTGCTGTGTGATTCTATGACTCTATTGTTATTTGGCACACAAATTATGGCTAAACATTATCATCTGCAACCCCCTCAAAAAGTTAGACAAGAATACAAAACTCCCACCTTATAGAACAGGAGAATGAAGTTAATTGCAAAGGCGACAAACAATGCCAGCATCCTCATGTTGTAGAAATTGCGTGCAAAGTAATTCTGGAAAGGGAGGAAAAAATGGATTGTGGAAAATTTTCATATAAACAAAATGCTAAACAAAAGTATTTATAAAAACATTAAATATACCGTAAGACCTAATGTAATTAACTTAGAAAATCAACACTAAATCATTTCTTCAAATGCAATGAACCAAGGAAGATTTTAAAGAAAATAATGACAATAGAAGGGTGGATGCCCAACAACACAAGAAGGACCTGAAAGGTCCTACATTTGGTTTGTGGTATGTACTTGATTCTGTAGTCAGAGCCCAGCCATTCTTGCTGGAATTGTACATCTATGAACGCTGTGCAAAGACAGAATCAGACTTGACTGTCATGTTCCCTGGACAGATGTAATGGTATAGCCATTCAGGCTCTCAAACCTGTTCTGTTATTCAATGAGATTATGGCTAATTGTACCTCATTAGGATTTATTCATCTTTAATCCAAATTCCTTGGTACTCTGTTCACAAAAACCTGTTGACTTCAGTCTTGAAAGCTGCAATTCACCCAAGATTGTCTTGGTAAATTTAGGAGTAAGTAATAGTGCTTAGCGGAAGTGTGCCTGTTGTTTTCCAAAAATAAGTGTTCATCCGTAAGAAAGTTGAAAGTGTTAAAAAAGGAAAACAGGGATGTTCTCAGAATGAAAAGTGGAATGCCAACATAAGGATTTTCAGATTGAGTACAGGAGATGAACTACTGCTCATTGTAAATTCTGTTTTCCTTCAGTGTTGACCTTTGTCAGAAACAAAAAAAAGGCTGATGGGTAGAATTGAGAGATAACCATCAGCACTTCTCCTTTCTCTCAAAGTAAAAATTGATGCCCAATTCTCCCTGTTCAACCTCTCATGTTGGCTGTAATTTTTCAGGTGCTTTGTTAGAGGTAGTGGGCATGAGAAATCAGCTGAAAGGCCAGGTGGGCTAACTACCCATCACATTCATGCAACCACTTTGTGTATAACCAACAGGAGGGAAGGTGGTGGAGAGCTGTCCTGGCGTGAAATCGATTGAGGGCTTTAAGTGGCCATCAGGTGAGCTCTTTGCTGCATCAGGTGAGTGCCAGGTATACTTTGGGAGATTTTGTACGGGTGCAGGATTGAGTTGGCTTCTAATTGGACACCCTTAGCAAGGAATACCTTTTCAGAAACATCCCTCGTTGCCCACACCAGCCAAACTGGCCGAGCCCACTTTTCTGAGTTTCTGGGTCTCCTCTTTGTTTGTCAGTTCTTCCTGATTATAATTCCAGCAGTCCCCACCACTCCCAGTGGTGCTGCTCGGAGTATTGTTGGTCCTCTGATTAGCCAGCAGCTCTTAAGGGTCATGACCTTTCTTCTGAAAGGGAATTGTCGGCTGCAGGCAAGATAATATAGGGACTCCCAAAACTGGCCACAGTCAGGATGCCCTTGACTTTCTGGGTAAAAGATGGTACCACTGCTGCCCCATGAAATCCCAGCATTTCTATCAGAAGCTTTGAAACAAGCTGATGTTCATAACTTGAAGTTATTTCCTGACCTAAATGCCTTAAGTTTGACTCTGTTTTCTACAATTAGAAAACAATCTCTTCTCATGCGAATAATTTTCTCCCTAAAATATTTCATTCACCGATCACAAGTGCACAGCACAACAATTTTCTGACGTGCAGTAAATTGTGGCTTTCTGTCAGCATTGAAGATTAATTGCCACCCTTCCTATTATGTTGAGTTAATTTATTAGATTAGTAAAATAGCAAAATTCCTTTTTTTTTATTCACTTGTGAGACGTGGACATCGCCAGGTGGCCAGCACTTTTTTGTTGTTATTGTCCACCCCTCATTGCCCTTGAGAAGGTGGTGGTGAGCTGCCTTCTTGAACTGCTGCACTTCATATGCAATAGGTTGACCCACAATGCCGTTAGGGAGGGTTTCGACACAGCGACAATGAAGACATGGTTATATATTTCCAAGTCTGGATAGTGAGTGGTTTGGGAGGAAACTACCAGGTGGTAGTGTTCCCATGTATCTGCTGCCCTTGTTCTTCTGCATGGAAGTGGTCATGGGCTTGGAAGGTGCTGTCTAAGGATCTTTGACGAATTTCTGCAGCGCATCTTGTAGATAGTACACAATGCTGTTACTGAACATCAGTGGTGGAGAGAATGGATGGTTTTGGATGCAGTGCCAATCAAGCAGGCTGCTTTGTCCTGGATAGTGTCAAGATTCTTGAGTGTTGTTGGAGTTGCACCCATCCAAGCAAATGGGAAGTATTCCATCACATGCCTGGTGTATGCCTTACAGATAGTGGACAGGCTTTGGGGAGCCAGGAGGTGAGTTACTTGCTGCAGTATTCCTAGCCTCGGAACTGCTTTTGTAACCACTGTGTTTGTGTGACTAGTCTAGTTGAGTTTCTGGTCAAAGTTAACCCCAAGGATGTTCATAGTGGGGGATCTAGTGATGGTAACACCATTAAATATCAAGGGGTGGAGATCAGGTTGTATCTTATTGCAGATGGTCATTGCCTGGCATTTTTGTGGCGTGAATTTATTTGCCACTTGTCAGCCTGAGCTTGAATATCATCCAGATTTTGTTGCATTTGAACATGGACTGCTTCAGTATCTGTGGAGTAATGAATGGTGCTGAATGTTGTGCAATCATTAGCGCAAATCCACTTCTGACATTATCTTGGAGGAAAAGTCTTTGATGGAACAGCTGAAGATGGACGGACCTAGGACAGTATCCTGAGATATTCCTAGAGATGTGCTGGAGCTGAGATGAACAGACCCCTGACAACCACAACCATCTTCCTATCTACCAGTTATGACTCCAACCAGTGGAGTGTTTGCCCCGATACTCATTGATTCCAGTTTTGCTAGGGTTCCTTGATGCCACACTTGGTTGAATGCGGCCTTGATGTCAAGGGCTGTCACTCTCACCTCACCTCTGGAATTCAGCTCTTTTGTCCATGTTTGAACTAAGGCTGTATTAAGGTCAGGAGCTGAGTGGTCCTGGTGGAACCCAAACTGGGCATCACTGAGCAGGTTATTGCTGAGTAGGTGCTGCTTGATAGCACTGTTGATGACATCTATCATCACCTCAATAATTATCGAAAGTAGACTGATGGTGTGGTAATTGACTGGGTTGGATTTGTCCTGCTTTTTGTGTACAGGACATACCTGAGCATTTTTTCATATTGTTCAGCGTATGCCAGTGCTGTATCTGTACTGGAACAGCTTGGCCAGTTGTTGGAGCGGCGAGTTCTGGAGCACAAGTCTTCAGTACTATTGCTGGAATGTTGTCAGAGCCCATGGCCTTTGCAGTATCCAATGTCTCCAACCATTTCCTGATATTATGTGAAGTGAATCGAATTGGCTGAAGACTGGTATCTGTGATGCTGGGGACCACTGGAAGAGGCTGAGATGGATCATCTACTCAGCACTTCTCGCTGAATTTGCTGCAAAAGCTTCAGCCTTATCTTTTGCACTGATGTGCTGGGCTCTTCCATCATTGAGGATGGGGATATTTGTGGCCCCTCCTCCGCTATTGAGTTGTTTAATTGATGTGGCAGAACTGCAGAGCTTAGATCTGATCCGCTGGTTGTGGGATTGCTTAGCTCTGTCTATCACTTGCTGCTTTTGCCGTTTGGCATCCAAGTAGTCCTGTTTGGCGGTTTCACAAAGTTGACACCTCAGCTTCATGTATGCCTGCAGCTGCTCCTAGCATTCCATCCTGCACTCTCCATTGAACCAGCATTGATCCCCTGGCTTGCTGGTAATAGGTGGGTGGGGCTTATGCCAGGCCATGAGGTTACAGATTGTGCTGGAGTACAATTCTGCTGCTGTTAATGGCTCACAGCGCCTCATGGAGGTCCAGTCTTGAGTTGCTAGATCTGTTTGAAGTCTGCCCCATTTAGCAGTGATAGTGCCACATGATATGACGGAGTTTGTTCTCAACGTGAAAGTGGAACTTTGTCTCCACAAGGACCGGGCAGTGGTCATTCTTACCAATACCGTCATGGACAGATGCATCTGCAGCTGGCAGATTGGTAAGGGTGAGGTCAAGTATGTTTTTCCTTCTTGATGATTCCCTCGCAACTATGTCCTTTAGGACCTGACCAGCTCGATCAGTACTGTTGCTGCCTAGCCGTTCTTGGTGGTGGACATTGAAATCCCCCATCCAGAGTACATTTTGCAGCCTTGCCTTCCTCAGTGCTTCTTCCAAGTGTTGATGAACAAGGAGGAGTACTGATGCATCAGCTGAGGCAGGAAGAGTACATGGTTATCAGCAGGAGGTTTCCTTGCCCATGCTTAACCTGAAGCCATGTAACTTCATGGGGTCTGGAGGTCAATGATGAGGACTCCCAGGGCAACTCCCTCCCAATACTATACCACTGTGCCGGCACCTCTGCTGGGTGAGTCCTACCAATGGGATAGGAACATTATTCTATTAGGTATGATTCCGTGAGTATGACCATGTCAGGCTGCTGCTTGACTAGTCTGTGAGGCAGCTCTCCCAGTTTTGGTACTCGCCTCCAGATGTTAGTAAGGAGCACACTGCAGGGCCGACAGGGCTGTTTCTGTCATTGTCGCTACCGGTGTCTGGGTTGCTGCTGGGTGGTCTGTCCAGTTTCATTTCTTTGTTGAGATTTCATAGCAATTGATACAGCTGAGTGGCTTGCTAGACCATTTCAGAGGGCAGCTGACAGTTAACCACATTTTAATTAACTCCACAGAAGCTAGTATCCTGTCACCAAGTCACCCTTTACTTACACATGGAGAGCCCTTGACACTGACCTATCACCTTCAGAGCCAGTTCTCAGAGTAAACAGAATGTCTGACACTCCTGTTCTTATTTAACAGCCAGGGCTCCCAGATTAGACCAGATTAACAGCCCCAGTCAGGAAACTCATATTCTTTTAGGTCCACCTGGCCGACCTCATTACAATCACTACAATAATGCTGTGGGTCTGAAGTCAGATGTAGGCCAGATCAGGTGAAGATGGCAGATTTCCTTCCCTGAAGGACATTAGTTGGACAGATGGGGTTTTCTTTGACAATCAATAATGGTTTCATGATCTTTAGTATACTGTTAATTCCAGATCTTTTTTTGAATTCAAATCCCACCATCTGCCATGGCAGGATTCAAACCCGCGTCCATAGAACATTAGAGATAACAAGGTGTAGAGCTGGATGAACACAGCAGGCCAAGCAGCAGAGGAGAAGGAAAGCTGACGATAGTGTCTAGGCCCTAAACGTCAGCTTTCCTGCTCCTCTGATGCTGCTTGACGTGCTGTGTTCATCCAGCTCTACACCTTGTTATCTCAGATTCTCCAGCATCTGCAGTTCCTACTATCTCTCTCCATAGAATATTAGTTGAGTTTCTGGAATGAACAGTCTAGCGATAATACCACTAGGGCATCACCGCACTGAGTGGTTTATAGTATGTCATACCTAATGTGAAATATGAAGCGTGAACAGCATTAATATGCCGCTGGAAAGTAGTTTGAAATGATCAATTTCGGACAGTGAATTGGTGGAAGAATCCAAAGAGCCTAAAGTGATGTCCTCAACTTAGAAACATAGAAAATCGGAGAAGAGGAGTAGGCCATTTAGCCCTTTGAGCCTGCTCCATCATTCAATGTGATCATGGTTGCCCTGACCAGTTTCTCCCCATTTGACCCTTTAGTCTGAAAAAATTATATCTAACTCCTTCTTACAAACATTTGGTGTTTTGGCTTCAACTACTTTCTGCGGCACAGAATTCCACAGGCCCACCACCTTCTAGGTGAAGAAATTAGTCCTTATCTCAGTCTTAAATGTCCTACCCCGTATCCTTAAACCGTTACCCCTGGTTCTACACTCCCCGGTGATCAGGTATATCCCTATCTCATCCTGTCAGAATTTAATAGGTTTCTGTAAGATTCTCTCCCATTCTTCTGAAGTTCCTTTTCAAATATATTTTCACGAAATATCGCACTCACAAGTAGCTTCTGCTGATATGCTGTAATTTTCTTCCAGAAGGCAGATTCTTGCACTTCTGGTTCTTCAACTTTCTGTGCATGTTGCTGTCTTCTTCTTCGTCGACGGGACTTCTTTTCTGTATTTTTTTCCTCTTTTTCTCCATTCTCCCCTCTGTAATCCAGAAATCAAAATTGTCATTCAAATTGTCAAAATATTCCACAGTCCAAACTTCCATTGTGACATATGATACATGAGACATTTACAACTGCACACTTGTTGAATGGAGGAGTTTTTAAAATTCATTCATGGGATGTTGATGTTGCTGAACAGGCCAGTATTTAATGCCCAGAGGGCAGCTGAGAGTCGCTGTGTTTGAGAGTCACATGTAGGCCAGACGAGGTGAGGGTGATAGATTTCTTTCCCTAAACAGGATGAGTGAACCAGATGGGTTTCCCTCCAACAATTGCCAATGGCTTCATTATTCTTAATCCCAGATTTTTAGTGAATTCAAATTCCACCATCTGCTCAGGATATTACGATGGGTGCCTGGATCAATGGTCTACTGACAAAGCCACTAGGCCATTGCCTCCCCACTAGGCCATGGAGTTAAGGTCAAGTGTTGCCTTCATGTGAAGAAACATTAGTGAGTAAGGGATAATTGGACCTTGAGGTGAAGATGTAATTGAGTCACTGTTTCGAAATGATACATTCTATTTTACAATATTTTGTAGGTAAAATGTATATCAAAACATTGAACGATTTGGGGAACGGAAATGTAGAGCTGGTTTGAACATAACAGCTTATTGCCAGTGCAACTTGAGATGATGAAAAACCATGATATTAATCCACAGGGAGCCTCAGTTTAACAGTTCAACTTAAAGACAGCATCGTTGGCACCATAGCACATTCTCCCAGCACTGGAGTGTTAGTCTTCATTTTTGTGCTGAAGTCCCAGTTTGGTAACCTTGTAACTCAAAGTCAACAGTGCGATCAACAGGACTTCAACGGGCAATGTAGCTGCATCCAACCCCTCTTTGGAGAAAATGCTCCAACTTCATGTTCTTAAACTCACCGATTGTTCAAACAAATTGGATAGATCTTTGCTCCCACTATCTGGACAGTAATTTGGTGGCACCAAACCAAAAACTGGACAAGTTCCAATAGTGGGAGACTGATCAACCTGATTACCAAACCAATGGAGTTGAAGATTTGCGTCAATGTCCCATATGGCATAAAGATTATATATTTCATTTGCTGAAATCCCCTGTTTGAGCCCTCACTTCATCAAAGGAAATCAATAACAAAAGAATTCTGATTCATCAAATTACTCACTCGGCTTTCTCTGACTCAACTTTATGGTCTTCTTTTTCATTTGTCTCATCTTCCTTTGTTTTCTCCTCCTAGAATTACATTGGGAGTAAAATGATTCCAAAAACACAAGGTTTTGTTTTCCTTATTAAATCATATTTATGTGAATTTTAACCCCAGGAAAATTTATTGCATCACAATAACCAAAGGAGCGAAACATCAGTGAATGTAAACAACTGAACTGGATTGGATTAGGAGTCAGATCCTGATTGAGGAAAGGACATACGAAGAGGTATAAATGGGAGGATCAAGTTGGACGTCGCTGGGTCGATTAACTGGAACATAAGCAAGAATTTACAGCAGACACAGGCAGAACTGTGCAACTCTTGTTCATATTAATCTGCTCCAATGTCCATACAGCATTTCCTGTAATAGGGAGGCACATTAATTACATGCATTAGGCAGAAAAATATCCAATATCTTTGATGGTTTTAAACTTGTGAGGTAAAATCAGTGAGATGTTTTAAGTTTGGTTTCCACATAGACTCAAATAAAGTGGTATAAAATGACAAAATTAGAAATTATACTGGATTTATTCAGAAAAGTATTAATATGATGAATAGGAACAGTTAAAGAGGTCTCTGATTTAATGACATGGATGATCTGTAAAAATTCAAATAGGACAACGAGGAACCACATTGATACATATGGGCCAATTCAGCAGTCTCATCATTCCAGCCGAGTGCCACAGTCAAACCGAGTGCACAGTGGAGAAATGGAATGCTACGGCAAAATTTTTCAGATGGTGGGGAACACGCTGTCACACCTGATGGCTGCCCCATAGCTTTTTAAGCATTAATTGGCTAGGGATGAGCCTTCTTCCCCCAAATGTGTAGGACATTCCACCTCAGAGGCCTGTCAGCCATCAGACTGACCAACAGCTGTCTAGTCCCAGCAGCACCATCGGGAGTGGTAGCTGGTGCTGGGACTTAACCAAATCCCACAGAATGCAGATCCAAGTGCCCAGCGCGCAGTAAAGTCTGGAGGCTCTTACTGTGGCCTTTAATTGAGGCCCTTAAGCAGGCCATTAATTACCACTTAACAGCCGCTTCCTCAATTTTCATGCTGGCAGGTAAAGTTGAGGAGCTGAGAGTAAAAATGGGAAGTGATCCCGGTCAGGCTATTTCTTTAATTCATTCATGGGATGTTGTCCTCACTGGCTGGGGCAGCAACTATTGCTTGACTCAGGTCTCTCTTGAGTCTGCAGCAGGGAAATGCTTTCTTCAACAACCGCATTCCATGTGGTGTAGGCACACCATGGTGCAGTTAGGGATTTTTGGGATTTTGACCCTGTGACAGTGAAGGGATGGTGGTATACTTCCATGTCAGGGTGATGTGTGCTGTGGAGAGGAATTTGCCAGTTAGATGCCAGTGTGTGTGTTGCCATTCTCATTGTAGTGGTAGAGATTGCGGATTTGGAAAGTGTTGTCTAAGGTGACTTGGTAAGCTATTACAGTGCATCTTATAGATGGTACATATTGCTGCTATGCACGTTCATGATAGAGGGAACAAATATCAAGTGACAGATGGGGTGCCGAACAAGCAAGCTGCTTTGTCCAGGATGCTAATGAGCTTCTTGAGTGTTGTTGGAGCTGCACTTATCCAGCAAGTGCTGAGTATTCCATTACACTCTTGACTTATGCCTGGTAGATGATGGACAGGATTTGCAGAGTTAGAAGGCATATTATTCATTGCAGGATTCCTAGCTGTTAACCTGCTCTTGCAGCCACAGAATTTATACGGCTAGTCCACTTCTTTTTCTGGTTAATAGTAATCCCCTGGCAATCAGTGATGGTACTGCCATTGAATATCCAGGGACAATAATTGGATTTTCCCTTGTTGGAGATGGTCTTTCCTTGGCACTTGTGCAACACAAATGTTACTTGCCCCATGTCAGCACAAGCCTGGATATTGTCCAGTTCTTCTTGTGCTTGAACATGGACTGCTTTAATATCGAGGAGTCATCAACACTGTTGAACATTGTGTACTTATCACACAATTCAGACTTAATGATGGAGTAACAGTTATTGACGATGCAGTTCTTGGTGTTTAGGCCAAGGACACCACCCTGTGGAACATTTGTAATGATGTCCTTGGTCTGAGATGACTCCAACAGCCACAACGAGTTTCCTTTACACTAGGTATGAGTCCACCCAGTGGAGAGTTTCTCCCTGATTCCCATTCTCCAGTTTTGCTACTAGTCAAATGCTGCCTTGATATTAATGTTGATCATTCTCACATTCCCACTTTATCTTCATTTATTCACAGGATGTGGGCATCACTGGGTAGGCCAGGATTTATTGCACATCCATAATTGCTCAGAGTCGAGTTAAGAGTCAGCCATATTGTTGTGGATCTGGAGCCACATATAGTCCAGACCACATAAAGACAGCAATTTCCTTCCCTAAAGAGCATTAGTGAACCAGCGACAATCAACAATGGTTTCATGGTCATCATTAGAATTTTAATACCAGATTTTTATTGAATTGAAATTCCACTACCAACCATGGTGGGTTTTAAAGGCATGTCCCCAGAACATCACCCGGATCTCTGGATTTACAGTCTGGGAATAATCATCTCCCCTCTTGAGTCCAGCTCTATTGTCTCCGTCTGGATCAAGGCTGTAAAGATGTCAGGAACTGAGTGGGTCTGGTAGACCCAAACTAAGCATCCAAGGCAGCAAATTATTGTTGAGCAAGTGCTGCTTGAATTGAAGCACAATTGAATACCGCTTCTGTCACTTTGTTGATCTAGAATAGACTGATGGGACGGTAATTGGCTGGGTTGGATCTGCCCTGTTTTTTGTGTACTAGACATACCTGGGCAAAATTCCATCTTGCCAGATAGATGCCAGTGTTGTAACTGTACTGGGACAGCTTGGCTAAGCGTGTTGCTAGTTACGTAGCACAGTATTATTGCTGGAATGTTATTAAGGCCAACATCAGTACCCCGTGCCTTCAGTTGTTTCTTGGTATAATGTGGAGTGAATCAAATTAGCTGAATACTGGTATCTGTGATTCTTTTTTTTAATTCATTCACAGGATGAGGGCATTGCTGGCCAGGCAGCATTTATTGCCCAAAGGGCAGGTAAGAGTCAACCACATTGCTGTGGATCTGGAACCACATACAGGCCACATTAGGTAAGGATGGCAGTTATCTTCCGTAAAGGGCATTAGTGAACCAGATGGGTTTCTCCGATGATCGACAATGGATTCATGGTCATCATTAGACTCTTAATTCCAGATATTTATTGAATTCAAATTCCACCATGGCTGGATTCGAACCCAGGTTCCCAGGATATTATCTGGGTCTCTGGATTAACAGTCCAGCAATAATACCACTAGGCCATCGCCTCCCCTAAATTCTGGGGTCCTCAGGAGGAGATCAAAATTATTGATCCATTCAGCACGTCTCCCCAAAGGTTGCTGCAATTGCTTCAACCTTCTCTTTTGCATTGATGTGCTGAGCTCCCCATCATTGAGGATGGAGATATTCGTGCAGTGGCCATCTCCAGTGAGTTGTTTAATCATCCACCACCATTCATGACTGGATGTGGCAGGACTGCAGAGCTTGGATCTGATCCGTTGGTTGTGGGATCACTTGGTTCTGCCTATCACTTTCTGTTCATGATGTTTGGCTCACAAGTAGTTCTGTTTTGCAGGTTCAACAGGTTGACACCTCATTTTTAGGTCTGCCTATTGCTCCTCCATGGCATGCCTTCCTGCATACGTCATTGAGCCAGGATTGGGAAGGTGATGGGGTGCCTGCATCAACAACCTTCTTTCAACACTCAACTCTCTCTCTCTCCCACCCACCCCCCCAACAAGGTTCTCCCCCCTCGGGGTGCTCAATGTCTCCCAGCCACCTCTGCCCATCAGCCCTTCTATCAGCCTTACTCCCTTCCCTGCTGTCTTGGTCCTGATCTCCAGGCTTGCATTCTGGAACTGTCTATTGTCCGAGTTCTGGTTTTCCAGGTTTCTGCTGTGTAGCACGAGAGTTCACAAAACTGCAGCTACAACATTAACTAGCTTTCCAAATTTTGAGCATATGAGAAAAGGTGATAAGAATCACTGAGGTCACAATGCACCATTGAGCTAGAATTAATTATTTATGTGGTGTCATATCTTGTCATCATATGGTTTGGGAAAGGAAGCAGTTTTCATTCTGGAAAGAATGGTAAATAAACCCTCAGACGAAGGTGGGCAAGGAGACACGGGTCTTCCTGGCACAACAAGAAGCTGCCTGTTATCTTCATCCTCAAAGGGTTCAGATGGCTGATTGGCACAACTCAGATTGCCAGCCCCAAAAATAAGGATGCAAACATTGGTAGGTAGCAAGTGAAAGGGGAGAGAGAGAGGGGATCCAGAAGAACGAGCCATCAGCCTCTTGGGTGAAGACCAGGGCCTGCAAAATATCAGGGATAAACACAACACCTCTCCAAAATATTGGGGTCCAATTCAGAAGATTGAGGGGGGATCTTATAGAAACATATAAAATTATGAAGGGAATAGATAAGATAGAAGTAGAGAGGATGTTTCCACTGGCAGGTGAAGCTAGGACAAGAGGGCATAGCCTCAAGATTAGAGGGAGCAGATTTAGGACTGAACTGAGAAGGAATTTCTTCACCCAGAGGATTGTTAACCTATGGAATTCCTTGCCCAGTGAAGTAGTTGACGCTACTTCAGTAAACGTTTTTAAAGATAAGGTAGATTTTTTTTGAACAATAAAGGAATTAAGGGAGACGGTGAGAACACGGCTAAGTGGATCCGAGTCCACGAAAAGATCAGCCATGATCTTATTGAATGGCGGAGCAGGCTTGAAGGGCCGTACGGCCTACTCCTGCTCCTAGTTCTTATGTTCTTATGTTCACTGCCTCTGCTTCTCCATTCTACAGAACAGCTTCAGGATCGGTAAAGCATTCTCGTCTGTGATGGTTAGTATATCTTCTTTCTTTGTCTAATTTCATAATGCATCAGACATAAACTGCTGCTTCTTAACAAACTCAATAAAACATCTGCAAATCGCTTATGACAAGTCAACTTCCCCTTATTAGGTAAGTGTAACCATGTACATCCCCCCCACCCCAATCTAACACATCACAAGAGGATGGCTAGCATTTTGTGTTACCTGTTGGCTGCTTCGAAGTTCTGGAAGTGGAACAGTGAGGTAAGGTGGACTAATTAGATCCCTCACACCAGCGTTGGGATTGTGTGGTATTAGTTTGTATTGGCCTCCCTCACGTCGTAAGTCTAAACCAAAGATATCAGACAGGAAGTCACTCTCCTCGGTGATAGCCGTTAGGTCAGTCAAGTCTTCTGAAGGCAGGGTTGATTGTGTAACTTTCCCCTCTCCTTCTCCAAGTTCACCTCGTACCTCATCATGTGTTGGATCTGGCATGTTGGCTAAAAGTTCTGTAACTTTGATCTTCTTGGCTCCCTCAACAAGGCTGCCCCCCAAGAAAGTGCTATACATGATGCGGAAGAATCCACGGAAAACACTAAATACAAAATGGGAGAACCCAATCAATAAACTCCAATAGAAAGCAAACAAGGTCATAACCATGTCCTTCATTGTCATTTTTTTAATTTTCTTCATCTGTTTTTTGAGGCTTTTAGTTGTGAGCAACTTCATGAGAATCATCACATTATACCTGAGAGCCATTAAGGCAGATCTAATTGTTGTCATGGAGAAAAAGTTCATTTTGGGATCTTCTTCCTCCATTTTATCCTTTTGTGTCTCCTCTTTACTCACAGACCTCTCAGTGGAATCTGACTCCGAGATCTGTGCAGCTAACTGCATTTCAAAGATAGTGTCTTCACAGAAATTCACAAACAGTTCCATCTTTTCTTTCTCTCCTCCTTCATTCACAACGTCGAAGATGAATTGTCTCTTAGATTCCTTTACTTGTGGCTTCTCCCACTGTGTCCTGCTGGATTCACTGATCTCAAAGTAGACTCTCTCAATCCGTTTGGCACTTCCCATAATCTCTATACGGCCAAGAAAAGGCTGAAAATAGTTGAGAACACTCTCTGCCAACTCCAGGAAGGTCTGCAGGCGAGTATCATGGGGCATGTGCTCCGACAAGTTGGTCAGTAGCACTGCAACATTGAAACCAATGTCTTTTGCAGGTTCATGAAATCTTTCAACAAACTCTTCATAATCTAGCATCTCGTTCTCGTCAGTCTCTGCACAGGAGAGTAGGAATTCAGTTTCTGACTGTGTGTAGTGTTTATGACTCTCCATGGCCTTCTGGAAGTCCCTTTTGGTGATTAGACCTTTGCTATCAGGATCATATTCTTTGAATGCATCAGATGATGTGAGGTTCTTTAGCTTAAGGAACATGTCAAAGAATTTGAGGATCATTTCTACATTGTTTGAAGACTCTACCAACATGTCCACCATCTGCTTGCCAATAGTTCCATTGACGACATTACCTGAAGTAAATAGTTCATGTAAAATTACATTTGGGCCATTATCAATCCTTTATTATCAATGTTCCTTCACTTTTACTTTAAATGTCTGCTTTGCTTATTAGTGCATGATTTTATACAATAGAATCACAGAATCCCTACAGTGCAGAAAGAGGTCATTTGGCCCATCGTGTCTGCGCCAACCCTCCAAAGAGCCTTCCACCCAGACCCAGACCCCCTACTTTATCCCCGAACTCAGCATTTACAATGGCTAATTCACCTAGCCTGCACATGCCCGCACAACATGGGGCAATGTAGCATGGCTAATCCACCGAACCTGCACATCTTTGGACTGTGGGAGAAAACCGGAGCACCCAGAGGAAACTCACACAGACACAGGGGGCACATGCAAACTCCACACAGACAGTCACTCAAGGCTTGAATCAAGCCTGGGTCCCTGGCTCTGTGAGGCAGCAGTGCTAACCACTGAGCCACCATGCCATCCTTAAAACCCTGAGCGCGACCCCTATTTTGCACAAGAGTGTTAGTGACTTTGTATTCAAGTTCTTGATTGGGACTTGAACCTAGAAGCTTTTGAATCTGAGGCAGGACTGCTGCCAACTGAACCATGAGTGATCATTTAATTGGTTTGATCAAATCAGACTTGTTCTGATATCATGTATCAGTGCCTCGTATTTTCAAACCAAGGATTTTAACCCTCCCAATGCAATGTAAGAATGGGATATTTGAGAGGTTAAAACAGAGACATCTTCCTCGCTCCAGAACAGGGTTGTCCTTGTGTTTCAAGGTGGGGCTATATCTGCACTCTGTATGTGACAAACGACAACACCTTCCGGTCGCCAACCATTTTAACTCCCCCTCCCGCTCCCTGGTGAGATGCCCACGCTGGGCCTCCTCCAGTATCACAATGACATCACACACAAACTGGAGGAGCAACACCTCATATTCTGCCTTGGGAGCCTACAGCCTGATGGTCTAAACATGGAATTCACCAGTTTAAAATCTCCCCACTCCTGGCCTCATCCCATGTCCAACCCAGTCTCCTTAACCTCACACAACCTGCCCATCTTCTCTCCCACCTATCCGTACCACTGATCAATTCCCACAAATCCCTACCTACACTCACCTATCACCATACCACCTACGTTCCCCAGCCCCAACCCTCTCTATTTATTTCCCAGCTCTCTTGCCCCTCACCAAGAAGGGTCCCGATCCAAAATGTCAACTTTCCTGAGCCTCTGATGCTATCTGGCCTGCTGTGTTTCTCCAGCTTCACAATGTATTGCCACAGGTAAACAGGGTGGTTAGGAAGACATTTGGCACCTTGCCTTCATTGCTCAGACCATTAAGTATAGTATTAAATTAGAGAGGGTGCAGAAAAGATTTGCAAGGTTGTTACCGGGACTGGAAGGTTTCAATTATGAGGAGAGGCTGGGACATTTTTCACTGGAGCATAGGAGCTTGAGAGGTTTATAAAATCATGAAGGGCACAGATAAGGTGAATAGCAAAAGTCTTTTCCCTAGAGTTGGGGAATTCAAACTAAATGGCACAGGTCTAAGGTGAGAGGAGAAAGATTTAAAAAGGGCCTGAGGGGCAACTTTTTCACAAAAAGGGTGGTTCGTTATGTGGAATAAACTGCCAGAGGAAGTGGTAGATGCAGGTTCAGTTACAACATTTAAAAGGCATTTAGACATGGATAGGAAAGATTTAGAGGTATATGGGCCAAATTCAAGCAAATGGGACTAGTTTAATTTGGGAAACTTAGTCGGCATGGACAAATTGGTCCGAAGGGTTTGGTTCCGAACTGTACGAATCTATGACTTAATGACTCTATAACAGACAGAAATAAGAGCGCAAAATTAGTTAAGATTTTATTTATTTATTAAAATTATTTGTGTGTAATTTTAGTTCACAGACTCACCTTCCAGCATTGAAAGCAGCATAACGACCATATCCTTCTGAAGGTCCATCAACTCCTTCAGCAGCTCAATTTGGCTAGAATCCTAGAAATTGTAACATGCAGATACTGTGATAAATAATCTTAAGTTTTTAACTTTGTTTTATATTGTTGAATTTCTAGAATTGCAGTTGAATACTAAGGATCAATGCTGTGAAGAAACCATCGTAAAAAAGCAGTTTTTCTATGTATTGTCTACTCTGAATCAGCAGAGTACCATTCAGTCAACTTATAATATTTCTTATTCTTATAATATTTCTTTTCCTAAACTTAATTGTACTGCATTTCTTCCTGCTAAATTGTATGTTAGTTCTCCAGATTTTTTTTGTCCTTTAGGTGCCCGGAGATAGGCACAGGAATGGAGGCCGGAATAAATACCAAAGCCTTTCTTTATTCGGATACCTGCTTACTAACCTGGGACAGTTTCATTTGCATATGGGCAAACACGTGAAGAAAGCCAACCACTGCATCCCATAGTCTGCTATGTGCCAGACTTTGTTGATTCCCAGTGCAGGGGCCCTACAGAAATAAACAGACTTTAGCACAAAACTAGAATACTTACATTGTACTAGCTAACTAATAAGTCTTTTCAACCAGAATCCACATTTTGTGCAAGGATTTTGAATCATAAATGGCAACATTTTTTTCAGCTAATTTGCACTCTCACCTCTGAGTCAGATGGAGGTGATTTCAACTTCCACTTCAGGATATCTGTTCGTAATCAAGATTGATTCTCCAGTGGTAACAGAGGCAAGATAACTCACTTCCTACTCACTTCAAGCTATGTTAGAAATTTTTCTAGACTTTCTTATGTAAAGGTGATATTGATTTTTACTATTATAATCCTTTGTTGCGTAAGCAAAGAAGCTTTGGAGACAAAGGGGATGATTTAAACTTGAGATGCACAATGAACAAAGTGTAGGAGGAGGACAGAGTCCTTTGGCTGCCTGGTTGTTGTTTCTGGAGAGAGGCACAAGCCATTTTGAGGCTTTGGTCTTGTTTACTTACAGCTAGGAAGCTACTCCTTCAAAGAGCCAGGACAGATCTAATGTACCAAATGGCTTCCTTCTGTGTTATACGAGTAAGGGTTAAATTGAAATGAAACCCTATCCCTAAAAAGCCACTGATGCTAAGTTGACTGATAGCCAGAGACTTTTTCCTAGGGTGGAAGTAGCTTTTACGAGGGGACACAGTTTTAAAGTGAAAGGAGGTAGATATCGGGGAGACGTCAGAGGTAGGTTCTTTACTCAGAGAGTGATAGGGGCATGGAATGCATTCCCAGAGAGGGTAGTGGAGTCGGCCTCATTAGGAGCATTTAAGCAACTATTAGATAGGCATATGGATGATAGTATAAGGTAGCGGTGGAGGTTAGATAGATCTTAGGTTTAGGGTAAAAGTTCGGCACAACATTGTGGGCCGAAGGGCCTGTACTGTGCTGTACTGTTCTATGTTCTATGTAACATAAAACATTGAGATTGATAGATTACTCAACACTGTTTTAACATAAATGGACCTAATTTAAATAACTAGATTAGCCATGACCTATTAAATTAGGAGTAGATGTTTCAGGGGCTCAATGGCTCTTGCCAAACATAACAACAAACAAACCTGAAAAGGTTCAGAAAAGATTTACAAGGATGTTGCCAGGGTTGGAGGTTTGATCTTTAGGGAGAGGCTAATAAGCGTGGGGCTATTTTAATTGGAGAGCTGAGGCTGAGGGGTGACCATATAGAGGTTTATAAAATCATGGGGGACATAAATAGGGTGAATAGTCAATTCTTTTCTCCAGGGTAGGGGAGTCCAAAACTAGAGGGCATATGTTTAAGATGAGAGGGGAAAGACTTAAAAGGGACATATGGTGCAACTTTTTCACACAGAGGGTGGTGTGTGTATGGAATGAATTGCCAGAGGAAGTGGTGGAGGCTGGTACAATTACAACATTTAAAAGGCATCTGGATGGAGATATGAACAGGAAGGGTTTAGAGGCAAATGGGCCAAATGCAAGCAAATGGGACTAGATCAATTTGGAATATCAGGTTGGCATGGACGAGTTGGACCAAAGGGTCTGTTTCTGTGCTGTACATCTCTATGATTCTGTAAATTATTGGGGCTAACATGTTACTAGAAAATGATTTGGCAAACCATTCTGCTATATGGGTCAATAAAGGGAGCTACATTGAAATGTACTATAACATACATTCATGCATTATAATTTCCCAGGTTTTGCTACCAGCAACAAATGAACACACCACCATTCGCTGAACTGGCTGAAATATTTTATGGGTTTTTAAGTTATAAATTACTGTTAATCAGGAGTATGATTAGGACCTATGTAAACAAGGGAAGCAACTTTATCTCACCTCAATTAATCAGAGTGAAAGATCCCTACTGAGGTATGGGAGTGTTCTGAACTAGGATAGAATATTTAATTCAATGTAAAATTGTTAACAGAAAGATGTAAAGAAAAAGAAGATATGAAATTAAAGACAGCTTTAAGATATAGACAAAAGAAACAAACAAATATTTCAGACCAAATTTTCAAGTTTTTAATTTTCAAATAATCTCCAAAGATAATTAAAGTCCTGAGGAATGAGAGTCCCTGATTGTAGAATTCAAATCTCAGTACCTGCAAGATTGTTAGGCAGTAATTAAGACTTAAGACTGATCATGCCATTACACATACAATTGAATCCCATGGTTTTTATTCATGGTGAGTATTTATTAATTATAAATACCACAATTTCAAGTGCTCTATACATTTGAATGCGTAATCTCCTGGGCCAGGGTGAATTGGACAACTTAACTGTACACATCCAAAAACTGACAAATCATATCTGAGCTAATTCTTAAAAAAAAACCTCACAATTACATTTTAATACAAACTCTGGGCTATTATGGTGATAATGAGATAAAGCTAATAAATCTGATCTTTTCACCAAACAGGCTTAACTTGAGAGTAACGATGGCTCTTATTTTTGATTTTACCTGAATGTACTCAGTAAGTGTGTTGAACACTTGCTTTGCCACATTGATTGCCTTCGAGAAATTGCGCTGTCCCTGTTCATCAATGATGTCCTTCCCAGAATAAAACCAGTAGAAGTCACTGATTGATTCCTGGAAGCAAAACAAAAGACAGTGGTCATAATTATGGACATCCAGTGGATAGTATCTTAGCAGATACAAATGGTTTTCCAATATCTAAAGAGTTTAATGTGCACTGAAAATGCGAGATTGTGTTTTAAATCAGCGTTCACAGTTCTTTCCAGTATTTTAGCATTCTCATAGGAATGTGCAATTTTGTTCAATATACCATTTTGTACGAATGCTGCGTGATAGTTATTGTACAACTGAGAAGTTAATCAGAATAAACTGAAAACAATACTGCTCAATTACTTCATAAATTTCTGACAATCCACTTAACATGTTTGTTCCTTCAAGGACTGGATAATCCCCTCATATTTTCTGCTAATCAACTGAGGAAAAAAATGTGTCTAGCCTACACAGATGGAACAGTATTACTTTGATGCAATAGCACTCTGCTTTTTACTGAGTTGCTTCAAAACAACATGCAATGAAATGCAGTGAAATGTTAAAAAAAGGTCGTAAAAGTGCAGGTAATATACAAAGATCCAATAACATCTAAAGGAAGACCATATACGACAATAGTTTGCATAAAGATCATCAATTCAGACAGGAGATCACTGTTCACATTTAATAATCTTTTACTTGTTGTATGTACGAGTCCAGCATTCTCCACATTTATCCTTATTGCATAAATCTGCTATATCAGGAATACCTCATCGACTCAACTGCATCTTCCTCAGGGCTCTGGAACACCAAACCCCAACTTTTGTTCCTTGCAACTTGAATATCTGACTTCACATGACAACTTTCAGTCTTTTTACACTGGAGTCAGGTTTGCAGTGCAGTTGCAAGGCATGCTAGAGTGCAAGAGGAGTGTGGGTGCAGTAGCGGGCAGGTTAGAATGCTCACTTTCGTTCTCCAACATAGTATCCCAGTTTCCAACAGGATTTAAGTGGTCCTTAAACCCATGCCAGCCGATTACCTTGTGAAAACAAACCAGAAACCACATCAAAGGAACAATATGTTATTGCAACTTCTTGAAATTGTCATTCATTCTCAGATGAATTGTGCTAAAACTCATTAGTGCCTGAAACTCAGCCAAGTATTCATATTGGTCGCTGCTGTCCAAACAGCAGGCTACTCTCTAGGAAGGAAACAGCAGTAGGGGTTCACTTTAATTTCCCACCAAAGTGCTTGACATTTAAAGTAAGGGATCATCTGGTTAGTTTTGTTTTGTCAAAACAATGTTTTTAATCCATTGGACTCAATAAAATTACATTAGAAATGATGACTGCACAAGCTGCCAAGACACTTTGTAACATTTTTCACTGCATTTTATAATGACTATACATTCTAACACACATGAACAAACACAAAAGACTGGTCAATGCAAGTGACAATTTATCTTTAAAGGACATATCTCTATGATGAATCACTTCATTAAAGCACATCTACATTATAATGCAGCACCTCTCAATGACATGTTAAAATGTGAACATACTTTATACTTATCTTCCAGAATGTTTTAGATTGCTCAGCAGTCTTTCCATTTGCTTCATGAACTCTCAAACCTGTTTTGCTTTCAGTGGACTTTCAAACCCCACACCACCAGAGTAAAATGTTGTCTGAGAGGAATTCTGATTTTCGTCTCCTACTTAAAGTGAGGATCCCGACCTCAGCAGAGATATTGGTGACCCGCAGAAAAACCAGAGGAAAATGGCATGTGGTCAGAATGCAGAGGAAAATCGTATTTCCTCTAAAAAAAAGCTTAAGATTGGCCAGTTGCACATTGAAACATTTCTTTACTGTTGTAACTTATTACTTAACACTGTGGATTAGTTTAAAAAATCACAAAGTAGGCAAGTATTCTCAACTAGGATAACAAGGTGTAGAGCTGGATGAACACAGCAGGCCAACCAGCATCAGAGGAGCAGGAAAGCTGACGTTTCGGGCCGAGACCCTTCTTCAGAAATGGGGGAGGGGAAGGGGTTCTGAAATAAATAGGGAGAGAGGGGGAGGCGGCTAGAAGACGGATAAAGGAGAAGATAGGTGGAGAGGAGACAGGCAGGTTAAAGAGGCGGGGATGGAGCCAGTAAAGGTGAGAGTAGGTGGGGAGATAGGGAGGGGATAGGTCAGTCCAGGGAGGACAGACAAGTCAAGGGGGTGGGATGAGGCTAGTAGGTAGGAGATGGGGGTGGGGCTTGAGGTGGGAGGAGTGGATAGGTGGGAGGAAGGACAGGTTAGGGAGGTGGGGACAAGCTGGGCTGGTTTTGGGATGCGGTTGGGGGAAGGGAGATTTTGAAGCTTGTGAAGTCCACATTGATACCATTGGGCTGCAGGCTTCCCAAGCGAAATATGAGGCGCTGTTCGTGCAACCTTCGGGTGGCATCGTTGTGGCACTGCAGAAGGCCCAGGATGGACATGTCGTCTGAGGAATGGGAGGGGAGTTGAAATGGTTCGCGACTGGGAGGTGCAGTTGTTTAGTGCGAACCAAGCGTAGGTGTTCGGCAAAGCGGTCCCCAAGCCTCCGCTTGGTTTCCCCGATGTAGAGGAGGCCACAATGGGAACAGCGGATACACTATACCACATTCGCAGATGTGCAGGTGAACATCTGCTTGCTGTGGAAAGTCTTCTTGGAGCCTGGGATGGGGGTGAGGGGGGAGGTGTAGGGGCAGGTGTAGCACTTCCTGCGGTTGCAGGGAAAAGTGCCAGGTGTGGTGGGGCTGGAGGGGAGTGTGGAGCGGACAAGGGACTCACGGAGAAAGTGGTCCCTCCGGAAAGCAGATAAGGGTGGGGAGGGAAAAATGTCTTTGGTGGTGGGGTCGGATTGCAGATGGCGGAAGTGTCGGAGGATGATGCGTTGGATCTGGAGGTTGGTGGGGTGGTACGTGAGGACGAGGGGTATTTTGTTTTGGTTGTTATTGCGGGGAGGGGGTGTGAGGGATGAGTTGCGGGAAATGCGGGAGACACGGTCGAGGGTGTTCTCGACCACTGAGGGGGGAAGTTGCGGTCCTTAAAAAACGAGGACATCTGAGATGTTCGGGAGTCGAATGCCTCATCCTGGGAGCAGATGCAGCGGAGGCGAAGGAATTGGGAATAGGGGATGGCATTTTTGCAGGAAGGTGGGTGGGAGGAGGTGTATTCTAGATAGCTGTGGGAGTCGGTGGGCTCGAAATGGATATCGGTTTCCAGGTGGTTGCCAGAGATGGAAACAGAGAGGTCAAGAAAGGAGAGAGAGGTATCAGAGATGGTCCAGGTGAACTTAAGGTT
>NC_063340.1:73575420-73609006 GCF_021869965.1 Rhincodon typus
CGACATGTCCATCCTGGGCCTTCTGCAGTGCCACAACGATGCCACCCGAAGGTTGCAGGAACAGCACCTCATATTTCGCTTGGGAAGCCTGCAGCCCAATGGTATCAATGTGGACTTCACAAGCTTCAAAATCTCCCCTCCTGCAACCACATCCCAAAACCAGCCCAGCTTGTCCCTGCCCCCTTGACCTGTCCATCCTCCCTGGACTGATCTATCTCCTCCCTAACTCCCCACCTACACTCACCTTTACTGGTTCCATCCCGCCTCTTTAACCTGTCTGTCTCCTCTCCACCTATCTTCTCCTTTATCCATCTTCTATCCGCCTCTCCCTCTCTCCCGATTTATTTCAGAACCCCCTTCCCCTCCCCCATTTCTGAAGAAGGGTCTAGGCCCGAAATGTCAGCCTTCCTGCTCCTCTGCTGCTGCTTGGCCTGCTGTGTTCATCCAGCTCTACACCTTGTTATCTCAGATTCTCCAGCATCTGCAGTTCCTATTATCTCTGAAAGTATTCTCAACAGGCAGCAGCAATAATTAAGTACATTATTCAGTTCACAATCTGTCCTTTTGCTTACATCTTTGCTTAGCCAAGTGAAATGTTAACCTTGAATCCTTCAGCATTCATTCTGCAAAGTTTAGATTGTTCCTAGATTGTCAATAAAAGGAGCTACATTGAAATGTACTGTAACATCACTTGTGTTATACTTTTTCAGCTCTGCATTTTCAAGATTAGATGTGGTATCTGATACAGCATCAGACTGTTGGTCACCTTGACTTCAACATTAACATATGCCCTCGGTGCCCATATGGACTGCTTTTCTAACAGTCTGCAGTTTTCTGCAGTTTCCTTGTCTGTTACGCATTTACCTTACCTTCCCCACTGATCAATACGCTCTAAATGGGCATCAATAATGTCTTTTCCATTACAAGCCAAGCCTAAGCCATTCGGGAGAAACTCTTTGATTACTCCTTAAGAAGAAAAGAAATGTTGTAAATGTAGCAGATGCACAGCAACATGAGCCATACCTATTCATTGATGAAGCTTATTTAGTAGCATGGGCAAAAGATAGCACCCACTCTGATCACAGTAATGTACCCTGTGCTCAATTAACACAAGTGCCACCTCTCATGCGCACCAGAAAGCTATGAAGTCCTATGTTTAATGCAGCCAGTATTTCAGCAGCAATTCAAAGTGGTGGGATAACTGTTGTGGTTGTTTTGCATAGAAACATTATAAATATCTACAATTTCCAAATAATGCTAAAAGCTAAACTTATAATTCTGTATTGTAACTAACATAAAATATGTTGAGAAAAGCTCTCTTAAAGTACATCTAACGTAAAAGATAGACAAGAAAGGGTACAATCTCAAAGGAACTACATAACCAGGAAAATAAAAGAATGGCAAAGATGCTGAATGTATACAAAAACAAAATACTCCAGTTTCTGTAAATAAAAACAGGAAATGTTGGAAATACTGGTAACAAACATGGAGAGAAAAATAGAGTTAACATTTCATGTGCCTGTCCATGAGAACTCTCCGATGAGAGGGTCACAGGAGTTTTCATGTCAGATCACAGATCTGAAACATCAGCTCTGCTTAATAAGTCTGTAGTTTCTGTATTCATGAAGCAGAATGAAGGAACTGACAGGCAGAACAACCAATTAATAAAAGTATTGAAGAAGATGCAGTTTAAGAACTGACTAAGGTATGGATGGTTGGACAGCCTACGCTGGAATACATTGCAAAGTGTCCCGTACAGATCATGTGACAAAGCATGGTAATCCCTCATAACTGATGGGAGGGCTAAAATATTGACTTGCCTCAGCTGCAATGTATGTATCTTACTTCATTTTACGAGGTACATTTCTAGTAATGTGAGTTCCTCTTTCCAGGCTGGCAAGGGATTTTAAAGTCCATCAGAGCCAGGAACATAATGAATGTTCTACAAGGAATGCTGGAGCCCCATTCCCCATTCTACATCTACCCTTTGGAGATTGTCTCTGTGGATCCCCAGTTGCAGCATAAGACCTTAACATATTACCATAAGATATTGGAACAGAATTAGGCCATTCAGCACATTAAGTCTGTTCCACCATTCAATCATGATTGAAACATTTTTCAACCTCATTCTCCTGCCTTCTCTCCATAACCCTTGATGCCCTTACTAATCAAGAACCTATCTATCTCTGCATTAAAGATATTCATTTAGCTGTTGTGCACATGTAGCCTGAGGTCAGTGATGCCAGCTTTGAGTGGGAGACAAGCTTAGTCTTATCCTTTTATTCCGCCATGGGATGTGGGCTTTGCTGGTGATGGCAGCATTTGTTGTCTACTTAAACACTCCCCACTTACCCAGGGTTAAAATTACTGCCTTTATTTAAGGCAGCAGCTTCAGCAGAATTCAGATGGTTTGGAGATTAGTTCTCTAATGAGATTCCAATTAACCTAGGGGCTAAAATAAGTCAATTTATACCTGACTTGGCCAACAGAAAGCAGATGGATGGGTGGTTAAAATCAGCTGGGCAACTCACGTACAGAGAGAGCAGTCAATTAATACCACTTTAACCTATACATGAAGTGTACCATCAGGCTGCGACTACATTTTAAATTGTGCCTTGAGAAGGAATATCTTTTTGACTTCTGCCTCCACTTCAGTTGTTTTGGCTTCACAGGCTAATATCCATATTCAGCAACATATTGTTTAAATTTATTATGAATGCAATATTGTGACAATGACCAAATGTTCTCTTTTTTTCACAATGTTGATTAATAATTATCGGCCAGGACACACTTGCCCACTCTTCAAAATGATACTGAAGGATATTTTTATATCCAACTGAACATGCACGTTGGGCATTAGTTTGACAACAGGATGGCACATCTGATACTATTGTGTTCCCTCAGTACTGCACAAGATAGTCAGCCTTAGTTTTGCCTTCAGTGTGGGACTTGAGCCCAGGAACTTGAGGTTCAGTAGCAGGAGTTCTAGCAGCTGAACCACATCTGCCAACTGAAGGTAAAATTGAAGCATCTCAGGCTGGATAAGCACATTCAACACAAGTTTCTTTTTCCCTTGTTCATCCACTAGTGCTGTTTTGGAATCTTACAAGAAACATTCAGGCACTTCCTGTCCGGGCTATCCATTCCCTGCAGAAGTCTCCAAAAACGCCTGGCTGCAGTTTTCCTTCACCATAAGTGAGCCTCCTGTCACTCCAACACCCACCAGGTCTGTCAGTCAGATGTTACATTTCATACATTTGGGGCAAAAAACCAGCCGGCAGCACGTGGATAGATCTCAGGAGGTTCAAATCCACAGGCCTCACACCACTGAGGTCCAGCACATTTGCCACCCGTCCCCTGTCGACCAGAATCTGACAGTTGGGTAAAATAGGGACAAGGATGCATAATACTTACATATTACTGAACTTGCACATTCTCTCTGCACAAAACCTGCTTTAACAAGAATGAATTATCTCTGACAGACAGTACCTGAACTCTCAAGAGGTAGTCCACAGTTGAAATGATGATATTGACTGTTGTGTTGTTGCCCGTCTGGGTTCGTAGATAATTCTGGAAATCTTTAGACAAATAAATCAACATTTTAAATACGAAATGGGATCCAAAGCAATCATTATCTTATATATCTACAGCACATGTGCAGGTTAAGTATAACAGTCTGATACTATTCAAATCACAACCCAAAGATAACAAGAGCAATTAATAATCATAGTCCAATCTGGAGTATCCGAGAATTGGCCTGTTATCTTTACATCTTTCTTGTAAGTTTTTTTAAGCCAGTCTTGATAATTTTGTTTATGGAGGCTCTTGTCTTTAGTAAGAGAGAAGGTCTCATTTTTATGACATCTGGTGAATTTTGCCACTCTTTCTTCACTTAGGTCTTATTATTTTAAGTAGAGGCAAGTTTTGTTATTTTTTTCTGTAAGGGATGTCTTGCATAGTTGTATATGGAAAGCCTTTCTCTGTTACGGCATAACAAGACTATTTTTATTAACCACTTTTGGTGTGTCTGGGTCATGTCACTGTTTATTACAAACTGGGATCTTACAACTTGTGAACATAGATAGGATTATTATTTTGTATAAAGAATCTTATATTTTTCTGTGCTTGTCTTTTCACAAATCTGTGCATACTGGCCTTATATTTTACCATTGGGAGTCTGGCATTTTTATGCTTTGTGTTGCAGTAATTTGTATAATGGGTTGTTTGGAGTTTTGGTGTATTTGAAATTCCTATATTTACATCTTTTGTAATCTTACATGGTCTTTGAAATACATTTCTGGTTGCCCACCCCAAAGATTGTACATTCCTGGCCTCAATCCTTTCAAGAATCCTTTCAATCTCAAAGTCAGTTTTCAACACAATTATTGTATCAATAGTTCACCAGTTAAAAATCAAAACTGAATAAAATGTGAATACAACAGGCATCAGTTTTCCAACCATAGTGTAATGCATTGTCGCATGACCAATGAACACACATGCAGCCTTTGTTACACACCTGAGTTGTGACCTTCACAGAGCAGCTGGAGAAATCGAAAGAGATCACACGTAAACTCATCATCCTGCATCACCTTCTCACCTACAAGATGTCAGTGATAGTGAGAGTGCAGCATGTCAGTATCAGGAGCCTGGCAATGTGCATCCTAAATCTAAAACATCTGCACACTTTTAATTAAATTACAAATATATTTATATATACCACCTAGTTCCCAATATTTGCTAATCATAACTACTGTTCTATCAGAAGCCCACACAGTGCACTTCACAGATAGAGAACAAATGAAAACAGCCACACATAAAATATGACGATTAAAAATGAAATCTGAAAACACTCAAAACAAAACACATGAAAACTATTTTAGAAGTTGGCATGGCTATTGCCAATATTTATTGATTCCCCTAAAATTATATATTTTATAATTATATATAAATACATAATCAAAATGGTCTTGCATGTGCATGTGTATGGATTTAAAATTCAAAAGATTTCATGATTCATAATAATTTCAACCTTTTCTTAAAAGCATTAACTTGGTCAAAAAAAAAGGCTGGCCTTTTATGATGCTTCGTCAGTGACATATCTGGGATGTTGGGGCTACAGTGTTAATTAGGCTGTTTGCTTATTTGTTTACAAATTTGTAATTACATGAGCTTTAAGAATGATGATTCTGGAAAGCCAGGTTCAGAAATGTAGCTGCTTTTTGCTAATTTAGTTGTAAATCTAAAGCGGAGTGGGCAAGGAAAGTCTTGTGGGACACGAGTTGTGACGATTGTAAAACGGTAAGTGCCAAATCTTTAATGTAAATTATGGCTCTTGCTCTTTTCTTCTACAGCTCATGTTTAATTCAGTATGTTATGTAGTTCTTTTGAGTTTGAACATGTACAGAAAAGCAAATTTACAGGAGCTTAGGTAAACTTTCAAATGTGCTTGAGAGGTCGAAAATAATATTTCAGATTCTAGCAGCCAAAGCATGTTCACCTTAACTTTTTTCTTAACATTTAAATCCAAATTGGCTAAATTCAGGACAGATCTAAATGAAAGATAGTAGTGTTGCGAAGTTGGGTAGTGTGCTTGTGGATTGGGAGGCAGGAAGTTAGAATCTGGTGTTTGTAAAATGCTAGAGGAGAAAGCATTGCATGGTCCCTTTAAGAAATGATGTGCTTTTTCTACGCTTAGATATTTAAACAAAATATCTGTGAATATTGTGGATTGTGGGTGCACAGAGAGCCCTCACATTTTTATCAAAAAGCCGTACAGTTAGCAGGCCAAGCAGCAGTTTTGTTCTGTTATCAAGACAACAAGTTTTGAATTTAGCCAATTTTAATCAGGCACTTTGAGGCTAAAAACCAATTAAATTTAAATCTGACTGTTTTCGCAACATAGGACCAATCCTGTTGTAAGAAATTTATATGTCATCAAGGGTATTAGAGCAGAGGGCAGTTGGAAAGTCAGGATAGCAAGCCATTAACTCTTAAGAGAGAATCACTAGTTCTCACAGTCTTCTCTAAGTTTTAGAGAAAGTACTATTTAAATCAAAGGTACAAAACTCGTTAATATTCCGGACAGAAGAATTCGACGGAGAAGGCATTCCTGACAGAACATTCGACACAGAAGGGACAGAACATTCTGGAAGAAACATAACCTGGCTGTAATTGTGAGAGACTGAATTTTAAAAAAAATATATATTTTGTCTTTATTGGAATAGCATACCACTAGAATTTTTTATTCAGGAATAGAAAGTAGTTAGAAGGGGTTTATTTGGTTTGTTAATAATTTAGTCAGTTTGTTCACTGTTACAGTTAGATAAATAAACAGTTACTTCTTGATTGTAAAGTGAATATCAGGGCTTTATTCTATTTAACCACTAGAAGTTGAGGAAAAGCAGGTTACACCACTTTTCACACCCTTTTTAACAGATTATACGGTGAGGCACTCCTCTCTGAGTGTTTTGGTTTTAGTTCTCAGAGGGGGATCAAACTCCACTATAACAAACTGGGGGTTCATCCGGTATCTGAACGGATTTGGACAGATTTGAACAGATTTCGGGTATGAAAGGTCCCAGCAGATTTAAAAAAAGAGTTGGGGAGTAGAGTCCTAGATCCTTAAGTAAAACTTAGGTGAGAAGTGGAAAATCTGTTTAATTTCAGTTGCTTGCTGTTGGTTAAAAATCAAAACTGGGGAAATAGCTTCTAACATTGCTGACACTCCAAAATTTGCCAAGAAAGTTTAGAAAGACAGAAAAAGGAGACACTTTTAGAATTAGCAGATAGGCTAGAATTGGATTTAACTCGGGATAAGAAGAAAGCTGAAATTATAACACAGCGAGCCAATCATTTAAGTATTTCAGGGAAATAGTCAAATGTGGTGGAGTTAGAAAAATTAAACTGCAAATCAGCCAATTGGAGTCAGAAGATAAAGAAAGAGATAAAGAAGATTCCTAGCTGAAGAGAAAGAAATTGAAACAGCTTGAATTACAGTTAAAAGCTGACCAGAAAGAAAAGGAAGGAATCACCCTGGCAGAGAAAAAAGAAAAAGAGAGAGAGTTTGAACTTTGAAAGTTGACAATTACACAGGAAAGTCAATTTAAGTGGATGGAGATGAAGATAGACGATAGGTTTAGTTAGGAGGAGGGTGATGATGAGCAAACCCATCGTAGCCAAAGGCCTGGTAGGGATATATACAAATATGTCTAAAAATTACCAAAATTCAATGAAAAAGAGGTAGAAGCCTTTTTCATTTCTTTTGAGAAATTGGCTAAACAGATGAACTGGCCAGAGACTATGGGGGTAATGTTAATTCAGACCAAGTTGGCAGGCAGGACTAGTGAGGTGTTGCAGCGCTGTCAGGAGAGGAGTCAAGAGAATATGAAGAAGTAAAATATTATATTTTGAGTGTCTATGAATTGGTACCAGAAGCGTATAGACAATGGTTCAGAAATGCAAGAAAGGAACCAGGTGAGACTTATATCGAGTTTGAAAGAATTAAACAGAGCAACTTCGATAGATGGATGAGAGCAATAAATGAGGATCTTAGAGAAGTTATTCTGCTGGAGGAGTTTAAAAACTTACTTCCAGAAATGATCAACACTCATGCTGAGGAATAGAAAGTTAGATCAGCGAGAAGAGCTGCAGAGATGGCAGATGAATATGCATTACTGCATAAATCGAAATCTGGTTTCCGACAGCAATTTCATTCCGTGAGGGATAGAAATCAGAAAAGAGGTAGATCCTTCAATGAAAAACACAGGGAACAGTTTACCACATGTTAAAAAAAAACCCAAGTGGGTGGAAAAGAGGTGAAAGATCTCAGGTGTTTTCACTGCAGTAAAGTGGGACACACAAAGTCACAGCACTGGTGGATTAGGAGAGGCACTGGGAAAAAGGCTGTGGTAAAAGAGGCTAAACTAGTGGGATTAGTTGAGCAAGTGAAGGAAATCCCCAGAGAAGTCAAGAAGCTGCAGGAGAGTGCCCAGCCTAATCATGGGCTGGATAGTAAGATAGCACCTGATCTTTTTAAAGCCTTCACCTGTATGGGTAAGGCTTACTCAGGTAGAATAGCGGGAGTAGGAAAAGAAGTTAAAATATTGAGAGATATGGGAGCTGGTCAGTCTCTAATAGTAAGAGATGAAAATATATGCACTTCTTCTGAAATATTGCCCAAGAGTGATAATCTGTGGAATACATGGAGAGAGGATTAGTGTTCCCCCATGTAAAATAAGGCTTGAAAGTCCAATCAAGACTGGGGAAGTGATAATGGGAGTAATAGAAAAATTGGCTGTTCCAGGAATATCGTTTGTTCTTGGAAATGATTTAGCTGAATCACAGGTGGAGGAGCCAAAAGAGAACCAGGGAACTGAGGAGTTAAATGGAAAATACCCTGGAATTTTTCCAGATTGTGAGGTGATATGATCCCACAGCCATAAGTTAAAACAAGAAGGGAAAACAAAGGAAAAAGACGAAGGAGTTGAGTCCAGTTAGCTGATAATCTGTTTGATGAGATGATAAAGGAAAACCTAAGCAGGTCCAGCATCAGGCAGAGATGTTTAGTTCTGAAAGACTAATGGAATTACAACAGGAAGATGAAACAATAAAGGATTTCGATCATAAAGCCTACTCTGAAAAGGAATCAGAATGTATTCCAGAATGTTATTATTATCTTAAGGTGGAAATGGAGACCTTGGCATGTTAGCACAGGTAAGAAATGGGCGGAAGTGCACCAGATTGTGTTGCTGGTAGAACACAGACAGGAAGTCTTGCGAATTACCTGTAGGAGGTCATCTAGGAGTGAGGGAGACCCAGGCTAAGATAAAGAAGTACTTCTATTGGCCTGGATTACATAAGATGTGGTTGAATTTTGCCGTAGCTGTCATACATGTCAGATGGTAGGAAAGACACAGGCTGTAATAACACCAACACCTTTGATACCAATTCCCACATTTGAAGAACCTTTCACACAGGTGCTGATTGATTGTGTAGGTACCCTCCCTAAAACCATAATGGGAGCCAGTATTTGCTAACCATAATGGATGTGTCCACCAGGTTTCCAGGGGCAATTCCACTATGGAATGTTAGGGCAAAAAAGGTTGTGGAGGAGTTGCTTGCTTTCTTTACCCATTACGGAGTACCCAGGGAGATTCAATCAGACAAGGTTCCAATTTTACTGCCAAATTATTTAAGGAGGTTATGGATAGTTTAGCCTTCCAACACTTTAAATCAAGTGCATACCATCCTAAATTCCAGGGAGCATGGAAAGGTGGCATCAGACCCTAAAGACCATGCTAAGGGCTTATTGCCAGGATTACCCAAATGATCGGGATAAAGGTATCATATTTATATTATCTGCTATTAAAGATGCTCCAAATGACTCATTTTACTCCATTTGAATTGATATTCAGACATGAAGTAAGAGGGCCTTTAAAATGAATTAAGGAGAAGTCGATAGGTCCGAAGTCAGAGATCTCACAGTTGGATTACGTATCTGAGGTGAGAGAAAGGTTAAACAGAGTAGGTGAATTAGCTAGACAACATTTGAAAGGTGGCACAGCACATAATGAAGCAAGAAGCGGATAAGAAATCTAAAATTTGTAGATTTGCCCATGGGGATGAAGTATTGGTGCTGTTACCAATGGTAGGAGATCCCTTCAAAGCAAGGTTTCATGGTCCCTATCAGATTGAGAAGAAGTTAAGTCAGGTGAACTGTCTGGTAAAGATGCCAGATAGGAAAAAAATATTATCAGGTATGTTATGTGAACATGCTGAAACCTTACTATGACAGGGAAAGGGAACCAGAGAAACAGGTAGTAGTTTCTGCCACTCAGAGTGAGGAATTAAATCTAGGTGATTCGAATTTTGACTTGCCTCAGAATAAATTGAATAATAAAGAAGTCCTTGAAGAATGGGATTGGGTAGTGAGCTATCTGTCTCAGGAACAGAGAACTAAATTGAAAGACTTATTACAGTGCCATGAGGACATATGTAGAAATAGAATGCGGAGGACTATTGCCATAATATGAGAGGTTGACATAGGGAATGCCATTCTGATAAAACAATGCCCCTACAGACTTAATCCTCTCAAAGCTGCACAGGTTCGGAAGAAAGTGGAAGCGATGATCCAAGACAACATCATCAAGCCGAGTCAAAGCGAGTGGAGCTCACCAATCGTGTTGGTTCCCAAACCTGACAGTACTCAACAATTCTGTGTCGATTATTGGAAGGTCAATGATCTTCAAATTTGACTCATTCCCAATTCCAAGGCTGAAGTATTTTGTCGAAAAAGTAGGACAAGCCACTGAATTTTTTGAAGAGGTAATGAGGATAATTGATGAGGGAAGGGCTGTGGATATAGTTTATATGGACTTTAGTAAGGCATTTGATAAAGTCCCACATGGCAGGTTGGTACAAAAACTAAAATCACAGGGATCCCTGGCTAGATGGATTGAAAACTGGCTTGGTCATTGAAGACAGAGGGTAGTAGTAGAAGGATGTCTTCCAGTAACTAGTGGTGTTCCACAGGGATCAGTCTTAGGTCCTTTGTTGTTTGTAATACATATGAATGATCTGGAGGAAAATGTGGGTGGTCTGATAAGCAAGTTTGCTGATGACACGAAGCTTGATGGAGTTGCTGATAGTGCCAATGATAGTGCCAACTTGTGAAAGTATACAACAGGATATAGATAAATTGGCGACTTGGGCACAGAAATGACAGATGGAGTTTAATCCAGACAAATGCGAGGTGATGCATTTTGAAGGATCAAATTTAGGTGTGAATTATATTGAAAATGGCAGAACCCTTAGGAACACTAACATTCAGATGGATCTGGGTGTGCAGGTCCACAGTTCCCTGGAAGTGGCGACACAGGCAGCCAAGGTGATTAAGAAGGCATATGGTATGCTTGCCTTCATCATCCGGGACGTGGAGTACTGGAGTTGGCAAAACATGCTGCAGCTATATAAAACCCTTGTTAGGCTACATTTGGAGTATTGTGTGCAGTTTTAGTCACCACATTACCAGAAGGATGTGTAAGCTTTGGAGAGAGTGCACAGAAGGTTCACCAGGATGTTAGATAACAAGGTGTAGAACTGGATGAACACAGCAGGCCAAGCAGCATCAGAGGAGCAGGAAAGCTGACGTTTTGGGCCAAGACCCTTCTTCATTTCTGAGACAACAAGTTTTGAATTTAGCCAATTTTAATCAGGCACTTAGAGACTAAAAACCAATTAAATTTAAATCTAAATTTGACAACGGGGAGGGCAGTCGGAAAATCAGGAGTGTGAACTGCCATCTGCAAGAGTTAACAGCTCTCAGCTCTCAAGGGAGAATCACTAGTCTCACAGTCTTCTCTAAGCTTTACAGAAAGCATCATTTAAATCAAAGATACCTACGGCACAACTAGTTAATATTTCTGACAGTTGAATTTGACAGAGAAGGCATTCCTGACAGAACATTCGATGGATAAGGCACAGAACATTCCGGAAGACACATAACCTGCCTGTAATTTCAAGAGACTGGATTTTTTTATCATTTTGTTTTATATAAGTGGGACTTGTATTTATTGGAGCAGCACACCATTAGAATCTTGTTTTATTCGGGAATAGTTAGTATTTAGAAGGGGTTTATTCTGTTTATTAATAATTTAGTTAGTTTGTTCACTGTTAGAGTTAGATGAATAAATTGTTACTTGTTGATTGTAAAGTGAGAATCAGGGGTTTATTTTATTTAACCACTAGAAGTTGAGGAAAAGCAGGTTACACCACTTTTCACATTCCTTTTAACAGATTATGGGGCGAGGCACTCCTTTCTCAGTGGTTTGGTTTTAATTCTTGGGGGGGGGGGGTCAACCTCTGCTTTATAACAGTAGAAAATTGAACATTTGCATGACATTCTTGAAAGTAATGGCACTTACAGCGATAAAGAAAGGAAACAGGTCTCAATATATTTTAGTAACCTGGAATTTGTGAAGATTCCCAAAGCAGTGTCTAATGTGTCCCCTGTCATAAATGCAGTCCCTCACTCTCAGATTCATTGATTTCCCAAGTGTGGTTGGGTAATTGAACACTGTTCAAAGTTAATTGTTAGAATCTGGATCCACCACTCCACTGAGTTCCCAGTCTTTGCTGTGCTGCCTTGGGAAGTTACTAAGCAAGTGCCCGTGAGTATACTGTGAGATGAAGGACACATCAAACAATGGCTCATTGCTAGGCCACTGTTGTACTGTACACGTTGCTCTGCCATACCATATTTAAAACATTGTGAGAAAAGGAGGATAGCATAAAGAATTTTTTAATAGGAAAATAACATTTGGTTGAGTATTCCAAGTTGTAAGCTTCAGAAAGAGTCACTTTGTTGTGTGTGGAATCATTCAAGCTGAACAATCACATTTAAGTAAGCTTAGTGATGGAGCAAAGTAAAGATCTGAGCTCAATTTTAATCAATGAAACTAATCATCCCAACCAAACCTGTTGGAGTTTGGCCATGAACCATGTCAACAATTCTAAAATATGGAGACTACTGACAAGTCATGGCTGATGAAAAAGGTTAATGCTTAATGGCTTTATGACTTCATGTGGGACTTTTCAGGTGTGTAACTACCGATGGAATACAGTAAGTGAAACAACGATGTAGTGAAAAGAAAAACAAGAAGTGTTGATAGTTAGTTGAATGCGAATTCAATTACTGACTAATCTCAAAAAAAACTTGGCTGAAAAAGCATACTGGATCCAGAAACGTGGAAATTACCTTTGTTCTGTGGCCTGATAATTTCCATGGACACTGTGAAAGATGGGATTGATGCAATAGGATAGCAGGGACCGGAATTATAATTGACTTTTTCCAAGTTCCTCATGTAATTTTAGTGCAAGATTGGTACATGCTCCTCAGAAATGGTGTAAACAACAATGTTATTTACATGGAGTAGAAACCAGGACAGAAAACAAGTACCTAAACTATTTCAGAGTTGAGGGGTCAGTCAAGGTCAGAACCTTATTCTTGGTGATACTGAAGCTGTTTATTACAATCATCAGTATTCATGGTTGACTGATGATACAGCCATGAAACTATTCCGAAGATTTCCAATAAGGTGCAGAGATAGTTTGATCCTTATTACACCTGTTTTCTCATTTTCAGGCACCAAAGGCCTCAATGGAGGTGTTCTATCCTTTTCTGTATTCTATTAAAATAGTTTTATTCAATTTTGGCAAAATGGGACTTTTCTTGTCAACTACAATTCTTAGCATGGTCAATGAAATTAGACCCTTGCAAAACAATGTCCACACTGTGAAAACTTTAACAGAGAACTAATTGACTGTTATTTTCCTAAGACTAATATGTCCAGTTTGTATCATGAAACATTATTCTATTTCTGCAACCAGTATGCAATTCTGATTTCTGGAGTTTTACATTTAACAGGCTGAACCTCAATAGCCAAAACAATACAAAGGCTTTCTGCCTGAACTTCACATTACAATATATGCAAAGGAAACCAGTTGCAAAATAGGGTAGATAGTAAAACAGAGATTAAACTCACAGAAAAAATGTCATCTGCATCACAACAAATAATCAGCGCCATTGCATTTTAGTTTTTAAAGCAACTGAAAAATTAAATTAGGTACAAAATTTAACACCAAAAGTCTTTTAGTTGTTACTTGCACATTGACAGGTGCAGCCATAAAGCCACATTGAATACACAACAAATACTACAGTAACTGTACACCACAGTTTGGCACATCCAACCACCGCATCACTGCCACTTAACGGCTCACAGTTCTTACATCTAGTGTGCCAGTTACTGTGCAAATCCTGAGAGAGAGGCAAAACAGATGTGAAGTTGGCTAAAAGGCTTAAACTTTTCTAAAGCAAAAACAAACAAAAATATATGTTTTCTTTTGTATTAACAACTATGCACAATGTTTAAAGAGTGCGAATTGGCAGAGTTCAGGACCTGTACAGTGCTGACACAAGGTAACAAAGGAAATGGCAGAGTTATAATTACCGCGCTCATGAGTGATGACTGAGGAGGGGAAGACAGAACAATTGAAATCAAAAGAAAAAAAAATGAGGTTAGGTAGTTAGAAATTATACTCAACTTCGTTCTAAATTTTATAAGAATTGGGTAGGTTGAAAGAGGTGAAAACAGAATTGTAAAAGTCACACAAAAATAAAACCATATATTAAAGAAACAGAATTATATGCATCTTCTTGGTTTATATCTAATAAATAACAAAGGGTTTATGTTATTTAAGAAAACAATATTTTTCAATAACTAACAAACCCTGTGTTTAACATTTATTTATGCAATGAATTCAAAATGAACAGTTCAACACTTAATTACCTTTTTTTAACAAACAAGCACACATGCACACACATGTCCTAATGCACAAGTACATAGGTTTAATACTTAGTGCTGTTGAAAAGGTACTTGAAAAATTTGTGCAGTTCAGAAGTCCTTTTTTGCTCTTTAACATCTAATCCTAGCATTTGCTGAATATCTAATTTGGTTGATTGCTATTTGTAATTTGGTAAGCAGTGCCACATTTCTCAAACAATGGTAGTTAGTGAGTGATTTAGCATTCATGGAACACAACATTACTTTTGTTACATTTTAACACAATCACATAACAAGTGAAGAAGCCATAGATACATCATGATTAAATGGCAATGTCTATTGAATGGTATTCAAGAAAATTACACTGAAGGATGCTTCAAAGTCAAGATGAAGAAGGACAAAATAAAGATGAATGTGTACAACATTTGAAAATGGAAAATGCAGCAGTATGATTGGCTTGTGTGCAAGCAAAACAGAGGCTTCCAGATCAAGTATGTATTAATAAACATTTTTGGAATAGTTCAGTTTTTGATCTCTAATCTACAAAGGATACCTCTAAAATGATTAGTTGAGAACACCAAGGTTTGCAGTAAGCAGAATACTTTTGTTCTAAGAAAGTAAAATGCATAATCTTTCGATAAGTAAAGCTGCAATGCTGCTGGTGCATTGTGCATCCATTACATGTTTTTCTTTACTCAGTTTGGAGGATAACATAAATTCATAATGAATTTCTGACACTCGTAGCCCACAAATCACCATTTGTTGTCACGTATGATATGGGATTCATCCATTTGTACTTTAACAGAAGAATTTATTACTTTATTTTAAGGTAAAATGGATTAATTCTATCATGAAAGTAAGAGATAAAGGAATGCCATACAAAGCTGTTCACATGCTGCCATTATAAATAGTATATAGAAATAGGAGTAGACCATTCAGCTCCCTGAACCTGTTCTGCCAGTCAGTGGGCTGGCTTACTGGGATCCTAACTCCTCCCTTTTGCCACCCTAATACCTTTGGCTAGCAGAAATCTGTTTACTTCAAAGTTAACAAAATTAACTGAGCTGCCATCCAATACCTAATGTAGGATAGAAAATGTAATACTTGTACTTCTATCAGCATTAGTGTGAGGTCATATTTCTTAACTTTTTTCTCCAAAATGATCTGACTCTGATTTCGAATTATATTTCCATGTCTTTAACTTGCCACCAGCGGAAAACAATTCCAAACTATCAACTCATTCAAACATTCTAAAAAAGCTCAGTTAAATTACTTCTCACTTTTGCTTATAATTTGATTCAAGGATCCCTAACAATTTGATGTGCTGTACCCTTTCCAAGGCCTTTCTATGGTGCAATGCCCAGACATGCGCACCCTACTCCCAATATGATCTAACCAGAGTTTCAGATGGATGGAAAAATCTTTCTTCCATTTACATTCCAGTCCCTCTGAAAAAAAAGGTTGAATTTCCAGTCACGTTCTTGATTTTGTTTTTTTAACCTGACTGCTATATTTTTGTGATTGTGTAAAGGAATCCCAAAATTTCTCTCAACCTAGCAGTAGTGTATTACACCAAATCATTCTTTTGAATACTTCCCACTTTCAACTGCAACTTTACCCAAGAAAGTATCTGATTGGCTTGGTGTCATCTTTCTCTACCTCACATCTGTTAAAATTAGCTTCCCTATAACCCAGAATCTAAACAACGTTGCTTGTTCTTCTAGTAGTTTGTAGGTTTATAATTTTGCATTAGTCTTTGCAACAGGAGAAGAAATATGATTGCAATTATTCACGGACTATTTTTAAGACAATTGTCTCTTTACTCCAGGCTTCATTTCCATTCAAAGGTTGATATTTGAGGTACAGAAATGGCCGCTGTATTGATGGCGTCCACTTGAATTTGGCCATAGATGGAGATATTATGATATACAAAACATATTGATGACTTTTAGCATGACTGTTGGTGTTTTTTTATGGTTTATCCAAATAAAACCCTTTAAAATGCACGTACTTACTAGAATCCCAATGACAAACTTTAGTGAAAATGCAAGTTCTCCAGACTTTGGAAATGGATGAAAATGATAATAGTTTTCTTGGAGATACAGGGGCTAATACCTAAACATTGCCTTTTTTGATGGCAAGGGTGGCAGATCTAGTAGAGTTGGACAGAGCCGGTGCTATAATTATGCTGCAAAAGACACTACAACTGCTGCATTGTAAATTTATTAACCATGTTTTCGTATAATTTCCAAAAATGAATACATCTCTGTTACCAAATGACTTAAAAAGGCATCAAGAGCAGTAGATCATCATCATTGTCAAGAATCAGTAGTAGATCTTGCCATATACCACTCTTTCTAAATATTGAAATACTGCAATATAAATGCTTTACACAAATACATACTGCAGCTATAGCATCTTTCTTAAAGAACTTTATTTAATTACTTTCAAGGATTATTTATTTCTGAGCATTTTAATAGAATCAGAAATTTGAAATCAGAAATTGAAGCAGTGCTGTGATCATTGTCAGCTTGTGAAATACAGTTGCAAAACAAAACCTAAGAATGTAATCTCATGTTCAGTTTGCCATACCAGTATGTAAATATTTAACACATTTATATGAAATCTTCCATCTCAAATGGAGGAATTAACCTATATAAAGCACACAAGTTTACAGCTTTATTAATTGAGCACAGGAAGACTTTTCATACAAATGCATTAAGTGTTTGCATGCTAGCTAGTAATTCATGGCATAATTACAAATGAATAGTGTAATTTTCCTCATTTTATTAGAAAGCTTAGAAAAGATGACTAGAATACCATATTGTGTTTCAGCATATACCTGATCCCTCTTCTGTCACCATGCCAAGCCCTTCTGCTTTGTTTTGGCGTTCAAATGCATTTAGATCAAGTACACTGCAAATAACAGAAATAGATAAATAATTCTTTTTAATTTTTCTGTGATTAAAAACATGAAATACAGGGTTTAAAAATGATGATTAGGCTCAATTGATCCACAGATGATAAATTTTTAATTACTCTCAAACAGTAAGAAGTTTTTTTTTAATCTTTTCATAATGCAGTATTGTGACAAACTGAAATGCATATTTTGAGTTGTATCATGCTTTAACTAAAAACGGGCTCCAATGTCCAAAAGGTGGATGTCGAAAGCCTGAATATCTCACTCGAACCATTTGCCCCTTTTAAAAATTATGTTAAGACCAAGCCTGCAATTAGAGATTTTCCACTTCTTTTTTGAAGTTATCAACTACTTAAGAAAATGGGTGGGGAGGAAGAAACATGAGATTTTCATGACCAAGAGACAACTCACTATTGTCTGTAATATTGTACATGGGAACATACGGAAAAATATATGAAGACATCAAGTTCATAGGCATTCACTAAACTTGATTTACTGGCAGAAGAAGAGTTCTGTGTATTACTGATAAACGTTGCTTCTCATATATTACATGCAGTCATGTCAATATCACGACCATACAAATAAGGCAGAGGGTGGATACTGTGCAACGGTTGATTCACCATCTGATCCTTGAATGGCTCTGAATTATATACAAAGCTCATGTAAAAGTATGTTGGAGTAGTCATTATTCAGCTGGATGGGTGCAGATGCAACAATATTCAAGAAGCTTGATGATATCCTAAAGTAAAAAAGTTTTCTTGCTCACTTAACTCAATATTGTTCATCTCGACAGTTGTCTGCAGCATGTGCTATCTAAAGGTTGGAATGCAAGCTTATTTTAACAGCATTTCCTGGCCTTACGGCATCTCCCATCAATGGGTACAAGGGCAGTTATGAAAATGTTATCAATTGCAAATCAGCCAAAAGCCACATTTTTTTTTCAAATGGCATAACTGAATATGTAGCACCATTCCTAAATCAGGATTGGATAAAAATCCTAATATTTCCTGTTCATATCCATTGTTAAACATATCAATACCCATAAACTGAATTAGGCAGCAAAAGATATTATTGTAAGTTTATAGTTTAGCACAAACGCCAGTTTCCACCTTTCCCTTCTAGATACTTTGCCTGTCCAGAAGTTAATTCCCATGAGGGAAGAACTTAGCTCTATACTTTTTTAAATCAGCCTGTTCAGACATGTTATGGCATACCTCTGGAGAAGGTGGGACTTGAATCTGGACCTCCTAGATCAAATGTAGGGACACCACCCTGCATCACAAGATCCCAAGAACTCAGCTCTATTTTTTACTGAGACAAAAGAGGGCCTCGGGTTTTTCTTTTGTGAGACAGAAAAAGACACCTTTGTGACCAGAATTTATACAAATATTGTTTTTCTTCCATCACCCATGTGGCCAATTAAATATTTATAAGCAAAGTCTGTTAAGGGCAAAGTTAGCATCAAAAAGTGAGGGGAGAGAGGGAGGGGACTAAATCAAAATGGAGTTGGAGGGAGAAATAAAGCACTGTATTCCCCACAAGTGAGAACTCAGCTCTTTTTTTTATTTAACATATTTTTCTAGTCAACCTGCTCAGTGATGTTATTACACATGTCGGGTTCAGGTGGGACTGGAATTGGGCCACCCAGCCCAGGGATATGGACACTACCATTGTGCTACAAGAGGGCCCTAGAATTCAGCTCTTAAATTCAAAGTCCAGTGAGCATCACGTGCTCTCAATCAACTCTGGAGTTGTTCTGATTGACCCTTAAAGAGACTTGCATTTCTAACACTGACTGGATGACTGCAGTTCCAACAGCACTCAACAAGCTTGACTGCATCTGGAATAAAGCAGCCCATTTCATTGTACTGCAGTTTCAGCATCCACTCCCTCCACCACTGGCACTATAGCAGTAGTGTGTACCATTTACAAGATACACTACAGAGTCTTCTTAGTCACACATTTCAAAGCCACAACCACTGCTACCTGGAAGAATAACAGCAGCAGATATACTTTGAGCTGCAAGTTCTGCTCCATGCCACTCACCATCCTGACTTGGAGCTACATTGCTGTTCCTTCACTGTCACTGGGTCAAAATCCTGAAACTTGCTTCCTAAAAGCATCATTGGTGCACCCTAAACCAAATGGACTGCAGCAGTTCAAGAAGGCAGCTCATCACCACCTTCTCAACGGCAAATAGAGATGTGCAAAACATGCTGGCCCAGCCTGTGACGCCCACTTTCCTTGAAAAAATAAAAATAACTAAACAAAGTGAGCATCATCACCATAAAGATTGTAATCTATCAAGGAGAAAGTCCCATGCCACCTTCTCATCTAATATATCCAATAAATAACATTATTGATAAAACTGTCAAAAATCTAAGGCATTACTCATCAGCTATGTGGTTCAAATTCAGTTGCAGAACTGTGGATGGATCCATACAGAAATATCGGCAATGTGCCAGTCACTTTAAATTTCTGGGCTTTCAGAATTGATACCATACACCAGTCATTCAGCATTTACCGCTTGGTCAAGATATAGAGTGCAGTGACTGTAACGAGGTCAGCCAGCTGGACTTCATAGAATATGAGTTCCCTGATTGGGGCTGTTAATCTGGTTCAAGCAGGGAGCCCTGGCTGACAGATAAAAAGGGGAGTGTCAGACATACTGCCATTCTCACAGCTGACTCTGAAGAGGCAGTGCAAAGTCAAGCACTGATCATGTGTAAATACAGGGTGACTTGGTGACAGGATTTCATACAGCATATTCTCTAAGTAAGCCATTCCCACGTCTGAACCAAAGAGGTCAAGAACCATCAGCTAGACTGCAGGACGTGAGCAGAGTACTACTACAATCAATAAACTTGCTGAACTTTTCAGGATTCCCTCGCTCAAATATGACACATCAGAACACTGACTACCAAGAACTATCAAAGAACTAAGAGCATCATCACCTGGAAGGATACTTCAGTTTGTCAAGGAAGTATATGCAGAGAAAGGGTTCCACAGCATTCCAAGACATCGAGAAATCCTATTTTTTGTGCTTGTGAAAACTGCACATCTGCACAGACAAATCAGTAAAATTGACCCAAATATTTATGGCACTCATGAATCAGCTGTGAATCCATAAAGTCACTGAATCCACAAAACTGTGCTTTGAAAGAGAATTTATCTTCCACTAATACCTTCGTTTCTTTAGTACTTAAACAACAATAAAGCATAGCTGCTTCACAATCTGACATTTAGCCGATGCTATGAAATCAGACTTCAAAAATGTAAAAATTGGTTCTGTTGTCAAATATCTGGAAATAACTATAGCATCTGATGACTGAAAGAATAAATTAACAGTTGCAAATTTGCTCAGGTGCCTTATTAGAGTTGTTTTCGCACTATATTGCAGTTTATTTTCTGTTGCTTGGTCAAAACCCTGGAACTGCCTTCCTAACCACACTGTGAGTATATCTACCCACTGGGAGCTCAGCACCTTCTCAATGCTAATTAGCAATGGGCAATAAATGCCAAGCTAGAGATGCCCACCTGCCATGAACAGATACAAAAAATCCCTTCAGCACAAATGTTTTTCATCCATCCAGTATCAGATCCACTAGCTGGTAACAGTGACAAGAGTATCTGGAAATTTGGTAAATGACAAGTCAAATAGTGGATCTCCTTAACCAATAAGTGTTATTTATTGAGAGATAAACAGGGGCAAGTGTGGAGAAATTGAAGGATTAGCTGGTGAATGCACCATAACACTACATCAAGTCTATGTCTTACTTGTCTGACTTTAAAATTGGCATGACTGCGCACAGTATATGAGAAACTACCTTTCTCAGCAATACCCAAAACTATCAAATCAGCTATGAAAAAAGAAATAATGAGAAGGAAATAAAGATTGGATTGAGAGATAAAAAGAGACAGAAAGGAAAGTAAGAGAGCATTTCAAAAACTTTAACAAGTTGCTATATTAAAGTAATAAAACTCCATATTTCAAACTTTTCACTGGCTAAGCAAGAGCACTTGAATAACTATTCTTACAAAAAAAACACATAGTTAAACAAATACTTAAGCTGTTAATTACTAGATTTAAATTTTGATGGTGAATTTAATAGGTAGTGAATACATAAACGCAACAATTTCATAAAATTCATTGGGATATTATGCACAGAATATGGTGTCCATAAAGTTAATAACAGAGTGGTCCAAATTGGCTTAGCAACTCGTGGTAATTTCCATTCCTGGGCTAGTTCTGTCTTGCCACCATCAAGAGCCAATTTGCACATTAATAACAGCATGACTGTTCACTTGCTGTTATTTTTTCAGTGATATTCTAGGTCCACACATGAGTGATTGTCACAAAAACACCAGGACTGGTGACCTGGAAAAGAAAAACTCCCTTAAGAATGAAACATTGCATTCTCAATCCTGGAGTTACAAATGCAAACAAGGTCTGTGGGTGAGATCACCAGTGAGCTGCTGAATCAAATTTAATTCAAGCTGGCCGTATTCTGACCACAATAATTAAAAACTCGAAAAAGTAGAAAATGAGCTAAAGGAAGTGCTGAAATCCCTCTCAAATGGAGCAAGGTATGAACTGGAGGAGAACATGTGGTAATCTTACCTGCAAGACTGCATGAGGCCAGCGAGACTCTGAAAGAAACCTACATCCTTCTTCTCTTTTAGACAGTCCAGCATTTTCTGCAGAAGATAAAAACCAGACCTCAAGTGATGGATTAATGACTAGAAGTTGCAGTTGTATCAAATACCTATTATAATTTCTGTTTTAACGTATCACATTCAAAGGAGGTAGAACATTTTCTGATGGAGGGTGAGTCAAGGAAAGATATTTGAGATGATTAGACAAAGAACCAAATATGGAGGTTCTGTGGCACACTTGGTAACAATATTACCTTGGCCCAGAAGACCCTAAGCTCAAATCGCTCTCACAGAATCGATAGCGACAGAAGGGATCTTTAGAATGTGGTTCAATAGTCGTTATGCAAGCTGCAAATTACACCATTGTCCAAGGGGACAGAAGTGTACAAAGTTGAATAAAATAAACAAGACAGACACAATATGGATTCCATAATGAGTTAACCATGGGCAACCGAAAATTGCTGAATTGTTTTTGAAAATAAACTGACTTAATAAACAGAAGAATGTCTATGGACACAGTCCATATGGACTTCTAGACACATTTGGTTAGTTCCACCTTCAGGAGGTGAAAAGCTAACAGGAAAGCTGTGGAATTAAGGGTAAAACTCTGAGATTGGCCTTTATCTCATATCACCGAGTAAATCACAATCTCAGGTATTCCAAATGGGAGGAAGAAATATGCAGCATTCTTTAAGGATCTGTGCTGCAGCCTCAATGACTCAGTCTAACTATTGATGTCCGAGAATGCACAATAGGGAGACATATATTGAAGCTTGCTGATAATATAAAGATTGATGGCTTAGTATATAGTGTAAACAGGAGCAAATATTTACAAAGATTCATCTAGCCTACAATGGGCAAAACTATGGTTGATGGATTTCATTGTATCATAAGGTTACATATTCAAACTGCATTCTAGACTCCAATTGTGGTCTAATCAATGTCTACTACAGATTCATCATCAGCCCCTTGCTTCAGTATTCAGTCTAACTTACCTGTTGAACTGTTGAGTTTCCACCATTTAGAATAGCAATCCCAAGCTTTAGAGTGGATGCAACCATTGGTCCCATCTCCCCTAAGGAAAATGAAAGCAGCTACTGAATACATTTATTTATAAACCCATTTTAAGCAAAGGTACAATATCGTGGGTCCACTAATGGACAATAATGCGACGTTGCTGGGAAAAGCCTTAAATCTTCATTCTCATAGTTCTGGCAGCATATTTCATAGCATTAAGAGGCAAATGTGTCAAAGCTAAATATTTCACCTCTAGGCTTTCAGAAATCATAATGCAGGTGGATTCAAACAATCCACATCCAGTGAGAAAGTAACAATTAGGTGTTCAGAACAAATCCGCAAAGACTTTAGTGATTAATTTAATGGATGTAGGAGATAAGAAGACTAAAGTCCCATTTGTAGAATTTTCTTACTACAGGGACGTCTCTCAGAAAATTCTTTAAATGTCCTGTACTGCAAGGGCAGCAAATTAAAGGAAAATTAAATACAAATCGAGTCACCAAATAACAAAAAGGAACTGGAAGGGATCTGGGTGACAGAAAATTTGTGAAAACAAAGAATAAGGAAAAAAAAGGTATTGGTTGGGAGACTTATCAGGATACTGCCTGGGCTGTAGGGTTGGGGGTAGGTTATTTTTAACAGTGTAGCTCCATGTAACCCTTAGTTCACTTACCTTTGCTGGCGCTGATCATCTGCAGAACCATCTCAGCAGCTCCTCGGTCGTGGAGTCTCGCTTGCTGATAAAGAAGCTTTTGCTTCTCCATTTCCTTCTCCTAAAGAGAAAGACAGCAGGTAATCAAATGAAGGTAAATGAAGCATTTCCTTTTGTCCGACAAGAAGACTTTGTTCGTTTTAAAACCTAGGGCTCTATGCTAACTTCTCAGGCCATGCATATTTGAGGCCTAACACTGAAATTTTGACTTTGCTGTTACCTGTATGCAGTCCATCTTTGCAGGAGGCTGACAAATGAGGTCAAGACATCTGCCTCACTGCATTTCAATAGTCAAACTAGTTCCTTCAACCATCTTAGAGCTGGAGTATCCTTTTTGGAGGAGATTGCACAAACAAATGAACTGATCCAAAATAAAGCCCTTTCTAGCAGGAATCTGGCATTCTCTTTAGGTCATGTACTGGGTTGTCAACAAACACAGGTGTTCACAGGGTAGAATACAGAAACTTTTATCTTCTTGCTGTAGGATGATGTGAGAAAATACTTGCTGCACTTTAAGCCTGTTTCCATCAACACACTGTGGCTCAGAACTTCCAGCATAGCCACCCTTGGTACGTGCTTGGAATTCATTTTAGGTTATTAATCAAGCGTGATTTGGAATGTTGAAGAGAAGAAGGCGCAAACATTTTTAACTTGCATTGATTAAGTGTTTTCCAAATTGCCCGGTTTAATGAAAAATGTTCGAATTTGGCCAGTGTGGGACAGAATGCATGCCCCAAAAACAGCAGCTCATCTTTGTTTCAGCCCAATCACAACAGGCAAGTAATGCACGGGCAGAATTAGCTCCCAAGCACACCGTGTGTAAGTGCGGTGAGGAACACCACAGCAGGTCTTTTCCAGCAGTGGAGGATGGAAACAGGCTTGACACGACCCCTGGCGCAAACGTGGATGGAACAAATCCGAATTCCTGGTAGATTTGAAGCCTGCAAGTCAACTATAAAGAGGATACCGCAGCTTCGATGGGACAAAGTTGGATACCAACAGAAGACAGTCTAGAGCCCTGCAGAGTACAGCAGCATTGGGCGTTCAATGGTGCGGCTGAAAGCTGAAAACATGGGGGCGTGAAACAATTAAATCTGCATCATGTCCAGACAAAAAAAATTTTGGGAGACATGTGTGGCTTATGAGGAGCAGCAGCAGTAGTAGCAGCAAAAAGCAGGTCGTCATGAAGCTGGTTTTGCTGCCTTTGAGTTCTATTGGAATTACTCAGAAACACGCTGAAAGAACGAAAAATTCAGATGGAAGAGGTTAAAAAAAAAAGAAGGCTTTTACGGGAATCTACCTAAATATAAAATATAGGGGACAAAAGCAAGAAAGGACACAAATGAAGGAAATAATGGACTAGAAACAAAAACTACTGAAATACTGTAGATGACACTAACATAGAACAATTAGTGGGTTTTTGTTTGTTTTCTTTTCTTTTTTTTTGTTTTACCAGAGTCGTTTCCCAGAAGCTGCCAAATTTGTTTCGTAAATCTTTGATTATATCAAGCTGCAAAAACAAAATTAGTCAGTTTTTTGTCATTTCCATGTAGCAAAAAAAAACTCCTTGTCTGGAAAACAAATGGTGATCAATCTAAAATGGGAGTGCAAAGTAAAAGTGCAGCCTTGCTTCACTTAGCCATGCCAAAATGTGACAGTTTTGCCTTCATTTTCAACCTCTTCCTCAGTAGCCACACAGTGAAAGAAAACAAAATTCTGTCAGTTCGTAAGTCTCTTTTTCAGTAAAGCTGCAGCATTCCTATTGTCACCTCAAAAGGGATGGATTTGCTATTTTTCACAACTTGCCCTCTTTCTGTTATTTTCACTCCTCCTTTAGGAATACAGGAACAGCACTAGGCCATTCAGCCCATCAAACTTGCCTTGCCATTCAACACAGTCATGGCTGATTGAACATTTCAATGCCTTTTACCCACTTCATCCAGGTAACCAGGAATACCACTGGCAATCAGGAACCTACCAATCTCTATCTGAAACATACTCAAAGACTGAAGCTCCAAAGCCCTCCTGGTAGAGAATTCCAAAGGTTCACAACCCTCTGATTAAGATCCATCTTGGACCTAAGTGACATCCTTTTATTTTTAAATCCCCCCACAGTTCTATCTCCTCAGCAGGGTAACACCCTACCTGCATTGACCCTGTCCATCTACATTTAGGTGCGGTCTGTTTTAGGTAATTGGAGGTGATTAGCTCAGCTGGCTAGACGACTATTGTGTGGTTTGTTCAGAATAATGCCAACAGCGAGGGTTCAAAACCCATTCTGGCTGAGATAGACTTGGTACCTATGCTCTTGCTCTCAACCCTGAAAGGGGAAGGCAACAACAAACTATCACTTATAATAAAACCATTGAGATAACAGCTCAGGATGAAGCAGACAGTGTGCCAAGGACTTGCCTTCAGGCAGAGAACAAAAATATAAACTAAAGAATATTAGGTACAACTTCTCAACTGGAAAGATCCTTGATAATAGCAGCAAGGAAACAGATGAGAGTGAATGGTCCTCTAGATTCCCCTGTCTTTGGGTGGTGAGGGAAAGGTGGAGAGCCTTTAGCATCTTACCATGTTAACTGGCTGGGACTTGTAATTTACTGTTTTGGAAGTTCCATGATGTAATAGTAGCATTGCATTGTCATGACTGTAAATATAAAAGGCGACCACAATTAATGGCACACATTTGTCTGTAATTGATCAATGAATGGGACCCACTCTGAAGAGGTTAGATTTTGTCCAGGTAGCTCAATTCCTAGTAGTTGCTGCAAGTTGCTGCAAGTGGGAGGTACAAACAAGATGATGCATTCTTCAGGACACCTGGTATCTGATGGAACAGGTCAACCAAGGGTATATCTCATTCCAACCATTTACAAGGGTTGTAAATGAATGATGCAGAGTCTGAACAAGGAATTGCAAGTTTGGACACTGAATTCAACGTCAAGTCAGGTACTGCAAGTGCAATAAAGAGAGGGAAAAAGAAGGTTGGATTAAGAGAAGCAAAAAGAAGAGGCTGAAAGAAAAAAAATTAAAAGGCCGTTACGTCCTTTTTAAGGACAACAATTGTCATTTACAGAGTGTATTTAAAATAATAAGATGCCCAAATTGCTTCACAGGGATGTTAGAAAACAACATTTAGGATTGACTCACATAATGAGATATAACGGCAGATGGCTGAAAGCAATTGCTTAAAGACATGGCTTTAAAGGGGCCCTTAGAGGATGAAAGTAGGTTAAAGAGGCAGAGGTGTTTAGGGAGGGAATTCTGGAGCTAAGAGTCTTGACAGCTCAAGGTGTCAAAAGGGAGAGCTATTTACAAAATCAAAGATGCTGAAGAAGCCAGAATCGGAGAGTTACAGGGACGTAGCAAGAGCAAGTCAATGGAGAAATTCAGAAATGAGAACTGTACGACTGAAGCTGGCTTAACTGGGAGCCAATGCAGATCAGAGAACCTGGTGGTAAAGATGAATGGGACTTGGTTCAGGATAGGACAAATCAATAGAGTTTAGGATAGCCTTTAAGTTCAAAAGAAATAAAGTTAAAAGAATGAATTCCATTTTGTCATAGCTTATTCCATTTTCAGCACCAGGATAGTTGACTGTTTGTAAATAACATTTACCAGGTAATGGGTATTTAGACTTTAAATGATTAAATCTTTACTTGCTGTAGTGAACTTAGTTTGTGCCCAATGTGGAAGTACTGAAGTTTCCGCCTCTTCAATTCAAGACAGAATGCAAGGTACCGTTTTCCCGGAACTAATGGCAGAGGGCTTCAATGTGAACAACAATTTTCAGATCTTTTGTTACAAAGGTTCATGATATATGAATATTGTTTGTTGAGAATTTGAGTTCTAAAGTGGAGGAAAAATTGGTCTTAGATTTTCAGTTCTGTGAAGATCACACCTGCAATTTTCCAAAGGTCAGAAGTTAATTTTGAATAGTAAATTGAAAACAGCATTTACATGAGGTCATGTGATTGCAACAGAGTGACCAGCAAGTAGCCAAGTGGAGATAATTCTAAGGTATTTTTTCAGACTTGAGTTTTATGACCACCAGAGAGAGAAAGGGAGGGGGCAGAGGCAGTTTTATGCAGAAGGAAGAGGCCCATTAAGAACAGATGAGCTGCTATTAGCAGTCTCCAAGCAGTCAGGGCTAGGAAGGTGTTTAAAGTCATTGAGAAGAAAGCCCCAGAAGCAGGAAGCCGTGGAGTGTCTGAGAGGAACACATTGTCCAAGACTGTTGAAAATGAGTCCAGGGAAGCCATGTGAAGTAAAATGAGCTGTTCGATGACCATGTCAGATCCTGTGTACTGTGAATATTTTTAATTTTTCAAATTCCAGTTGTATTTTTTAAAAGAGGGCTGATGCAGCCAAAAATGGCTGTGAATATAATTTAAGTGGCTGTCTGCAAAGAAAGTGAGAGAGACCCGCCGAATATCTTGTCTACAATGTGACGGGAACTTCAAACTTTAGCCCTTCCGGGAGGGGATGAGGCAAGTCAAAAGAGCCTGGACTGCGATCTCTTGTTACTATGTAGATGTCAGCAGCTGATAATTACATGCTCAACAGCAAGCAGTCTGTGCAGATGCATTTTATGTTTTCCCTTTAAAGAATACACAGGTTTGGAGTTAAGAAACCAGATGCAACTCCATGAAGTGGGCTAGCGGGATTGAACATCCCATGTGTGTATTAGCCTGGGTCCAAGCATTAGCATGCTGTGAAGGTCATAGTCAAAAATCCATCCCCTAGTTACCCTCGTGTTAGAGGTAAAGGAGGATCTTCACACTTTGACTGCTGCCTGCCATTAGAAAGGAAACAAGACAACAAAAGTAATGCTAGAGTTCATCCACAGTAGAGAGGACACGATGGGCCAAAGGGCCTTGTTCCATGTTGCAAAACCCTATGACTCTAAACAGAACACCAACCAATCTGTAAAACTAAGTATCAATAAAAACATCTGATCAATTACAAATGTCAAGGCTACCGGCAACTTCCACTGCAATGGTCTCAAGTTTAACTATCCACTCTTGGCTAACAATTCAGAAACTGATCCACATATCTTTCTTTATAACCTTTTTTCTGGACTAATCTGTCATTAATAATCTGTGTATATCTGCATTACAGAACTAATTCTTCCTGCATTAAGTTATTAATAAACTCACTCTTTGTCAACTCACAAAGGCCCGTTCAACTGGTTCATTTTAAACTATGAGTTCATTTGGGTCTGGGAGAAAAGTAATCAGAATGGTTTTTAAATTAATCTCATTGTGAACAACAGAGGAGTGGGTGAATACAGAACGGGAAGCCAGTTCATAGGCATCTCTTAGCTATAGGGATTTCATAATCTTATAGAAATCTATTAGCTGCTAACATGACTAGACAGGATAGAAGCAGGAAGAATGTTCCTGATGACCCTGGGCTCCAGAGCCAGGGAACCTGTTTAAGGTTTTAGAGTAGACCATTTAGGATGAAGAGGAGGAGAACTTCTTTACTTAGAGAGTAGTCAGCCTGTGGAATTCTCTGTCACTGAAAGGAGTCGAGGCTAAAATACTAAAAGCTTTCAAACAGAGTTAGAAAAAATTCTTAGGGTTGAAAGGATCAAAGGTTATAGTGCAAAGTGGAAACACAGTACTAAGTTGAATGATCAGCCATGATCATATCGAATGTTGGAGCAGACCCAAAGGGCCAAATGGCCTAATCCTGCTCTGAATTTCTACGTTTCAACCCTCTTCACATTGGAGCTGAACGACTTTGGGTATGCCGTCTGGAACCATTGCAAATTGAAGAATCTTGCTGGTGTCTGAGTGCAACAGCAGAGTTAATCATTTGTTTTTTAAGGGTCACGACAGGCAATAATTGAAGCAAACAACATCTAATGAAAGCACAGCGATTTGCTGAAAAAAACCCAATTACAGCTGTGCCAGCTGAGCAAGAGGCTTCAATGTGGAGAAAGAGGTGACTCTTCACTGCATTTTCAGTGTTGGTCCGGGCATTGCTGGGATCACAGGGATGAATCTTTCTTCCTGGTGTTTGTAATGAGATTGCTCAAATAGTTTTTGTCAATTGTAACATAATTCAATATTTTCTATTATGTATTAAACATTTGTGTTCTTTTATTAGAAGTAGATAGGCAGCCTATGATTACATTCAGTAACAGAGCTCTGTGGTAAACAAAAAGAAAAATAAAACTTATGGTCTATCTATCCAGGTTTCACTGTTGGATCTGACATGTCCAGGAATACCATCAGCTGGGATACAAGCAACATTTAACTACATATCTGCCTGGACCTAAAAATACTATGTGATTTGTCCACCAATAATGGTGAGTAGCATTATCCTCATTTTATTGAGGGGAAAATTTGGAGCAATATATTGAGAAATTGGCATAACTTTTTCATGTAGCACTTCATAGTTGGGAGGTGAAATGGCTTGAATGGTTGTGTTCTATTAGCCTACTTGTCAACTTTGTAGACAAGTTGCCAATCTATATGCCAATAGATGTCTTTTTGTGGCAACCAATATTTAAAAAATGTCAAATCCCTTCCCACGTTTTAGAAAGTGTCACAGGATGTTTTCAACTAACTGTGTCAAAGTAATCTAAACTGAAGTAATCAATCTGCCGTCAGATTTTATAAATATGATAGGATTTAGAAATTATTCTTCCTGTATTGAATCAAATTTATTTTTGAAAGTTAAATCATTCTGACAGCGATTCTTAATTGTTATTTTATTGAGTTTTGAAATCCATGCTGGTGGTTGTAAAAGGGTCACTTCAACCTTAGGAACAGGAAATGAAGGGTCTGTGGAGTTGGGGGTTATAATTACCTCTGGATATTAATGTAAAGCATGCAGATTGTTACTAAACATGGGCATTAGATTACACCTTGTCAGAGATTCAACGAATAAAGAATCTGCTTTGCCATTCTTTGATCATTCTTACTACTTACCATCCGTGTGATGGCTTTATGGTCCTCACTGGTATCCAGTGATGGTTCAATTATATATATATGAGAAACAGTGGTGTAAAGTATTCCAGATTCCACAATGATGTAATCTAATTTCAAGAAGCAGATATTTGTCCTCAGGACCCAAGGTTCTACATGGAGATATCAAACTAACAAACAAATGCCACCATACACATTCCAGCCTGCTCATAATTTATCAATTGTGTATGAGGACACTGCTGAAGTTGAACATTTGATTCAACACAAAATAAGCAGCACGTTCACAGGGGGAGAGCTCAAAGCATTTGGCATTAAGCAAGAAGGTCTACAAAAGGAAATTAGTTTAGATATGAAATCTATGGAATATAATCTAATATGTATCATCTGAAAGACTAATCATGGAATCTCTTACTTCAAAGCTTTTGACTTCTTCCTCACCATCCTCATCTTCTTCCACATGACAGCTCTGCAGTAAAAATAAAGTTAAATGTCTGGTAAAATGAATTTCAATTTAAAGCATGAAGCATTGTAAATGGCTACGTTCTTTGCATATGAATTTAGAGCTTAAATTCAAAACAGGTGCATTACGTCAATTACGTCTCTTTCTCGCTGCAAAACCCATCTGTGATTCAGTCACTACAAGGTCAGGAGCCGCCTGCATCAACATTAAAAGGAACAGAGAGCTGTGGAAACCCAATAAATGGACAGAAAAATTCAAAGTGCTATCACTGGCAGTACAAAGTGAGGAGCATCAAGAGTCGGAGATTCACAGTTGTAATGATTGGAACTAGATTGACCTCATTGACTATGAGGTTGCTGATTGGGATTGCTAACCTGGGCCAATCAAGAAAAGCCCTGGCTGACCAACATAACCAGGAGATTAGAATCCCCTCAGTTCAGGCGACTGTCTCTGAGCTAGCTGACCACAGCCAGTGTACTGTGCACAAGTAAATAAAGAGTGACTTGGTGACGGGATACCAGCCTCTGTGCAGTTATTTCAACAGTCAAGAGTTTAATTTCTTTAAGCATTAACAGCACTGCATTATTTAAGCAGATACGTAGGTCTAAGAAAAGGATGATGCCAACTGCTCATTAGAACGTTAGAAAGGGCGAAACCAAGATAGAATGGTAGGAAAGGGTGAAAGTGAGTGAAGGATGAAGGGGAGTTCAGGGTGACAGAAAACTATGAAGGTGGGTGCAGCATGGTAGAAAAGGATGAGGATGAGTGCAGGGTGGGATGGAAAAGGATGATGATCAGTGCAGTGTGATAAGGACAAGGCCAGGGGCAAAGCAGCAGAAAAGAATGGCCTGTAAGCTGCACAGGAGAAAATCAGGAAGTAATATCACAACATGAGGTGAGGCAGTGGGACTATGTTACAGGTAAATAATTAATTTAATCTACATTTTATGTAAATTATGTCAAGCAAGTAGCTAAGAAATTGATTAAATACATCAACATTAATGAACTAAAATTATACCAAATATGATAATGTAAGTGGGTGTGCATAAATTGCAACATAGTGGAGTATCACATGCAAATAATTAGAAATGCAGCAAGTGCCAACATCTTGAGGAACTTTAATTCAATGTTGTCGAGCTGTAGTACAAGCCAAAGACATTGAGCTATTGTGATAAAGAGAGTGACCCAGATACTTTGATCCAGGCTGTAGTTGCACTCCTTAGCTTAGGTACTGATGGTGGCCTGTTTAATGATCGTGGACAGGACACTGTGACTGTGAGTCAGGCAGGTAAGGGAATTTCACATGCACTGGTAGAGGAGTCTGAGCCTTTACCCTCACTAAATAGTTACAAGGTTCTTGCTGCCTGTGTGAATCAAGGTAACAGCTACAAGGGTATATGAGCAAACTGGCTCGCTTGGTATTAGAGACAGCTCAGAGAAAACTCACCAGGTCAATCCTGATATAGAGGGACCATCTTATGAGGAGACGTTGAGTAGGTTTGGCATGTATACATTAGAGTTTAGAGGAATGAGAGAAGATCTTATTGAAACATACCAGATTCTGAGGAGACTCGATAGGAAAGATGTGAAAAAGTTGTTTCCCCTTGTGAGAGAGTCTAGGACCAGAGAGCACAATCTCAGAATAAGGGGTCACACATTTAAGACAGAGATAAGGAGGAATTTCTTCTCTGAGTCTGGTGAATCTGTGAATCTTTACCACAGAGGGTTGTACAGGTTGAGTTGTTAATTATTTCAAGATTGACATCGACAGATTTGTGACTAGTTAAGGAAATCAAGGATTACGGGGAAAAGACAAGAAAATGGAGTTGGGGATTATCAAATCAGTGATAATCTTATTGAATGGCAAAGGAGTCTCGATGGGCTAAATGATCTTTTTTTACTCCTGCTTATGATCTAATGACGTACCTGGCCAGGGCACTATGGAACAGGGAATCATTCAACTGGGGGAAGGCTTAAGGATATACGATATTTGTACGGACCAGTAAACAGAGGGAGATAAATTGCATTCTCTGCAGACAGGACCAAGAAAACAAGCTTATTTTGCTTGTCTGGTGATAGTGCTAAGCCTGGAGAAGCATTTGAAAGAGAATGTTAAAGATAGAACCAGTGCCAATGGGAAGTCTAACGTGGTGGAGACCACTTTGACATAGCTTTTAAATCTCAACCTTGACATCAGCATCCTGCTTCTGGGCTTTCCGATCAACCGGAGCAAGTGATGACAATACAACGTAAAGAATGGAATGTACACATACAAACACACACACGTCAGCCTCTGAATTGAAGCAGAAAAGGTGAGCTACAAGAATGTGGTTTCTCATTTATGGATGCAGTGCCACAAGAGGTTCCACAACCTAATCAGGGCAGGAAAGATTAGCAGCAAGTCACTTTCAAATGGCTGAGATAACAAGGTGTAGAGCTGGATGAACACAGCAGGTCAAGCAGCATCAGAGGAACAGGAAAGCTGACGTTTCGGGCCTAGACCCTTCTTCTAGGCCCGAAACATCAGCCTTCCTG
>NC_063340.1:73609406-73657536 GCF_021869965.1 Rhincodon typus
AACCCCCTTCCCCTCCCCCATTTCTGAAGAAGGGTCTAGGCCCGAAACATCAGCCTTCCTGCTCCTCTGATGCTGCTTGGCCTGCTGTGTTCATCCAGCTCTACACCTTGTTATCTCAGATTCTCCAACATCTGCAGTTTCTACTATCTCTGAAACACTTTCAAATGGCTACTATCCAGCCCTCCCCCATCCCCACAGACTAACTTACTTCATCAACCTCCTCCTGCACAGCAGTCTCAATTCAATGCACCTCAGCTCCACCTATCCCTCTCTCTCATGAGGCACTGCCTCAAGTCCTCAGCTGAACTGCAGCCATTGACACTCACCTTCACCTTACTGCCATCTCATTTACCTCCTTCATATTTATGTTCCATAATCATTACCCTTTCATTCTTTATCACGATCCATTTCTTACACACATAACTCCCTGATTCCTCTCCTTGCAGAAGAAAGGGTGGAAAATGGAGAAGTTAAAAACCCAGGGGTGGCTCTCTAGTATTCACCTCCCTGACTGCTGTGAAGGCACTAAAAACTGTAATGATCCCCATTGAGATCGATAACCTTTAAAATGAAATTTGAGTTTCCAATTAATAGTGGAATGGATAACGTGACAAAAAGTCCCATGACCAGGTGTTTCCTTCAGTTTTTGGAGTTTCCCAAATCCACTGCTGGCAGGATGTGGGAAAATTTGGGAAAATACAGACCTATATAGTTAAAGAACACTCTAATCATCCTTCTTCCCCTTCGCCGTGCCAAGATCAATCTTCTGGGTTCCTTAGATGGCTGCAGAATGTGTGTCTCTTTGACTAGAGATTGTTTCCCAGTTCATGAGGAACCGGCAGCCTCCTCTTCCTGCTGACCACAACTTCTTCACAATTCTCTCTTTTCAGCACGGTGACTCAGTGGTTAGCACTGCTGCCTCACAGAGCCAGGGACCTGGGTTTGATTCCAGCCTCGGGCGGCTGTCTGTGTGGAGTTTGCACATTCTCCCTATGTCTGTGTGGGTTTCCTCCGGGTGTTCTGGTTTCCTCCCACAGTCCAAAGATGTGCAAGTTAGGTGAATTGGCCATGCTAAATTGCCCTTCATGTCCAGGGATGTGTTAGGTGGGATTAGCCATGGGAAATGTAGGGTTACAGGGAAAGGGTGGGGGGCGGTGGTGGTGGGTCTGGGTGGGATGCATTTTGGAGGGGCGGTATGGACTCAATGGGCCGAATGACCTGCTTCCACACTGTAGGGATTCTATGATTCTCCTCTGCCTAAAGGCTTTGGAGTTGGCAAGTCTTTTTTATTACCATGTGCTTAGCTGCCCTTGCTTTTCCTTTCCAGGCGAGAGAACTTTGCTCCTTGTTCAGTAGGTCGCTTGACTTAGCCAGGCGTGTTTGTCAGGTAGGATTTGGAATAGTCGCATGACTCCCTTCATTTTCGGCAACATTTAGACACAGTCCCAAATATAATACTCTTCTAATTGTCATAACTGTAACAAAACAGGAGTCTCCCAGCTAACTGGTGACAGAGTTAAACATCATGCAACAATTATTATGTTGAAGTGATGTCTGCACAGTGAGGACTTTGAAATCTTTCCCCGTGTTAGTTCTAATTCATATCTTTCATCTGGCACAAGGCTTTCAAGTGCAATGTCGGGGACACCGCGAGAGGAGATCCGAGGAAGCACAGTAACAAAGCTCATGTGCACTATCCACCAGCTCAGACACGCACATCTCAGTGAAGGTAGCTGGGTTGTCACATGGTGGGGGCTTGAGCAGATGCTGAAGGTGAAAACCCTGATGGAGAAGGCAGGGACCATGCAAACTGAGCACAGCTGGTCGTAGATGATGACAGTCATTGTGGAAAAGGACTGTTCTGAAACAGCACCAGAAAATGCGTGAGATTCTGTTAACATTTCCAGAGACACTGTACATCACTGAAGTCACTGGGGACATATGTCCCAAAGATGCTATCACCTGTAATTAAAGCAAGAGAATAAGTAGCCTCCCTCTAACTCTGCTGAAGCCTCAGGGACAGAAGTAACGGGAAAAGGAAAAGAAACAGTTTGTGGTTTCACAAGGGAAAGTGATTGGGTGCTCATAAGGATGTCAACTTGTCAAACTTATTGTAGGTGTTTCTGCAGGATAAACTGTATTTCAAGTCTCCATTATCTAGCTATCTTCATTGTCGTCTCTCGCTTAACTGTACCCCAGCCTGGTAGGGCAAGAGTTGAAAAAGAGCAGTGGATATGAGTGAAGTGGCAGGATTACTGACTGCTGGAATAAACTGGGATTGGTGGAAACTGGTGGGATTGGAGGAAGCAGTAGTTTCAGCATTGGCAGGCATATATCTGCAGCACCTCAGGTTAGCTATATTGTGGTTGTATAACATTGTCCTGGATGTTTATGAGACAAACCAGCCACTACTTTCCTCCAACTACACAGTCTAATTCCTAATTGTAGATATTTCTAATCAACCGACTGAGAGATTTTTTTTTATATTTTCCGATGTTATTACGCACCTCTGGAGCAGGTGAGCATTGAACCTGGGTGTCCTGGCTCAGAAGTAGGGACACTACCACTGAGCCACAGGAGGGCCCTCTCTGCTAATTGTATACTAACTGCATTTAATTACATGCAGGTGGTGGATATTAACCAAGGATTCACTAGAGCTCCTATAAAAAGGAACAGAGAGGAGCTCGTGCCTCAGTGGCAGTATCCATACCTCTGAATCAGGAGGTCTGCATTCCCTTTCCATCTCCAGGATGTGACAGCCACAGAGGTGTGAACACATCAAATGGGGCTTTTATTAATTTAAAAGGAACAGATTGAAACAGTGATTGTTGGACAAGCAGGTGCATGTTTGAATTGTGTTACCCTGCAAGGCAATGCTTACGATAAAAGATTGGTTCCACTTCTATCCTTCTGGGACATAGCAATGGAAATTACTGTAATTCATGACTATTGCTGCCTGCTGAAGTCCCTATGTCTGCCAGGCACTCGAATTACACATGTAATGATCATTCTTGTCCTCATGTGACTGTTATACCTTCCCTCTGACACCATCAGAATGACATGGCTCAACTTTTTAACCCGAAGGAATGATTCTCAAATTAAGAAATCCTTGGAAATGACAGTTATGCAGCCTACTTCCTTTAACACCTTCAGAATGAAATATGGTCATGTTGATTGGATTTGTCACCCTTTGTTATCATGACATTCTGACTACTGTTTTTTTGCTGACATTAATTCTGGTGAGTCACTGCCCCTGCTCAATATTAATTTCTCTGGGTTATCCAGTGTACTGTCCTTTTCTTCAACTGTAAGTATTGGTGCAGGCTAATTATTCAACGTTAACAGTCTCCATTTCCGTTTTTTATTAACATAATCAGTTCACAACAGGTTCAAATTGCTCCTGGCCCATCGCATTGAAGTATACAACTCTAGAAACTTAGTAATTTGCATTTATCCCTTTCGAATATTTTATTGTTCTTGAAAACACTGAGGTGGCTTTAGTCCTATGTACCTGGGCCCGCCACTGGTGCCACACTAAGGTTTTTGAGGATCTGTGGCTGCTGGCTGGATCAGACTACACGGCAGTTAGGTTGTGAATGCAGATGACATGGATTTGCCACTGGATTGTGTTAAAGGGAGAAGGCAACTGTGAAGCCTTCCGTGACCTCATGGGTATGCAGGAGCTGACACCACGTTTAAAGGGTAGTCCTGCCCGTGTTAGTATTGGAAATTGTTTTGCAAGCTTTAAGAAGAAAACTGTTCTTTAAATCACCAGGCTCTGAATTTCTGTTGCCTCCAGCATGAAAAGACACTCCAAAGTCCAGCGAGAAGATTCTTCCACCATCACAGATTCCAGTGAGGTCTGAGATGGATGTAGTGCATCTAGTATTTGAGGATAAACACGGACAGGGTGGATGATGTCCATACTGTCATCATCTCACCTTTTTTTTGCCAGCAGCATACTGGTAGTTTTCTCACTAGAGGCTCAGATCTATGGTGCCAACTGAAGGGATGGCTTCTCTGCACCTCAGTTGAGTGTTGCCCCTTGAAATTTTTGGGCCTAGTATTTCTAGGCTCTACCCCAGTGTCAAGAGTGTCAGCTCAGTAGGTTTTTACAGTGAGAAATTATCACCAAGGTCAGTCGAGCGCACTGTGAATCCATCTCCTGGTTGTTGCGATAAGCCAAAGAAGCCATTGGTGAGTGGCCGGCTTTCACAGGATGGGTTACTGAATGCACAAGAGAGCTGGGAGTTTTGCTAAATTGGGGAGACAGGATTAAACCATGTCAAACTGTATCTAAATTTTATGCAAGGGGACAGTTAAGCACGAACTTCCCACTGCTAACTGGTGGCTTGTCTGTTTTGTTAACTTCCTGCTGTCAAATTAATAACAATTTTCCTGCCACCAGGAGTGTTCTGTGAATATCCCAAGCAATTCTCCATACCTGCCCACCTTGCCTCTTCCAGTACCATATTTGAAATGCTCATTGTTAGACTGTTCACAAAACCTCGTTCATACTGGGTCTAAAACCAATGGTTGCAGCCCACTGAGTATTTATCCACCAGGTCACCATCTAACCTGCTGGCCTATTAAAACCTGCACCCACCTAGCCAACCCTCCCCCACCAGGTACACTCTGTCGGATTGCTGAGAGCAAGATCACTGATTATGAAAGACTGCAAAGTTTCATGCTGTATGAGAAAATAAAGCACAATAAAACCATTGTTCACCATCATAGCTTTGAAAGAACGATCCAACACAAACTATTTTCTTTTAAAGACAGGAATTGAGTGCTATCAATTAATTGAGTGGAGACCATTCAGCCCAGTTGGTTCGAATGTTAATGTGTGGTTCAGACAAACATCAACGGTGCAGGTTTGACTCCAGTCGTGGCAAATATAGACTTGGGACCTGCTTCCTCACCTGAGAGTGTTTCTAAGAGAAGAAAACAATGGCAAACCACTGCTGAAAAAAAGCTCAGGGTGCAGCATTAGCAGACAGTAAGCCAAAGATCTGCCCTCAGGCAGAGCACACATACCATAGCATGCTAATTATAGAAATAATTTACACTGAATTAATTTAGTAATGTAATTCAATCTTTACCTTTGCCATAATGTCAGCATAAGCCATGTAGAGGAAATCTTCTTTGAGATTGCTGAGAAAATCATAAGAAAATGCTCTAAGTAATGATACAGAGTAATTTATAAATTACCTCAGATTTTTTTAGTGGTTGTAGTTTGGTTTAAATAACATGGGCTACAATTCCCAAGGAGTTCTCCTGATCTTCCTCCATATTTTTGGCAGACCATCAACAGAAACTTTCAAGAGTCAACAGAAATGGCTTTTTACATCATTTTGCAGGTTTCCTACTGAAGTTACTACAAGTTATCAGGAGAAGCCCCACAGAAATTCTACACCAGCCAGCAACCAGAATATCAACTACTGTCTTTGTGCAGATTGTTAACAGAAAAGCAACCTAAAGATGTTGAATTAAACTTCCACCTTGTCAATTTGTGGGGAAGAAGTCACAAATCAGATCACTTGTGAATGTGCAGGGCAAAAATGACCATAAAAGATATGCTATTGTAAAAATTCAAATGAACTTTTTATCATTCAGTGAGGGGAACCTGTCATCCTTTCCCAGCCTGCCATCATTTGACAGCAGCGAACTAACGTTTGGTTTGCTTTTTGTGAAAGCTGACCTTCACTCTACTATTAACACATGCACTGGACCAATGGTTTGTCCCCTCTCTGAAACCATTACCACTCCCTTTACAACAAGGTGCAGGGCTGGATGAACACAGCAGGCCAAGCAGCATCATAGGAGCAGAGAGGCTGACGTTTCGGGCCTAGACCCTTCATCAGAACACCACTCCCTTTACCTTTTGTCCTGTAACACCTTTGATCTCTAACCTCCCTCACCCTCTAATCTTTCCCTGATTAACTCCTCCATTCCATTTGTTCCTGCCCACATTTTTAGTAATGCACAACACACCACATATCCACATCTCATCAGTTCTGAAGAGTCATAATGGACTTGAAACATTAACTCTATTTCTCTCTCTGCAGATGCAACCAGACTTGCTGACTTTTTCCAGTATTTTCTGTTCATACATGAAGACACATTGTGGTTGATTCTTATTGTCCGCAGTAACTACTGCTTTGCTGGTACAGTCTCTCTCTTAAGAACAAGAAAAGATCACAAAAAATAAAGCCAGAGTGTCCTCTAAGCTATCCTTTAACCATGCTGTAACTTTGTCCGAAATTTGGTGGAATTGCTATTTACACACAAAGATACCTGTGAGGGAGTGCTGCCAAAGAATTTCCAATGTGCCACAACTAAACGGTCACTTAAAGTGGAGCTAATTACGAAAGATTGCCAGAAAAATACTCAACCCATGTCAAATTCTGACTTCAACATGTAATGAGGTTTAGTTTTTCCAACCGCATCCACTGTTTTCTGAATTTAACTTTAACTTCCTTTTATGTTTATAAACACTTGGAATATCAGTGGAATAAAGAGTCACATTTGTAAAGACTTGATATGAGTTGAACAAAGAATCACAGTTTCTTGAACTTCAGTCCATCTGTGTACTTTATTCTCTCATTATATTTAGTTTTGTGTTCCTCCCTTGTCAAAAGCAAAGACAAAGAAATGCATGTTATAGTAACTTATCCATTAAGCCTACCATTTTTCAGTTAAAGCTGTCCGACTGAAAAGTAGAATAAGTTGGTGAAGAGGGTCAAGGCGTTTGGTTCCCTCCTCTTCATCCACTGGTTTTTCATCCCCTGGTTTCTAAAGAAATAAACAGATGAAGTTATATCTAAACTGAAATTCTGTCAGAAAAATTACGACAATAAATACCCAAAACTATATACCCAAGGTTACTACAGGAAGCAAGGGAAGACATTGCTACACCTTTGGCAATGATCTTTGTGTCCTCACTGTCCACTGGAGTAGTATCAGATGATTGGAGGGTGGCAAATGTTATTCCCTTGTTCAAGAAAGGGAATACGAATAATTCTGGGAATTACAGACCAGTCAGTCTTACTTCTGTAGTGGGCAAATTATTGGAGAGGATTCGGAGAGATAGTATTTATGATTATTTGGAAAAGGACAGTTTGATTATAAATAGTCAGCATGGCTTTGAGAGGGGCAGGTCATGCCTCACAGGCCTTACTGAATTCTTTGAGAATGTACAAAACACATTGCTGAAGGTACAACAGTGAATGTGGTGTATTTGGATTTTAGCAAAGCGTTTGATAAGGTTCCCCATGGTAGGCTCATTCAGAAAGTAAGGAGGCATGGGATTCAGGGAAACTTGGCTGTCTGGATACAGAATTGGCTGTTCAATAGAAGACAGAGGGTGGCAATAGATGGAAAGTATTCAGTCTGAGGCTCGGTGACCAGTGGTGTTCCGCAGGGATCTGTTCTGGGACCTGTGCCCTTTGTGATCTTTATAAATGACTTGGATGAGGAAGTGGAAGGGTGAGTTCGTAAGTTTGCCGATGACACGAAGTTTGGTGGAGTTATGGATAGTGTGGAGGGCTGTTGTAGATTGCAACAGGACATTGACAGGATGCAGAGCTGGGCAAAGAAGTGACAGATGGAATTCAACCCAGAAAAGTGTGATGTAATTCATTTTGGAAGGTTGAATTTGAATGTAGAATACAGGGTTAATGGCAGGATTCTTGGCAGTGTGAAGGAACAGAGGGATCTTGCAGTCGTCGTCTATAGATCCCTCAAAGTTGCCACCCAAGTTGATAGGGTTGTTAAGAAGGCATATGGTGTGTTGGCTTTCATTGGCAGGCGAATTGAGTTTAAGAGCCGCTAGTTATCCTGCAGCTCTATAAAACCCTGGTTAGACCACACTTGGAATATTGTGTTCAGTTCTGGTCACAGGAAAGATGTGGAAGCTTTAGAGAGGGTGCAGAGGAGATTTTCCAGGATGCTGCATGGAATGGAGGGCAGGCCTTATGAGGAAAGGTTGAGGGAGCTCGGGCTTTTCTCATTGGAGTGAAGAAGGATGAGAGGCGACTTGATAGAGGTTTACAAGATGTTGAGAGGCATGGATACAGTAGACAGCCAGAGACTTTTTCCCAGGGCAGAAATGACTATCACGATGGGGCAAAGTTTTAAGGTAATTGGAGGAAGGTATAGGGGTGATGTCAGAGGTAGGTTCTTTACACAGAGTGGTGGGTACGTGGAATGCACTGCCAGCGGTGGTAGTAGAGTCAGATACATTAGGGACATTTAAGCGTCTCTTGGATAGGCACATGGATGATAGTAAAATGAAGGGTATGCAGGTTAGTTTGATCTTAGAGTAGGATAATAGGTCGGCACATCATGGACCAAACAGCCTGTGCAGTGCTGTATTGTTCTATGTTCTATGTATGTTCTAAGTACCATCATGGATAATACAGGTTCTATAACAAAAGCCTTAATATTTACAATACAACTTTCAGTGAAATAAATTGCACAATACATTCTGGACAATTAACTGACTGTAACACTTCATATAACTGAAAAGGAGAAGATCAGCCTTGCAGGACCATAGTCTGTTGTCTTTTGACTTATACAGCTTGTTTTCCAGATCTCGAAAAAGGCACTAACAACAAGACTAAGAACAAGCAGTAGGTCAATCAACATCTTTGAAGTGAACAGACAACTGAGATTCAAACACGAAAACAAGGTCAAAACCTTGACAATCTGTTTCCTGCGAAATGTGCTGGTTGCTTTGTATATTTTGAACTTGTTAATTCAAATTTCCAATATTTGCTCTTCATGTGGCTTTAATCAATAGATCATCCCCATTTCATCTTTCCTTTCTTTTATCAGTGCCCGCTATTTATTATTCCTTCTTGGGACTGGACAGACTTGAAAGCATTTAATGGCTATCCTGAGTTATCCTTAATGAATTAAGAAATTAAATGAGAGGGCAGAGCGCTGGTGTATACTTAAGGCTGAGATAGATAGATTCTTGATTAGTAGGGGAATCAAGGGTTATGGGGAAAGGGCAGGAAAGTAGACATGAGGAATGTTGGATCAGATATGACCCTAAATGGCGCAGCAGACCTACTCCTGTTCGTATTTCTAATGGTCTTAGTTCAAGGTGAGCCATCACATTGAACTACTGCAGTCAGATAGATGGTAGCATTGTAGCAGTATGGGAACATCCGGCTAGAGACCTGGCTGGTTTGGAGTACAAGCCTTCACTACCACACCCAGAATGTCCTATCTACTCAGCCATTTGTTAATATCACGTGGAGTCTGTTTTATTATTTCAAGTGATGAGGTACCTGAAATACTTCTTTCTATCATAGATACCATACAAGTGAAACTTGTTGGTATGTCTATATGTCAGATTCCAGTACGAGAAGTGTGAAAAGTGTGTAGCTTTTCAATGAATGCTGGTAAACCCGTATAACATACTGAACCTGGAAAGTTCACAATGGCAATCTTGTATAATCAATGCAATTTCACTGGAATTAAATTTTCTCCTTTGCGTTGAAATGCTGCTCTGCAAAGTTTATAACAGACATTGATACTCCTCACTCCCCTATTTTAACAAAGGTATTCTGTTCTTTAAAATAGGGCACCATCTTTGCTAAAGCTTAGGACAAAGGAATCAACCACGAATGAATTATTGTACTCATTGTCCACTTCTAACAGAGCAATGAATGAAGTCGTATGTAACAGATTGTTAAGTGATGATGGAATAGCCATCCTGGTAGAAAGGTAAAAACAAAGGCATGAAATTAAGAAAAATGTTTTACATTTCAATTATCTTAGTAGAATGCTCAGAAATTAAGCTGCACAAAAGGTCGATAACTAAATGTGACTCACAGCTATATCCTCTATTAGCTTGTCTTCAAAATAATGTTCCTCAGTCTCAATCCAGGACTTTTCATAGCCTTGAAGGAAGAGATTGACAGCTCGGTGCCTGAAGGGACATAACAGCAATGACAATTATGACACATTATTTGCTTTGCTTGTTACATTAGTACTATATTACTCTCTGTATAATGTTAAACTGATTATGTTGCAAGCTGTAGCCCATGTTGTAGCACTGTCCTGTCAGTCATTGTCATTTGTTAAAGTAAAATCAGACCATTTCCAACTTCAAGCTAGATTTCTTCATCTGCCTCAATCTGATTAGGGTACTTTTTTAATTACATAAAAAATAAATGTCTACACCAATATAAATTGGCTTCTAATCTCTCATCTGAAAATCTCTGTTAATAAACAAAGGTGCCTATCTTCAAAACAATTTTCAAAATAGCAGTATTTATTTCTTTCATTTTGTAAAGTATATCACAAATATCAAAAACCCATGAGAAATAAAATTTATAAGAAATATTTTGCTGAAATTCAGTGGCATTGAAAATTACTTTTAGGAACTGCATTCATTTCTAGGAAGGACACATTGGCTGAAGAAAGTTTGTAAGAGAATGACAGAAGCATTAAATGATGTATTGACCAGGCTTGCACATCCTTTTGGTATAAGAGATTAATGGCTGATCTCATTGAAATGTTTAATATTATTAAAGCAGTTAATAAGGTGGATATAGAGAAACTATATCCTCTGTTGAACATAGGACCATAACTTTAAAATAGGAGGTCAGTTGTTCATGTGTGACATCACAAAAAGGGAAGTGAAAATCTCGCACACTCTTCCTCAAAGCGCTGTTGAGATTAGATCAACAGAAAGTCTCAGGACTGAGAATTTGTTAGGGAAGGGTACCAAGGGTTACTGAACCAATTAAGGTAGGTAGACAGAGTTAAGATACAGGTCGACCATGATCTCACTGAATGGTGGAATATACTTAAGCAGCTAAATGACCTAATCAAGTTTCTACATGAAGCTAATGCCAATACTCCATTTGCCTAATGGTGTTCCTGTTGACAGCAATACCAAGTTTATCGGCAGTGTATTGCAATGGTTCATCATGCAGCCTCTGAAGATTCCAGGATCTGCCAGATGTTTTATAAAAGTTCAGACGATGGCCTGCCATCAGTTTCATTCAGAAAAAAAAACAATACGTTTGTTCCAGCATCAGCATATGTGTTCATCTGTCTTTATCAGCCGCACATGTGGCCAGGATACAACGCCAAGTAAACATGAGTAAAGTGTAACTGACAGTCGGTAGAGCAATATTCCCCCAGAACTTTCACAGCCATGTCAAAGCAGCTTGGGTGATGAGTTTTGGCAGCATCTAGAAAGGCAGAGACACTCCAAGTGCACTGTAAATGTTACCATCTGCTACCAGATATGTGTTCATTATTGAGCAACTCAGCCTGTCTATATGATGCATCTTGCCAGTTGTTAGTACTCCTGTTACAGGAATGAATATCTGCACTTTTAAAACCACATTCCTCCCTTAACTATGTCTTTGTCACCTTCAGAGTAGATCTCTCTAGTACTCTTCCTAGTTACATCATAGAAAAATATTCTACCTGTCAAATGCACCATTGTCCAAGTCCTATCTCCTGAAATAAATTAGTATTAGTTTGTGGTCATTCTTGAAAAATTATAAACATTATAAAATATTAAACATTGATAAATTCCCTAGACCAGATGAGCTACATCCAAGAATATTGAAGATGGTGGCTATAGGGATAATGGATGCACTGGAGATGATATTTCAAAATTCTATAGATTCTGGAAAAGTTCCTGTAGACTGTAAAGTAGCAAATGTAACCCCATTATTTAAGACAACAGGGAGAGAGAAAGTAAGAAGTACAGACTCATTACTTTAATGTCAGTCATTAGGAAAATGATATAATCTATTATAAAGGATGTGATAACTGGAATACTTAGAAAATAACAATATGATTGGGCAGAGTCAACATGGCTTTATGAAAGAGAAATCATGTTTGTCAAACGTGTTGGAGCCTTTGAGAATGTTGCTTGTTTCATAGATAAACGAGAACCAATGGATGTGGTGCATTTAGATTTAAAGATAGTAAATAAAAAATAGTAAGTAATAAAAAGTAATGAATAAAGTAAATAGGTTCTAAGAGATCTGAGTGTCCTTGTATCCCAGTCACTGAAATTAAGCAAAGAGATGCAGCAGGCGGTAAAGAAAGCAAATGTACAGTACCTAATGTTAGGGACCAAACCAAACCCCTCCAAAATTTATTAAGAATTTAAGTTAAACCCTAGCTTTTCTTATTTTAAAGGTAAGTGTAAGGTGTTGCATTCCAGATGCAATTTGATTGGTCAAACTACTCGACATAAATAAAACCCACTATTTTTATACTACAGTTAAAATACGGACAAAATAATAAAATAATTGGCTTAACTGTAACTTTGCTGGAATGCTTAACAAAATAATATATATTAACCTCTGCTAATTTATTGTCCCAGTATAGTACCATCGCATAAATATGCTCTTGGCAAAGGCAAATTCAGTAAAACAGATTGCCTCACGTGTATTTCTAACAGCAGGAAGAGAACCCCAGCTTTTAGCTATAATAGGGAGAGGATTAACAGCATCCAGCTTCAAGACCCCAGCAACTGCTGAAGCTAAAACGAAAAATCCTGGTTCTGTGGGAGCTTGACTCCACACATTCATGCTGCTATTATTGTTCCAACTTCTAAAAAAGGCCCAAGGCCTCACAAACTGTTTACTCTAGTAGCCGGCGCAGACCACCCGACACCTCTGCCTCAACTTTTCTTCGTAAAAGATACCAGGACATAATGCACCTCCTCAAGCATAGTACCATCACACTAAAGTACAGGAGTAAACATGTCTTGCTGCAGTTGTATAAAACCTTGATGAGACCACACCTGGATATTTTGTACAGTTTTGGTCTCGTTATCTAAGGATATACATACTTGCCACACAGGGAGTGTAATGGAGGTTCACCAGATTAATGAGTAGAGATTGAAGAAGCTGGGCCCGTTTTCTCTCAAGTTTCAGCAACTAAGAGGTGATCTCATTGAAAATTTCAAAGTTCTTTTGCAGGGTATGACAGGAAAGATGCGAATTTCCCCTGCACTGTGACAAGGACGAGCTGATCTGTGCATGGAAAGATGTAAATGCTGAATACAGGTTCATTAACTATGGTGAGAAGAGAGACAATTCCTACCGTGGTAAATTATAGAGTGGAGCCATCCGGAAGCAGGCCACAACTGCTCGTTTACGTTGCTTTGACAGCAGCTTGTGCCAGACAGCCTTTTTAGATCTCTGGGGATGCTCCACCTAATGCATAAAGTAGAAATGCAAAGCTCAGGCTTGCCATTACAATTGTGAGACCAATTGTGACAAAAATGGACCAGTCATCATCAGTTTAACCAATTCTTGAATTTATTCTCATCACACCCACAATGATGAGATTGTACATGAGTTAACCAGTATTTTAAAGTTTGAAGCTAAAGCCCATTTGAAATCATACGATCAGACATTTTCATTCATTGTGTACTGACACAAAATTGCTTCGTTTCTAAAAAAAAACACCAAAAGGATGTTAAGACAGCAGCTTTATAATGGGCTCAACAAGGTGTAACTTAGATCATTTCGGGTTTTTATCTAGGACTTATAGGGGCATGTATGCAACTTGGGGAATGATAGGTCTGCAGGGCTATAACAAAGGACATGTAATCAACCTCATTGTGATCTGATTTCATCAACTCAGGTTGAATAATGTGTGGACTGAAAGGTGGAAAAGAATAATTCCTCATCAGAATTAGGACACTAAGGACAGAAGCATTGCCAGGGACTGGGGGGTTGGGAGCGATTCATTGTGGGGAGCTAAGCAGAAACTTAGTAGCAGATCATTAGAGAAGAACAGAAATATAGAGTAGTGGAGGCCGAGTGTTTCCTTATGGCATGAAGGAGCACTCCTACTCCTCTTAAGCCACAATAAGACACGAAAATATTACATTTATTTACCTTTATGGTGGTCTTCAGGGTCTGCTCCTGAATGGTGCCAGGTTTCCCCAGCAAAGCCAGCACTAGCTCCAAGGTGTACAATCGCTTGTCAAAATGTTATTTAGGTCTAAGTGACGTTATCACCAATAACCTTTCCATTTCTATAAGGCCCACACCAGCGTGGGCAAAAGTAGTATGTGATGGGAAGTGGATGTAAATCCGGTTGGGTCAGGTGCTGCTCCCATTTTAGCCCTAATGCCCTGATTCTGATACAACTGTTTACATTGGGAATCAGAGATTGAAGTTGAATCTCGGTAATGGAAGACTGGGCAGAGTGGTGTGACCCTTGCAGTAATGCAAGGAACAACAAGACACAGCAATGGAAGGAATGTAAAATCATTTCAGGTTTATGAACTGATTGGCCTTCCTCGTTTATGTAATAGTATCAGCCGACTCGTAATCCAAAACCCCAGGCGAACGGTCTGGGGACATGGGTTAAAATCCATCTATCACAGATGGCTATATTTGAACTCAATAAGAAAAAGGTGGAATTTTAAAAAAGCTGGACTAATGGCGACTATGTAACCACAGCTGATTGTCATAAAAACCCATATGGTTCAAAATGTTCCTCAGAGGAGGAAATCTGCAGTCCTCAGCTGGCTTACCATACTATACCATAGCAGACACATGGGAGGACCACTACCTTTAAGTTCCCCTCCAAGCCACTCCCCATCCTGACTTGGAAAGATATCGCCGTTCCTTCACTGTCGCTGGGTCAAAATCCTGGAATTCCCTACCTAATAGCATTATGGGTCAACCCACAGCAGGAGGACTGCAGCGGTTCAAGAAGGCAGCTCACCACCACATTGTCAAGGCCAATCAATGCTGCCCAGTCAATGAAACCCACATCCCACAAATGAGTGAACAAAAAGCTCAAAACTCACTGCAATGTGATTGACCCTTAATTAGGAGCGGGCAATTAATGCTGGACTAGTCAGCATTACCCACATCCTGTGAACAAATCCAAAAATAGCATCAGAAATACAGCACACAGAATGCCACACCAATGGACTTACTGGATAAAATTCTCAACAGTCTTCAGTGGCATAGAAAATGATGAGAAGGTTAGGATAATGTTTGAAAATGGACAAATCAGACTCTCAACATCAAGAAAAAATGTACCAACTTTTCCCTTAAGAAATGAAATAGGTATTTCTGAATCTCACAAATGAGCAGCGACTACCTTATTGTATCTCAGTATTAGGTAATGTCCCCTCATTTCTATATACTTTCTAATTCTCCCCCCCTTCCTCTAAAAACTAGATGGTGTCAATTTCTGACACAAAGGTCAGAACGGTTACCTGGCGGCAGATGTTCAATGCTTTTCTGGGATTTAGGACAACTCGATGTTTACCACCATTTCCCTGGGCACCATCATCTTCCACCCTTTGTCCATGTAAATAGGCATTGCCAAACCACCAGCCTCACATCATCATCATAACTGTTTTCAGACCAGCTCTTACACCAGTTCAGCCCTCCAGGACTTTACCTTGTAGCTCGGGGACATTTACGTCTTGCACACTTCTGCCAAATTGCTTAATGCACAGGGACACATGTGTATCTCATGTATCTACACAAGATGCATCTTAGAATCATAAAATCCCCACAGTGTGGAAGCAGACCATTCAGCCCACTGAGTCCACACCAACCCTCCGAAGAGCATCGCACACAAACCCACCCCCTATCCTATTCCCTATGAATAATCCACCCAGCCTCAACATCCCTGGATACTATGGGCAATTTATCATGGCTAATCCACCTAACCTGCACATCTTTGGACTGTGGGAGGAAACCCATGCAGACATGGGGAGAATGTGCAAACTCCACACAGACTGTCGCCCAAGGGTGGAATTGAACCCAGGCCCCTGGCACTGTGAGGCAGCAGTGCTAACCACGCAGCCACCATACCACCCAAATCTTATGATTCGTAGCTTAGTTTCTTAGGGCTCGCTCACTTTGCACTGACTCGGAGGCTGTCAGGTTCTCTGGTTTGCATTGCTTTTTAGTGTGTAGGTTCTTCTATTCCAATTTACAGGCTGTCAGCTTCTTTGGACTGCATTGGTGTTTGGTGCAGACAGAAAGGCAGGCACCATGTCACTGCGCAGAGCACACAACAGTCGAAGACGTGGGTATATTGCTGCGCAGGCTTGTGCAACCTCAATGTCATGCCTGCAGTATGTGCCAGCCACTTACGCACAAACATACTGCACATGTTCCAACCAAATGGCAATGTCTGGATGTCAAAGGACACCAGTCCTTAGTGCAGTCAATGACTCTTTCATTGTCACTGAGCATGTCATCTGCTGGAGCACGACTTGTGCTCAAATGGGGACTTCAATACCAGTCTCCCAATGCTTGGCCCAGACCTGCACCCACGATTTCACTAACTTCATTTTCTCCAGGTTGCACCAGTTTATATCCTCCCTCTGTGACAAGCAGTTAGGTAGCCTGGGCAGCAGGATTGTTAAACATCGCTGGCTTCCCCCAGATGCAGGGCTCTATAAGTTTTGCTTTGAAAGTGCCCTATCACCAAGTTCATCAACAGAAAAGGCTTCCACTCCATCAATGCCCAGATTACCTGTGACCACGAGTGACAGATCTTAGTGAGCTCAGCGCTGTCATGGTGCATGCATGCTGGAGAAATCAAGATCCCTGCCTCCTTCCAAGGATCTCAGGCTAAATAGCCATCGGGCTGCTGGGACAGAAGGGGCATCCCCACCAAACATGGCTGATGACACCTTTACAAAACAGTCACACTGACAGAGAAGAGAGTTACAACACTGGTTAAGCTTTCAGCTGACCACAGCAGAACAGACAGTAGGACTCCTTAACATGAGGTTTTGCTGCTTGGACTGCTGACTTGACATATCACTGGGGCAAGCTGTGCCTACCAGAACTGAAGCCTATAATCTCCTGGATGAGGAGGAAGTGGCAAATCCATAGTGATTCCCTGATGATGCGATTGAGGTTCAGGATATTGACGTGGGAGACATTCAAGAGACCATGATAGAGCTATGCATCAGCAAAAGCAAGAGGCCAGACACAATCCCATTGACGCTCCCTCCCAGGATGAATGAACTGGGTTTGGACTTCCTTTCACTGTGTTCTGTTCTGCTGGTTACATGGCAAGCAGCCCTTGGTCAGAGATAGTAGGAACTGCAGATGCTGGAGAATCTGAGATAACAAAGTGCAGAGCTGGATGAACGCAGCAGGCCAAGCAGCATCAGAGGAGCAGGAAGGCTGACGTTTCAGGCCGAGAACCTTCTTCAGAAATGGGGGAGGGGAAGGGGGTTCTGAAATAAATAGGGAGAGAGGGGGAGGCGGATAGAAGATGGATAGAGGAGAAGATAGGTGGAGAGGAGACAAACAGGTCAAAGAGGCGGGGATGGAGCCAGTAAAGGTGAGTGTAGGTGGGGAGGTAGGGAGGAGATAGGTCAGTCCAGGGAGGATGGACAGGTCAAGGGGGCAGGATGAGGTTGGTAGGTAGGAGATGGGGGTGGGGCTTGAGGTGGGAGGAGGGGATAGGTGGGAGGAAGGACAAGTTAGGGAGGCGGGGACAAGCTGGCCTGGTTTTGGGATGCAGTAGAGGGAGGGGAGATTTTGAAGCGTGTGAAGTCCACATTGATACCATTGGGCTGCAGGGTTCCCAAGCGGAATATGAGTTGCTGTTCCTGCGACCTTCGGGTAGCATCATTGTGGCACTGCAGGAGGCCCAGGATGGACACGTTGTCTGCGGAATGGGAGGGGGAGTTGAAATGGTTCACGACTGGGAGGTGCAGTTGTTTAGTGCGAACCGAGCATAGGTGTTCTGCAAAGCGGTCCCTAAGCCTCCACTTGGTTTCCCCGATGTAGAGGAGGCCACAACGGGAACAGCGGATACAGTATACCACATTAGCAGATGTGCAGGTGAACATCTGCTTGATGTGGAAAGTCTTCTTGGGGCCTGGGATGGGGGTGAGGGAGGAGGTGTAGGGGCAGGCGTAGCACTTCCTGCGGTTGCGGGGAAAAGTGCCGGGTGAGGTGGGGCTGGAGGGGAGTGTGGAGCGGACAAGGGAGTCAAGGAGAGAGTGGTCCCTCCGGAAGGCAGATAATGGTGGGGAGGGAAAAATGTTTTTGGTGGTGGGGTCGGATTGCAGATGGCGGAAGCGTCGGAGGATGATGCGTCGGGTCCGGAGGTTGGTGGGGTGGTATGTGAGGACGAGGGGGATTCTATTTTGGTTGTTATTGTGGGGAAGGGGTGTGAGGGATGAGTTGCGGGAATTGCGGGAGACACGGTTGAGGGCGTTCTTGACCACTGAGTGGGGGAAGTTGCGGTCCTTGAAAAACGAGGACATCTGAGATGTACGGGAGTGGAATGCCTCATCTTGGGAGCAGATGTGGCGGAGGCGAAGGAATTGGGAATGGGGATGGCATTTTTGCAGGAAGGTGGGTGGGAGGAGGTGTATTCTAGGTAGGTGTGGGAATCAGTGGGCTTGAAATGGATATCGGTTTCTAGGTGGTTGCCGGAGATGGAGACAGTCATCTCCAACTGCCGTCGTGACATCAATTGCCTCAACCTCTCCACCCGTCTCACCCACTCCAACCTCTCCCCCGCAGAACGTGCAGCCCTCCGCTCCCTCCACTCCAACTCCAACCCCAACCTCACCATAAAACCCGAGGACAAGGGAGGCGCAGTTGTAGTATGGCGCACTGACCTCTACATCGCCGAGGCCAGGCACCAACTCTCCGACACTTCCTCCTACCACCCCCTTGATCACGACCCCACCCCCGACCACCAAAGCATAATCTCCCAAACCATCCACAACTTCATCACATCAGGTGACCTCCCACCCACAGCCTCCAACTCATCGTTCCCCAACCCCGACCGCCCGCTTCTATCTCCTTCCCAAAATCCACAAACCTGAATGCCCTGGTCGACCCATTGTCTCCACCTGCTCTTGCCCCACCGAACTTATCTCCAACTATCTGGACTCCATTTTCTCCCCCTTGGTCCAGGAACTCCCTACGTACGTCCGTGACACCACCCACGCCCTCCACCTCCTCCAGAACTTCCAATTCCCCAGGCCCCAACACCTCATCTTTACCATGGATGTCAAGTCCCTATACACCTGCATTCCCCATACAGATGGCCTAAAGGCCCTCCGCTTCTTCCTGTCCCACAGGCCCGACCAGTCCCCCTCCACTGACACCCTCATCCGCTTAGCCGAACTCGTCCTCACCCTCAACAACTTCTCTTTCAATTCCTCCCACTTCCTACCGACAAAGGGGGTGGCCATGGGTACCCGCATGGGCCCAAGTTATGCCTGCCTCTTTGTAGGTTAAGTGGAACAATCCCTTTTCCGTACCTACACCGGCCCTAAACCCCACCTCTTCCTCCGTTACATTGATAACTGTATCGGCGCCACCTCGTGCTCCCACGAGGAGCTTGAACAGTTCATCCACTTCACCAACACCTTCCACCCCAACCTTAAGTTCACCTGGACCATCTCTAATACCTCTCTCTCCTTCCTGGACTCTCTGTCTCCATCTCTGGCAACCACTTAGAAACCAATATCCATTTCAAGCCCACCAACTCCCACAGCTACCTAGAATACACCTCCTCCCACCCACCTTCCTGCAAAAATGCCATCCCCTACTCCCAATTCCTTCACCTCCGCCGCATCTGCTCCCAGGATGAGGCATTCCACTCCCGTATATTTCAGATGTCCTCGTTTTTCAAGGACCGCAACCTCCCCCCATCAGTGGTCGAGAACGCCCTCCACCGTGTCTCCTGCATTTCCCGCAACTCATCCCTCACAACTCCTCCCCAAACAAAACAGAATCCCCCTCGTCCTCACGTACCACCCCACCAGCCTCCGGATCCAAAGCATCATCCTCCGACACTTCCGCCATCTGCAATCCAACCCCACCACCAAAGACATTTTTCCCTCCCCACCCTTATCTGCTTTCTGGAGGGATCACTCTCTCCGTGACTCCCTTGTCCGCTCCACACTCCCCTCCAGCCCCACCTCACCCGGCACTTTTCCCCGCAACCGCAGGAAGTGCTACGCCTGCCCCTACACCTCCTCCCTCACCCCCATCCCAGGCCCCAAGAAGACTTTCCACATCAAGCAGATGTTCACCTGCACATCTGCGAATGTGGTATACTGTATCCGCTGTTCCCATTGTGGCCTCCTCTACATCGGGGAAACCAAGTGGAGGCTTAGGGACCGCTTTGCAGAACACCTACACTTGGTTCGTACTAAAGAACTGCACCTCCCAGTCGCGAACCATTTCAACTCCCCCTCCCATTCCGCAGACGACATGTCCATCCTGGGCCTCCTGCAGTGCCACAACGATGCCACCCGAAGGTTGCAGGAACAGCAACTCATATTCCGCTTGGGAACCCTGCAGCCCAATGGTATCAATGTGGACTTCACAAGCTTCAAAATCTCCCCTCTCCCTACCGCATCCCAAAACCAGCCCAGCTTGTCCCCACCTCCCTAACCTGTCCTTCCTCCCACCTATCCCCTCCTCCCACCTCAAGCCGCACCCCCATCTCCTACCTACTAACCTCATCCCGCCCCCTTGACCTGTCCATCCTCCCTGGACTGACTATCTCCTCCTCATCTCCCCCTACACGCACCTCTACTAGCTCCATCCCCGCCTCTTTGACCTGTCTGTCTCCTCTCCACCTATCTTCTCCTTTATCCATCTTCTATCCGCCTCCCCCTCTCTCCCTATTTATTTCAGAACCCCCTTCCCCTCCCCCATTTCTGAAGAAGGGTCTCGGCCTGAAACGTCAGCCTTCCTGCTCCTCTGATGCTGCTTGGCCTGCTGTGTTCATCCAGCTCTACACCTTGTTATCTCAGCTCTTGGTCAGTATGCAGTACATGTCGAGACAGAAACAAACTTAATGTTTCAAGATTCTTCTTCAACAATGTTAATACTGTTTCTTTCTCCGTGAGCTTCTCCTGTATTCTCTGTTTTTGTTTCAGATTTCCAGCATCTGCAGTATTTAATCTTTATTACAATATATCTGAACCTAGTTATTTCTGCACTCCTTCAAATATTTTATTGTCTGTCCATTATTGCCCAGAGGGCAGCTGAGAGACAACCAACATGGTGGACACAGATTTCCTTCCTTAAAGCACATTAGAGAACCAGATGGGTTTCTATGACAATTGACAGTGGTTTCTATTCGACTAGCTGTATTTTTTTTTCCCCCTTCTTTTCCAGAATTCTTTATTATATTGAATTCAAATTTGACTCCCTGGCATGGTGGGATTTGAACCCATGTTCTCGGAAGATTAGCCTGGAGTTCTGGATTACCAGTCCACTGACATTACCACTATGTCATCACCGACCAGCACCGTTGAGGCCTGATGCATAATTAATGAGCTGAGGAGTAGAAGATTGCGTGGAAAAGTTGACATGGACTGTGGTGGATTGTCCACTACAGATCTCACTCGAAAAGTACTTTGGCAAATAAAGATGGGACACTTCAGCTGCCAGCTCCAAAAGATTGCCGAATTTCTTAATCCTGATAATCCTGTTGACATTTCGAAGTATTACCGCAAATACAATCCAAAGCTATTACCTCTTTCAGACAGGCATCTTGTTAATGCACACAAATTAAGGTTCTATCATCCCCACAGGACCTGGGTTTAATACAGCTGTATGAACAAGAGCCGTGTGCTTTACACATTTCAGTGACTGCAATCAGGTGTGAGGTCATTTAACCAGTCATTTTCAAAAGGGCACTGCAGGCCTCACAAAACTCTTCCCACCTGCTGCAAACCTTTTCTATTCTCTTCATTTGGTGCACCCTCACTTGCTTCCCATTGTAACTCATCCACTTCACCCCATTTAACTCTAATTTAAAATCAGCACATCAGAAATTATGTGTATCCAAATTATAATCACTTAAATTAAAACCTCAGACCTGCTCCAAGTGGAAGATCACATTGGCAATATCCAGCACACGTATCACTGTTTTCTCTGGATCAGATGAAGCTTCATTCCTGTTAGGTAGATCTTTGTAAAGGGCCATCTGCCACCTAATGGCAGGATCTTCCAACTGTGGGAAAGGACAAGAGTCAGTGATACACACAGCAGCATGCATGAGCAAAGCTAATGCTTTTGAAACCCCTGGGCAAATGTTTTATTAAAGCTCACGTTTAACTCTGTTTAGTTCAGAATGCAGCACCTCTGACCAAGCAAATAAATAAATGTTTTCAATTACTACTTTACTGCACTACTCACCCTATTGCTGTTAAAATCTAGCCACTTCTGGAGTTTGAACAAATTTAAACAGTGGTCAGAAAAGTAGGATGAAAAGATACAGAAAACAATTGTATACTTATGTAAAAGTATGGACTGTCCTGAGTATGTCGTAAGGCTGTATCTAATAGCAACAGTTTAGATGTTCAGAAGTTATAACATCAAAGGGTTAAATGATTTCTGAACGTTATCTAAAATTTGAGATTAAACTAGAGTATTACATTTTCTCTATAATGTTTTTAATTTTTCATAGCATAAATAGCTTCACTAAAATGAAAACAATATTAAAATCAAAGCAAAGCTGAAGAGAAAGTAAATGATTGAAAACAATGAGTAACCATTATATCATGACTGCAGAACACTACAATCATGTGATTATAGAAACCAGCATATGAAAAAATAATCAGGTTTTGGGAATGATTACAAAGCAGCCAACCTCAAGATCTGAGACATTCAGGAAATGTCAAAAATGCAAAAATAAAATCCAAATAAAATGGTTACAGAATCCTGGGAAAGGATTAAGGTTGTAGCATTGAGATCATTTCTGTTTTGTTGTACTTATTACAATATTTGTATTATTCAAAATAAGCAGGACTTTATTCCAGTCTACTGGTCTTTTTATCACTTTCCCTGACGTTATAATGATGGATCCATGAGTGTTTGCCATCAATACGCTCTCCAAACTTTGAAACTGACAGCACTTAGGGAGTATGCAAATGTACAGAATAACATGGAAATGCAGAAGGTGCTGTCAGTAATTCTAAGCTCCTCCAGCAGGTGTATTAATAAAGTCCTCAAGAGTGAAATCCCTAAGCAATCAGTGAATTAATGAAACATTCTACTTCTTCACTCTTAGTTTAATTGTAAAAAATATTGAAAAAGTTGCACCGAGTTGCATGAGGTGCTACAGGGTTTATAGTCATGTACCAAATTATTAACTACTGCTGAAAGGCTAAGTTTATAATTGAGGAATGTTAAATCATTGTGATAAAAAAAACATAAGTTTTAAAATAACATTTTTAGAAGTTAGTTCATAATAGTTTAGCTTTGATCTTAATACAGTCTCAATCAGAAACATTTATTCTGCTTTCTGAAATAAGGAGATTCAGCACTTTTAACTTCCTGGATAGTTGTCTGTGAGAATATTTTAATGTCATTGGCTGCTTCCCCTGCATCCTGACATTACTGTTACTGGTCACCCTGAAATCTCCTTGATTTGTCACTAGATTTAAATGGCCATCAGAAAAGGGAGTCTACTTTAGACAGACTACTGGATCTTTATGCATGGGCAGCTTTCTTTGAAGTCAGTGGCAAGCATTGTTGCTTCTCTATTCACTGCAATGTTTTATCATTAACCTGTTCAGATATATTGAGACACATCACCCTTCGGCCCAGAGATAGTGACACTAGGCGACCCCTTCGGTTACTTTTAATCAATCTGCTCCAACATGTTACATCTCCAAGCCAGGTGCAATGTGAACATGGATCCCCTGACCTAGAGGCATGGACACAACCAATGCACCTTGAGACTCCCTCTAAAACTCATTTTGGTCAACCCATTTGAAAATGTTCTGAAATAAAACAAAGAGTTGTGGATGCTGGGAGTCTGAAATGAAAACAGAAATTGCTGGAGAAACCCAACAGCTCTAGCAACATTTGTGGAGAGAAAGCAGAGTTAACATTTTAGGTCCAGTGACCCTTCTTCAGACATGTTAAGTTGCCAGACCTGCTGGGTTTCTCCAACAATTTCTATATCTGGAAATATCCTGACACTCTCCCAGAATAGGTGGAACTTCTGGCCCAGGGATTTGGACACTGTCATCATTCTACAAAATCCCATGGATATGTTTCTTAATTAATCTATTTAGACATGTTATGACACATGTCTGGGGCAGGCAGAACTCAAACATAGACCTTTTGGCTCAGAGATAGGAACACTACCACCGTGACACAGAACTCAAACATAGACCTTCTGGCTCATAGATAGGAATACTATCACTGTGACACAAGACCACTTGGCCACTAACGCTCACTTAGTATGTGCATTTGACTGATGATTATGGATACAGCAAAGTGTCAATAGCTGTGGTGTATTCACTGCATTTTAATGAAAGGACATTAGGTGGTCGATCATTAATGTTAAAAGGTGGCTTATTCAGCAATTTTCTTTCAAAGAACTGAGCTGAGATCTCAGTATACACTAAAAGTCAAATGATCTAATGTATTTACTTAATTTACAAATAGTATCCCTAAACTCACTTCTATATAATGTACAGGTTGCATTAGAAAATATGGCATAACCCTTGCAGTCAAAGAAGGCAAAAAAAAAGGAACTGGTACACTGCAAATTCCCAGTAATTTGATATACTTTCAAGACAAAAAGAAGAAGATAATTTATAAGAAAAATTCTGGTTGGATAACAATTCTATACACAAAATTAATGGAAGAGAATCAATAAGTATTCCATGGTATAAGTAAATTATTATCAAAATTTGAGGTGTTGTTGTCAAAGCACTACAGACCAATTGTATTGAAACTAATATCAATCATTCCTTCACTCACATCTGAACGTCAAATAGGACATTCCATAACATTAAAAAATAAATTGTGATAGCACATTGTATAAAGGCAAATATTTTTATAAACATACACAAAAAGCTCTATTCTACTGAAAAATAAATAACACATAGAACATCAACACCCCACAGAAGAGTAAGCATCTCTTTTTATTAGTAATCAATGCAATTATTCTGATTACACAACTACCTTGTATGTCTAGACACAGCTTGTAGCACCCAAGCAAACCATGCAATGTAGAAGACTTTTCCACTTTTGGGCCTCACCTAGGTTTAGCAAACAGCATCTCAAAATGCTCTTGAGGGTCTTAGAGTGTCTCTTCATGGACACAGCCAACGAAAGGGGTTTTATTTTTGCAAGCTGGTAAAGGAGCTCATTGATCTCTGAAAATAATGACCAGTGAGCAGAGTGTTTTTGCATGGTCAATTTTTTAAAAATGTAAGTGCTGGCATATCTGAACCAGAGTTAGTGAGCCATGAGATGGATTTGGAAGATTTGCTCCACATCTATTTCACAACTATGGTTAGTCTCTTCAGCAGTGTCTTGAAATAAAAGGCTTGATACTGAAAGGCAGCATGCAATTATGCAGAAAGAGAGAGGTAGATATGTGAAATGAGCAGCTAAAATAATTTACAATCAAGCAGGCACAGCATTGCAACTTGTACGTAATTCATGCTTAAGCATAGTAGTGCAATCAATAGAGAGCAAATTCACAAATACACAATGCTGCAATTGCTTAGCAAGTGGACAGTAACTCGGAAACCTACTTTCCCCTGAAGGTGAAGATTATTGCGAATTATTTCTCTAACTTCATCTTCCGTATCTTTCTGTTTTAAGAAGGAAAATTAATTAAATTTCAGCAAACTACCTTCAAAAGACCCACAAGATCATGTAACTCTAATAATGCATGAGGTAAATAGTAACACAGATTCTTTGGTGAGCAGCACGTTGTTGTAATTTCCAGCAATGTCTTAAAATTCATTTCCCAAAATACTTGTATAAGTATTTAGATTATTGAGATTTACACAGGTCCAATAATTTCTGAAGCACAGTACATTAACACATCAATTGTTCGTGTGGCAGTATCCTTCAGGTGTTTCTGCAATTCTACTAATAACAGGAGTGAGTAGTGCAATCTTTCCCCTGTGTTGTTATTTATCATGTTTCACACAATAAAACTACTAAAGAGTTAGACAACCAAGCTTAGAAATTACTCTGAATACATTCTTGCTTAAGATTTATATGGACTGATGTGACCATTTTGTATCTGAGAAGTACACAGGAATGAGGCAGAATAACAGCAAAACTGGAATCTTATTAAGATTCATCAGAAATAATGCTGTTAAATACCTGTTCAAAGATAGAATCAGGTACCTAAGCCTCTTAAACAACATTGAGTATCCAATTTCAACTGCTTGCGGAATTATTTCCATTCAAGAAAAAGGAATTTAAGACAAAAAGGAAAATACAATTTAAATATCAGACTTGGAAAGCTGTGACAGAATTATCAAGGAAGAAGCAAAACATAATCTGTCAATTAGAAGTTTAACACTTCCCAGAAATTGAGGGTTAATTGACATAAAGTGAGATCACTGAGCAAATGATGCTGCATTGGGTGATAACAGCAACCTGTAGGATGTCCAGACAAAGATATATGACATGAAAAAAATGAACAAGCTGAGAATTCAAAGTTTCAGTCTATAGCAGAAGATTATCTAAATTTGGAGGACCATAGAATATTGAAGATTGAAAGAAACCTGCCACATTTGATGGGAATAGGAGGCTTCACAGATTGTTATTTCGCTTCCATACTCTCCAACTTGTGATATCTGGCCATCAATGATGATGAGTGGCTAATTACTGCATGGCAAATGCAGAGGCAAAAATATCCTAGGCTTTCATACCAAAGCCTTTGCCCCATGACATCAGACTAATTGTCCAAATACACTTCTAATAGGAAACCACAAATCAAATGCAGACTAGGCTTTACAGCTCGTTATCAGTTCAGGATAAATAAGTTGCGAGACGAATGAAAGACAGTTGGCTCTCAATTTGCTGGCTAGCCAGACCATTATCTCATCCTACATATTAATAACAGTCATAGCAAAAAGCAAGCAGGCACAGCAAAACAAAATACAACAGAACATTGCCAGCTGACAGTGCAGGTAGATTGAGGTGTACTGCATTAGAATCCCAAGGAACTCATGTGTAACCAGCCCACACAGCTAATCAACTGCAGAGTCACTGAAGAGCAGAAATAGGCAATTAACACAGACTTGTATTCATAGACAGGACACAAGCATAGCACCCAACATAAAGGAAGCGAGTGATATTAAAAATTCTCCTACACAACATTATCGTATATCAGCTTCATTTAGTTGGTAGCATTTCTCTCTGACTCAGAAGGTGTAGCACGGTGCCATACTAAGGGCGTGCTGCATTGCTACTGTGAATTAAATATCCCAATATCTGCAAAAGGGCAAGAAATTCTCTTGACATTCTACAGAATATCCTTCACAAAACCAAATCTGTAAAAGCAGATGAATTGGTTATTTTGGTCATTGCTCATGAGATCTTTAAATGCAGAGCATGATTGTTGAATTTATTGTCTTAAGTTACTTGACTTTAATGCCATTCATTGTATGTGATGGATCTGGAGACAATGATAAGGCATGATAACAATGCAAGCCTTTCTATACAAACCTCCTGAGGCACTTTTCAGCTGTGAGACTCATAGAGATCTACTTCCATTTGTTCATGGAGTATCTGTGGAGATGTGTGTATGAGTTCAATGGACGCCTATTACCCTGACCATCCTATGCTGTTCCTCTTTAATTACTTGGTGCACTCACTCAGTTTGTAACTGCACTGCTCCTTATTCTGTTCATTCAAACAAATGTAAGTTATTAGGCAATCCCTCAATAAGCGTAAATGCTTTAACTGGCACAGAGACACATCCCTGTGATGCTACAGTGCTTTTCAGAAATGTTACAGTCCAATGACTGCAAACTGGCAGGTACAAGAATAAGAACTGGGCAAAACTTCCCTTAAATGGAAATGATCAGCCTTACAGCAGCTGAAACATTATAATGTACAGACCGGGCGATATTGTTGCCTGCAATATGGTGAGAAGAATTTGGAGCAGAGCAACAAATAAAGTAAGAATTAATGGTCAGAAACAAAATTACTGGGCTTTTAACACACAATTAGTGTCCATGTTAACATAAGGCACAGAGTAATTTCTAGGCTTTAGACCTTCCTATTGATATTCTTGTCAATATACTGAAATCAGTCGACATTAAGGAGATTTAAAGAAAAACTCAAAAAGCAAAATCTTAATTTTAGTCTGCATACCATACTAAATCTATTTTTAGCTAACGAGATTAATTCCTGGTCACCAGGTGCACAAATATTTAACCCAATAGGCAGCAGTCTCTTCAACGCTGCAACAATGAGTGAAGTTTGAAGAGAATAGCGATCTCCTTTCCTCTTTGATTTCTTCCTCTCTTGATCAGACACACCTCCCTGTGGACAGCAAAAGATGAAAAAATAGTTGTTATTGTTAACATAACATACAGAGAAAATGGGTGTTGTCATTATATTTTTCCAAAAGATCAGGGCCAAAGCAATTGAAAGTTGTGCCACTATTTATGGATCAAAAGTAAGGAGGTTCACAAAAGGACCAAAGCGGGAGGACCAGGAGTTATCAGAATGGAGGACCATGGAGAAATTTGAAGAAAAAACTTCTCAGATTCCCAACGCATTGTTAGTTAATACCAAATAATGGGCACTTTCTTACAGGATGGCCAGTTTTTCTAAAGACTGAAGTTTGAACACCCGAACTTGATTTTACATGGAATGTTTAGAGATAGTAGATTTCCAATCTGTTTTGTTGCATTGGATTTGAGCCCAGAACAATGTACTCAATGGTTACAATAAGCAACTGATTCACCAAGATGAAAATGAAGTACGATAATGAAGAGGACAATCTTAATATCTATTGATCATCTCAAAGCTTCTTTATTAGCCACTGTGAAGTCATTAAAACTGCTCAGCTGAATTAATCTCTAATTGATACATGAACAATTAATACTTTAAAAAAGTATTTATTACTGTAACTTTAAATTCAAGGCAACTTCAGCTGCAAATAGCAGAAGTTCCATATAAAAGTGTAACAGAAGCACAAACGAAATGGCAAATTTGGAACCTTTGACATCTTGGACTTTGTATCAGTAATGAGGAAAGACATGTTGTTGATTTCATTCTGAATCACGAAGTTCTGTTCTTCTCTTTTAAAATTCTGAAAAATAAGTATTGACAGTAAGCGAGACTGATTAAGTATTATAAGCGCACAAATTATTGTTTTATGGAAGATCCTAAAAGATTGATCTCATAATTGCATATTGAGCTCACGTGAGATTTTGCCCAGTAGATAAATACTTCGGCTACCATGCGGAAAAGCTCCTCTGCTTCAGGATTTGGTTCTTTGAGCCATTTTGCGCTGAAAAAGAAACAAAAAGACATTTTGTAGGTATGTTTTAAAGCTACAGTTGATTTCAACTCTTCTGTATAGAAACATAGGACATAGGTGCAGGAATAGGCCATTCAGCCTGTCGAGCTTGCACCATCATTCAATATGATCGCAGCTGATCACGCAATTTCAGTATCTCATTCCTGCTTTTTCTCCACACCCCTTGATCCCTTTAGCTGCAACCGCCATGTCCAGCTCTCTCTTGAATATATCTAGCGAACTGGCTCCAACAGCTTCCTGAGTGAAGAAATTCTTCCTCATCTCAGTCCTAAATGGCTTATACCTTTACTCTTAGACTGTGACCCCTAATTCTGGACTTCCCCAACATCGGGAACATTCTTCCCACATCTAGCCTGTCCAGTCTCATCAAGATGTTGTATGTTTCCGTGAGATTTCCACTCATTCTTCTAAATTCCAGTGAGTACAAGTCCACTCGATCTTCATACGTCAGTCCTGCCATCCCAGGGATCAAGGTCCCTCCTCAAACTAGGAGACCAAAACTGCAGACAATACTCAAGGCATGGCCTCATTAATACCCTGTATAACTGCAGCAAAACATCCCCGCTCCTGTACTTAAATCCTTTCACTATGAAGACCATTATGCAACTAGCTTTCCTAAGTTTGTTGGGATAGTTCATTTGAAAAACTCCATATTATGCATTAATTAATGTTCATTTGTGGAAAGTCAAGAACTCTGGATCTGCTGGATTGTTGCTGCCTGCTGAGTGACCAGTCAAAAAATTAGCAGCTTTGGTAGCTTGTTGCAGTAAAAGGGATATAACTTAATATTAATGAGCACTGCCATTCACCAGGAATGACCAGTCAATAAATTAGCACTATTGTGTTCAAATTTAAGACTAGTCATTTCATTAACTGATAATTGGTTAAAACACCACATCGAAAATACCGTCATAGAGTTATAGAGATCTACAGCACAGAAAAAGGCTCTGAAAAAACCATTTTCCAGCACTTGGTCCATAGCCTTATATGCCTTGGCATTGCAAATGCACATCTAAATACTTCTTAAATGATACGAGGATTTCTCTCTCCACCATTCTTACAGGCAATGAGTTCCAACTTCTCACTACCCCCTGGGTGATTTGAAACAAAAAACTTAGATCTCCATTAAAGCTCCTGCCCCTTTCCTTTGGCGGTATTCAATATATGCCAGAAATTCCTCAAGGCAACTCCTGCTCCACTGCTATAACATTACCTGAGGTACAGCAAGATAGGTAAAAGGCACTTTCATTGCATGTCTAACAATGTTATTGTTGCACAGGATTGTAAGGGTCTAAAAGGATTAATGCTGATGAGTTCACTAAGCACCACACAATATGATGATGTCAGATGGAGTTGGAAAAGGGAATAACAATTTTCTTAGAGGAAGACCAATCAATGGGATCTCCCTCATAGTCTTAGTTACAATGTCTATCATACCAATGTAACTTATATGTATTTACTGCCATCAAATCAACTACATATTGTTTAAGACCAGGGTCTTTCCTTGAAAGACTGCTGAGTGCTTTCCCTTTATCAAAAGGGAAATTTATCAAAAGGTTAAGCAAGCCCTGCAGATCCCGTCCAGGAAAGCAGATGATGGCAGGAAACTTAGCTTGATCTTACACCATTATGAGCTGTGGTGAGAATCAACACACTTCAGAGCAGTGAAAAACTAAGTGGTTTTCCATTACCACACTAGACCAAAAAAGACATTGTACACCACTACCAGAAAGGTAGATGGTGGCAGAACATCTACCAGGCTGACTTTACATCAAGAGCACAGCTACAATGAGGATGGAGGGTAATCGGGGCGAGCAATAAATCTTGGCCTTGCCAACCATGTTCACAGCTCATGAGCAAAGAGAAAAAAACATTTACAACATTCCCAGGGGAAACTGTATTTGTGGTAAGCAGTACCAAGACAGCAGACATATGTCCTGTAAGTAGCACAGAATTAAAATGAGTTTAACAGTTCATGCTTTGACTACACACAAAAATATGGAAGCTGTCATATTCTACAGGATGACAGGCTGCTCTTTCAATACAGAAAAGGAGACAACCGGGAGTGAATCTAACCTGAGCATCACCTGACCTCAGGGGTGGGGCAAGGTTGAGAAGTTGGGTCCTTCATAAAGACAGTACAGGAATTGAACCTGTGCTGTTGGCATCGTAACAATATATTGAATATATTATTCTTAATAGTTCATTTCTTCCTAGCATCTGGCCTAAGATAGTTACAGTAGTAAAGAGTACAGCATTAGTAAACTGCGCCATATCCCTCAATTCCGCAGTATCAGATTCAATGCAGGAGGTTTTCATATATGATATGCTAATGACTTCATTTTTTAAAATTGTATGGGGTGATAGCCAGGAGTACATTCTTCTGACCTAACTGCGTGACATCACACTTTCCTACATTAACCTCTATCTGTCAAGTTTTTGCACATTCACTCAAAATTACAGTGAAATAAAATGCTAAAAGTATATTACCGGTTATAATCCACAAATCTGATCAGTAGTGGGTAGAAAGCATAAAGATCTCGGGTGAGCACAGTAAATTCATCCAGAATTAGCAGCTCAGCCTCAGACATGTCTCCTCTGCCCTCTGATTTAAGGTGTTCCTCTTCCATCACCACGGTGGCCACTTTCTTTTTCAGCTTCTCCATCAGAGGCAGGAAGTGTGTTTTAAGGAGCTGTGGTTTCACTTTGCTGATAATTGGCTGTGAGAACACTGGTAGAAGTAAAATATCAGGTTTCAGCATTTCATAGAATCAGAGAATGCCTACAGTGTGGAAGCAGGCCATTCAGCCCATACCAACCCTTTGAAGAGCATCTGACTCAGACTCCCCTCCTCTAAAATCCTATATTTCCCATGGTTAATCCACCCAACACATCGCTGGATGTTATCGGCAATTTAGCATGGCCAATCCCCCAAACCTACACATCTTTGGACTGTGGGAGGAAGCCCACACAGACACAGGGAGAGTCACAGAGACAGTAACCTGAGGCTGGAATTGCACCTGGATCCCTATCACTGTGAGGCAGCAATGCTAACCACTGAGCTACCGTGCCACCCCTGAACCCTGTCACTTGACAGGATTGGTGGAAGAAGGCACACTTTTCAAAAGGAAACTGGATAAACGCTGGAAGAGAAAACATTTGCACAGCTTAAGTGCAGGGTAGTGGGAGAAATCAGGTAACTCTACCAAAGAGTTGGCACAGACAAAATGAGCTGAATGGCTTCCTTCTCCATTATCCTGTAACCATCCAGAGAACAAATACATGTAAACTGTAATTGAAATCAGACTTTCTTTTTAATATCTTGCATGCTAGTAGTAAAACTGTTGATTATAACGCAACACTTAATTATTTCACTTTACAATTCTATACAACTTTACAATACCATCATGTAGCAAAATGGACAGGCTGGCTACAAATAACAAGTGAAATGGGAGCTGATGGAAAACCTTCCTTTCTCCATGGAATAGTGGTGTGTCGAATGAAGGCTCTTTTGAAGTCATACTTTTTGCATTCTTGGCTTACTTCACAAACTCTTAATAGTTTCATCAATCAAAAGGAATATTTTCCTTACAGAAAACCTGGCAATTCTTGTAACTAATGTCTTCAAGTAAACAGTAGGAATGGTAAATTCTGAACAGCAGATAATCACAATTAATTAGATGTCACAGTCCAAGTATCAATTTTATTTCTGACTAGTGGAGTAAAAAAAATTGCATTATTATAAGTGAAGGTTCTTTGAACAACTTCAAGTTTTTATCATGCAGAAAAAATCCACTCTAAGAAACTAAGGAACAAATGCTCTTTAAATGAGACATCTTTTTATTTAAATGGTTGAATCTTGAAATGTGTGGCCCCAAATGTCCCATGTACCACTGGGATGTGCTGATTAGAAAATTATGGGCCTACTCTCCAGGATTTTCCTTCTATTTATTAAGTGTCCCCAAAAAATATCTTGAGAACTGCTTTGACAATATCCTGATTTGCATAATCAGTCTGATAATATTTCAGCTTCATGAAACATACTGGTCATAAACAGCAGTACCTGCTAATCTTTTCATCCAGGCTCCTTCATCGATGCCCAAGTTGTTAGATATTATCTTCAGAATGTTGCCCAGAAGGGTGTTCATGTGTTCGGAGGTGAGAGCAGTGCAACACTGCTCTGCCTTCTCAGGGTTATTCTCTGGCCCATGTTCCCACCAATGGGACATGTAGCTGCACAACATGGGTAAAATGACTTCCATCACATGGGGCATCTGAGTGTAGCGTATCCCAGATTCTGTCAGCTCCATGATCTCATCCAGTAGTCTTTCCAGAGAAGGAATATTGGGGCACATATCTTCCACTTTGGCCGGTAACTTCAAAGCTAAGGCAAAAGAGCAACTTTAAGAGGATGAAGATCATTGGCAGTCCCCAAAGAATAATATTTTGTATTTTAAATTAACTACTCCAAGGGCAAATGTTTGAATAAGAACCCCTGATGTATCATTTGAAGGTTTTGTTTTTGGTTTATGGTGTATTTTTTTCATTTTCTTATTAAGACACTATCCATATATTCCAAAAGTGATCAACAACTTTTTGACCCACTCTACATAATTTCATATCTAACAATCTAATCATCACCCCTTGATATTCAACAGCACTAACATCACTGAATCCCACATTATCAAAATCCTGGAGTTACCAGTGTCCAAAGTAGGGGGGTGGGTTCAGTTGCATGGAAAATTATGGAAAAAGTTAAAAGGGAGGAGAGCTCAGGAGAGGTTATTGACCTTTCCAGAACAAGTAATAGGACAGAGAGTATGGAAAGGGTCAGGAATCTAACATCAGGTACAGCAGATAAGGGGACAAGTATAAAAAGAGAGGGGCGTCAACACAGGACTGAGAGTGTTGTGCTTAAATGTGCGCAGTATACGAAACAAGGTAAGTGAACTTGTAGTGCCAATCAAAATTGCTGGGTATGATGTTGTGGGCATCACAGAGATGTGGCTGCAAGAGGATCGGGGCTGGGAAACTAAATATTCAAGGATAGACATCCTTTTGAAAGGAAAGGCAGATGGTAGAGGGGGCAAGATCGCCTTGTTAGTAACGAATGAAACTAAATTAATAGCAAGAAACAATGTAGGCTCAGAAGGTGTAGAATCTGTGTGGGTAGAGTTGAGGAAATGCAAAAAGGAAAGGCCCTAATGAGAGTTATGTATAGGCCTATTGGCAGTAGTTAGGATGTGGGGCAGAAAATAAATCAGGAGACAGAAAAGGTAAGAAATACACTATTTCAATAATCATCGGGGACTTCAATATGCATGTGGACTGGGAAAATCAGGTTGGTAGCTGATCTCAAAAAAAGGAATTTGTGGAATGTCTATGAGATTTTTTTCGGAGCAACTTCTGTTAGAGCCCATTAGGGAATAAACAATTCTGGATTTGGTAACATGTAGTGAGGCAGACTTGATTAGGGAGCTTAACGTGAAGGAGCCCCTAGGGGACAGTGACTACAATATCACTGAATTCACCCTGCAGAATCAGATGTAACAGTATTACAATTGAGTAAAGGTGACTACAAAGACATGAGGGAGAAGGTGGTTGGAGTGGATTGGAAGGGGATGCTAGAGGGAAAATGGTGGAGCAGCAATAGCAGGAGTTTCTGGGGTAATTCAGAACGCACAGCAGAAATTCATCCCAAGGAAGAAGAAACATACGAAGGGGACAATCAGGCATACATTCCTGACAAGAGAAATCAGGGACAGCAGGGAGGTTAAAGAAAAAGCACGCAATGTGGTGAAGATTAGTGTGAAGCCAGAGGATTGTAAAGCCTTTAAAAGTAAGCAGAGAAAAACTAATAAAAGCACTGTTGGGGGAGAAGATGAAATATGAATGTAAGCTAGCCAGTTGTATAAAAGAAGATAGCAAGAGGTTTTATTTTAGATTTATAAAGCTAAGAATGGTCATTGCACTGCTGGAAAATAAGGCTGGAGAAACGGTAATGGGGATCAAAGAAATGGCGGTGGAACTGAATAGGGACTTTGCATCAGTCTTCCAGTGGAAGACATCAGTAGCACACCAAAACTTCAACAGAGTAAGGGGACAGAGGTGAGTGTAGAGACCATCACTGAAGAGAAGGTTTTGCGAGAGCTGAAAGGTCTGAAGATGGATAAATCACCCAGATTGATGGATTATACTCCAGAGTTCTGAAGGAAATAGCTGAGGAGATTGCAAAGGCATTGCTGGTGATCTTTCAGGAATCACTGGAGTCAGGGAGCGTCCCAGAGGTCTGGAAAATGACTAAAATAATGCCCCCGTTTAAGAAGGGAGGGAGGCAGACCTCAGTCATTGGCAAGATTTTAGAGTCAATTATCAAGGAAAAGACTGCAGAATACTTGGAAGTGCATGATGGAATAGGGCTGAGTCAGCAGACTTTCAACAAAGGAAGATCATGCTGTTAGACTTCTTTGAGGAGGTAACAAGCAAGTTAGATAGACGAGAGTCAGTGGACTTGACCTGCTTGGTTTCCCAGAAGGCTTCTGACAAGGTGCCATACAGGAGGCTGCTGAAAAAGACAAGAGCCCATGGTGTTAGGGATAAGGTATGGCATGGATAGAGGATTAGCTAATTGGCAGAAGGCAGACAGTGGGATCAAAGGGGTCTTTTTCAGGTTGGCGGCTGGTGACGAGTGGAGTTCGGCAGGAGTCAGTGTTGGGACCACAACTGTTCACATTATACATTAACAAACTGGACAAAGGAATTGAGGGCATTGTTGCTAAGTCTGCAGATAACACCAAGATAGGTGGAGGGACAGGAAGCATTGAGGAAGTGGGGAGGCTGCTGAAGGGATAGGAGATGACTAGAACTGGTGAATAGATTGTATTCCATCTGCCATTTTGTTGCTCAATGTGGGAAAGTGTGAGGCTTGCACTTTGGTAGGAAGACTAGAGGCACAGACTATTTTCTACATAAGGAAAGGTTTTTGAATCTGAAGCACAAAGGAACTTACGAGACCTAGTTCAGAATTCTCTTAAAGTTAACATGCAGGTTTAGTTGGCCGTTGGGAAGGTAATGCAAAGTTAGCATTCATTTTGACAGTGCTGGACTTCAAAAGAAGGGCTGTACTGCTGAGGCTGTACAAGGCTATGGTCAGACTGCATTTGGAATATTGTGAGCTGTTTTGGGTCCTGTATCTAAGGAAGGATGTGCTGGCATTGGAGAGAATCCAGATCAAGTTTACAAGAATGATCCTACAGATGAAGGGTTTGTCATATAAGGAACGGTTGAGGACTGTGGGTCTGTACTCGATAAAGTTTAGAAGTATGAGAGGGGATCGCATTAAAACTTACACAGACACAGCCTCAGAGTGAAGGCATGACCGTTTAGAACTGAGATGAAGAGGAAGTTCTTGTGCCAAATCTTGTGGTGAATCTGTGGAACTCACTGCCACAGAAGGCTGTGGAGGACAAGTCACTGAGTGTATTTAAGACAGATATACACAGGTTCTTGATCAGTAAGGGGATAAAAGGTTGGAGGGAGAAAGCAGGAAAATGGGGTTGAGAAACATATCAGCCATGATTGGATGGTGGATCAGGCTTGATGAGCCAAATGGTCTAATTCTGCTTCTATATCTTATGGTCTTACTGGAATGAACCAGACTAACCATATAAATGCAGTGCCTGCAAAAGTAGGTCAGAGAATAAGAGTCCTGTAGCACACCTCCTGACTCCCCAAAGCCTGTCCACCATCTACAAGACACAGGTTAGGAGTATGGTGGAATACTCTCCATTTGTCTGAATGAGTGCAGATCCAACAACATGCAAGAGAAGCTCAACAATATCCAGGACAAGGCAGCTCACTTGATAGGCACCACAGCCATAAACATTCATTCCCTTCATTACTGAAGCTCAGTAGCAGCTGTGTGTACCATTTACAAGATGCGCTGCAGAAATTCACCAGAACACCGGAGACAGAACTTCCAAACTCGTGACCACTAACATCGAGAATGTCAAGGGCAGCAGATACAGTGGAAACAACACCACCACCTACAGGTTCCTCACCAGATCAGTCGCAATCCTAACCTGTCGCTGGGTCAAAATACCGGAACCCCATCCCTGAAGCATTTTGGGTGTACCTACATCAACTGCACTGCAGCAACTCATGCAAGCAATTCACTATCAAATTCTCAAGCATAATTAGAAATGGACAATAAACTTGTCCAGTCACTGAAGACAGTCCTCTGAATGAATTTTAAAAATTCTATCCTAAAGCTCCAGTTTTAACTCATGATGAGAACAGGACAGGTGAGGGCTGACAATGTTAGCTCAGTTGGCTAGACAACTGGTTTGCAGTACACAATAATGTCAACAGCATGGGCTCAATTCCTGCAATCAGCTGAGGCTATCATCAAAAACTCCTTCTCAACCTTTCCCTTTACCCAAAGATGGTGATCCTCAGATTAAACCACAGGTTATCAGGGACCCTCAGGTTATCTCTCTCTAATAAAAGAGAGCAGCACTATGATCTGTTAAGACTAGGGCATCTTTTACCTTTTCAGTCCACACCCGTGTGCTATCATCACATGGCGCAATATGGTGGAACTTTGAAGCATAACATCAATACATTTGTTGGTCTTTAAAGTATGCATTACATCAAATGAATAAATGGTCAAAACATTCATTGCACAGGAGGTTAATGTACCTGCTCGATCTTTCGGTGTCTTCGTGTTGTAGCTCGAGAATGGATTGTGTTTATTCGAGTCAGTTTCTAGGAATGCAACTGGAAAGGCTCCAGCCAATGCTGCCAGACATTCCCCTAATGCTGGTCGCTGCCTGTAATGAAAAATTACACAAACCGAAATAAAATTAACAAAGGAGCCTAAAGAAACAGCACCCTTGGCCTGCAGCTTGGATATTGATTGGATTAGGCCCCAAACTCTGTAATTTTCAAGTCTTTTCACCTGTTTGTCTCTCTCTGCTCCTTCAAGATGTTCTGTGAATATTATCTTATCTACAAAGTTTTTGGTCACCTATCCTACTTTCTTTGATTTGGTGAATTTGTTCTGTCAACTCTCCTGTGAAGAGTCTTGGAGCATTCTAATACAATAAATGCAATTAGTAGTCATTGAAAGCATTACCTTCTCACAGTCACGTGAACTAAATCAAATTAAGGAGGCAATTACAAAAGGGAAACGGTTACATTCAGACTGCATCCTATCACATTTTGAGAAACAAGTAATTAACTTTTTTTTAAAGAATTTGATGACTGCCATGTGAACAAAGTGGGTTTTATTAAGGACTGATAATTCAGGTGAAACAATTGATATGTTGAAATAGCAAAGGCCAGAGAAGTTGAAATATCTCTTAAAAAAAACATGCAATTTGTTTTACAGCAGGATCTCTGGACTGTTCACTTGGAAGTTCAGATTAACTTTTGGAAATTTTATATTTTAAAAGCGATGATTCCCTGGGCATCTCAAAAGACATTTATTGTGAACCAATTGACTGCTGTTGTGCCTGCAACAGTGGGTCAGTTGGCTCAGTTGGTAGGACAGCGGGTCTGTGATGCACAACGACACCAAAGGTGTGGGTTCAATTCTCACAACAGCTGAGGTTATGATGAAGGACTCTCCTTCTCAACCTCTTACTCACGTGAGGCATAATTTAGTGATTGGGACCAGGTAGACCTCATTAATTTCAAGGCTCTTGATTGGGGTTGTCTACCTGGGCCAATTAGGAAAGCCTTGGCTGACCAATATAACAAGGAGATGGCTCTGAGCTGGCTGGCCACACCCAGTGTACTGTGCACTCAGAAATAAAGGGTGACGGGACCTGGTCTCTGTGCAGTTACTTCACACAATACCCCTGAGGTTAAGTGGTTGTCTAATGAAAGTGAAGACTATAGTGATTTTACCTTTACACTACAGCAGAAATTAATTTTCTCTAAACTACTATGGGACTTCCTGAGATCATGAAAGCTGCCATATGTCTTGCCTCCAAGTCACAAAGTTCTGAGTTCAATTTCCACCTCATGTCTTCAGTACGAAAATCAAAGCTGAGATGCCAATATGGTACCGAGGAAGTGGCTACACTGATCAACATGATCTTCCAGGCACCATCTGTCAGCTGAAGTGGATGCAAAAAATTGAACGACACTATTTTGAAGGAAAACAGAACAGTTGTCCCTGGTATCCAGGCCAATTTTTATCCCTTAATCAATATCATAAAATAAGTGATTACCAGATCATTATCATTTGTTGATTATGGTAGCTTGCAATGCACAAATTGACTCTGCAGTTCCTACATTACGATTTGATTTAATTTAATATATTGTCACGTGCATTTATTACAAATACAGTGAAAAGTGTTGTTTACAACATTACAGCAGTGACTACACTGTAAAGTGTTTGAGATGTCCAGTGGTCCTGAAAAGCATTATGTAAATGGAAAAAAAAATATGTTTTTGTTTTACAGAACATAACTCTGTTTTGTTGACATCATTTACATAGGCTGCATTGGCGGACAACAGCGCATGCTCGCTATGTGTCACTTAAATCCAGGAATTTAAATGGATTTGGAGAGACGCAGCCCATGAGACAGCCAAGGACCTGGGAGGGGTATGGGGAAGACAGGGAAAGAGGAGGATGGGGGGGATAGAGGAAGAATGGGAATAGGGGTTGGGACAGAGGGAGAGATGAAGAGAGGAAGTGAGGGAAGAGAGGAAGAAGTGGCCTCCCAGCTCCCATGTCCTCACTCCCCCTACCCACTTCCTCACACCCTGCGTCCCCACCTTTGCCCCATCCTCACGCCCCCTGCATTCTCACCCCACAGAAACCTTTCTTCTCCATGCAGTGCAGACTTTATATTTGACATCAGAAGTCAATTTTATAAGGTGACATACTGCGTCTGAAATTATGCACAGGCATGTTTTTAGATTCATGTGCATGCACAGTTCCAGGTGTCAGAGGGCACTTCCTTTCCATATTTAATATGGCTATAAGATGCAGGTGCAGAAGTAGGCTATTCCAACAGTTGAGTGCTTCACCATTCAAAGAGACCATGACTCATCTAACACCCGTCAATTCCATTTTCCAGCCTTTTCCCCATAATCATTGACTCTCTTATTGATAACTTGCTTCCTCCTTTGGTGCCATCACAAACTTGTTTAGAGTACATTTACTTCGGCCATCTAAGTCATTAATATATATTGTAAATAATTGTGGGTGCTGCACTGATCCATGTGACACTGCATTAGTTATTACTGCCATCCTAAAAACTCTCCCTGCCCATCCCAGCTTCTATTAGTTAGCCATTCTTTAGTCCATGCTAATATATGACGCCCAGCACCATGGGCCCTTATCTTATGAAGTAGTCTTATGTGTAGTAGATTATTGAATGCCTTTTGGGAATCCAAACATATTACATCTACTGGTTCTCTTTTATCTATTCTGCTTGTTAACCCCTTAAAGGATTCTAATAAATGTGCTGGGCATGATTTCCCTTTCATAAAGCCACGCTGACTCTGCCCTGGTTATATTGTTTCTAAAATGTTCTGATATTACATCCTTTATAATAGACTCTAAAAGTTTCCCAATGACAGAGGTTAAGAAAGCAGCCATATACTGACCTTTTTTAGGTTTCCCTCCCTTTTTGAATGAAGGTATTACATTGGCAGTTTTGAAATCTCTGGGACTTTTCCAGAATATAAAGATTCATGGAAGATTACTAAAACTTCAAAGGGCAGCACAGTGGCTCAGTAAGGGTGGCATGGTGGCTCAGTGGTTAGCACTGTTGCCTCAAAGTACCAGGGACTCCAGTTTGTTTTCTGCCTTGGGCGACTGTCTAAGTAGAGTTTGCACATTCTCCCCTTGCCTTGCGTGGGTTTCCTCTGGGTGCTCTGGTTTCCTCCCACAGTCCAAAACATGTGCAGGTTAGGTGGATTGGCCATGCTAAATGACCCATTGTGTCTCGGGTGGGAAATGCAGAGATAGGGTAGGGGGTGGGTCTGGGTGGAATGCTCTTGCAGAGGGTTGGTGTGGACTTGAGGGGCCAAATGGCCTGCTTCCACACCGTAGGGATTCTATGAACTGCATTCACTATATCTCTAACTACTCTCTTTCATATCCTAAGATGCATCTGATCAGGTCCAGGGGGCCTATCGGCCTTTAGCCCCAACAGATTCCTTAATAGATTTTTTTTCTCCTGATAGTTAATGTATTTATTTACACACCTGATTTAGCCCTTAATAATTTAGTATTATTTGAATGCTACTAAGCATCCTCTACCGTGAAGAATGATTGCAAGTATTTGTTCAGCTCCTCCTTCATTTCCTAGTTTCCCATTATTATTTCCCCAGCCTCGTTTTCAAAGGGGCCGATGAACACTTTGCCCTTCCTTTTCCAAATGATATATTTAAAGAGGCTCTTGCTGTACATTTTGGTATTACTTGCTAGTTTACCCATAGGTTATTTTCTCCCTTATTTCTGTCATCTTTGGTTGGGTTTTAAAACTTTACCAATCTTCTGGCATACCACTAATCTTTGTCACATTGTATTTTGTTTTTACAATTTGATACTATTTAAGGTAGTGAAGTATTCTTTTGTGACATTCCTTACTACTGTGCCATTTAAGTTGCCAAAACTGTACAACAGAAGCATGGGACAAAATAAGCCAGACAGCTGCTGTTGGCTGACTTATGTGAGCTAACCAGATGATGGCTACATCCCCAAAGACCCACTCTGTGATGAGCTTGCTATCAGCATAAAGCCAACAAGTTGCCAACGTCTGTGAAATTAGGATGTCCACAAGTGACAAGACACCAAATTGCTAAGATTAGAATCAATGCATGGGACGTGCTACTGACCAGAATGCTAGAGACAAACAGTCAGATAGGGCATAGAGAAAGCAGAGGTCAAGACAAATTATCCTACAGCAGGAAATAGCATCCACCAGAAGGAAAACAAAATTCAGTCAACCCAGGCCAAAACCATTCGTCTGTATATAATGGACTGTCACTCACAAATCAATCTCTATCGCCACAACAAACCATCTTCCATACAGAAATGAGATGCATCCTGGATGCAATTCATTATCTCCCAAGATGGATGGATGCTAACCAATCCAATTTCAATTAATGGCATTGATGAACAGGAAAAGCTCATTAATTAAAACTACATAAAGCTGTAATTTGGAGTATTGCAGGTTATACCTTCGGGGAAGAAACATTGAGAATGTTACTGATTGTGCACAAGTTATCATGATATATGATATCACAATGAAAGTCATTCTTAGAAGCTTTGAAGCAAGCTTTCTACTTTAAAATATTTTCACTAGTTATTTCCTTACCTTTCTACATATATGCTTTTCCCTGTACCCAATGCATATAAGCTGCTTAATATTCTGTAACCAGAAACTTGTACGTCATCCACTGAAAAAGAAGAGTGCCACCAGCACAACATTAATTCTCAGTTTCATACTATTAGAAATTAGAAAATATCTTCCTTCCATGCACACTCAAGAAATCACAATTTGTCACTGATGTCCTTGATGTTGGGAGTGCTTTGTGCTGTTAACACAACGATGCTGTTTAACTGAGTCCAGACCTTGGTCATAGCTTGTATTGAAAATACTTCCATTGTATTACATTTCGCTAGTAAATGAGTTAAAACTGTAGCAATCCACACTAGAAAACAGAATCTGAATATACCTATCCAACAAAATCTGCTTTGCTGGCATCACCAAATTTACACAGTAGAAATCAATTATGAGAAAGCATGATTTTTACATTAGCACCTCATTTCTTTGAGCCTTGAGCTTTGTCTCAAAAGTAATATGTTCTAGAAAATGATCTTTATATTGAACACACGATTTAAAGTGACCAGTAACAACTGACTGCAATGAAACAATGTTGAAGAATTGTTTAATATTATGTTTAATTTTACATACTGTTGACAATTTGTCATGTTCTCTCTAAGATCAACACTGCACTAGCCAATGCCTTTATGAAGTCACTTGGTACTAAAGAACTTGAATATTGTTGAAAGTGTTACCAAAGTCTTTTTTTTTTATTTTGCAGTGATCAGGACAGAAGCAGGAATACCAAATTTCAAATGATCCTAACAATTTATAATACAAGAGAGAAGGCTGAGTGAGTCGACTCTGATTGGATAAGGCAGCAAGAAAGGAAATATAGGCTTCCTGGGTAATTCAGAAAGGTACAAGCTTTGAACATATTCCTTTTGTCTGCAGAGGACAAGCCCCTTTGTATGAAGCTATGTCACTTCTCGAAAGGATACATGAACCGTGTTATGAGCTTAGGAGGTTCAGTAAGTTCTACCTATTGTTGAAATCAAATCCAACAACAGACATTTTGTTTCCAGTTCTGCAAATGTCCTTTAGGGAAGGAAACTGCCATCCTTACCTGGTCTGGCCTACATGTGACTCCAGACCCACAGCAATGTGGTTGACTCTTAACTGCCCTCTGGGTAATTAGGATGAGCAATAAATGCTGCCTAGCCAGCGACACCCTCATCCCATGAATGAATAAAACAAATGCAGAAGCTGGTTGAATGTGATATGTAGGAACACTTTGTTTGATTTGATTTGATTAATAAATCATTGAGCTTACATAGCTGGCATTGCACTGGTAGTGAAATCCACACGAGTTTACCCAATTGTCTGATAGGCATTCTTTTGGGACTTATAGCAGCATATTATTATTGGAAAATACCACTGGCATAGCCACTGCATAATAGTAGCGTGAAGTGACTTGTTTAGGTGCTTAAACGTTTTTTTAGATACTTTGTCTTTCCAGGATTACTTGAATCAGGCTGGGAACTTCTCAATTTTGAAAGTGGCTCTTTATGGACCATTTGCAATTTTGCACCATATACAGCCAGCAATAATCCTAACAGGATAACCAGTGCCTTGTAGGGCTTTGGCTAGTTGCCTCTCTTATAATAATCCCTTTACAGTGCAAACCAAGCAGTTGTCAGATTTATAATTCACTCCATTCTTTCTTTTTGTTGGGAGGGGGGATTGGGGGGTTGGGGGACAGCATCCCAAGTACTGTTGTTTTTGTCACATCAGGCATTTGGTTGCTCACTGTCATTTATATGGTTGGATTAATTACTTGCTGTCATTCCAAGAAAAATAAGTGACTGTGTTTATTGAACTGGATAGCAGAGCGTGGACAGATTAATCTCGGAAACAGAAGAGTTCATTCAAAGGGCAAGACTGTTTGTCCACTACCATTCTGTAGATAGGGGAGATAGCCAGGTCAATCTGAATGATGAGACGTGAACTTACATATCGAATTGAGCTGTTGCAGCTAGTTAGATCAATCGACAAGAAAATGTGAAGTTGGAGTCCATGCTAGCAACTGATCAATCTCTAACACTGAGTTATTGCCTTGTGTGTTTTGCAGATTTTAAATATCCCTGCATAGACAGCGATACACAACATTTATTAGTGATATGCTGAAGGAAACAAGAAATGCTCATATCCTCTTGTTAAACATTTTCAGTTAAGCACGTGTTCTCATGTAGTCTGAATATAAAGTCCTCAGCTAACAAGAATCCTATATTTTAAAACCTTACAATTAAAGTGTGATTTAAAGGAGTATTCTCTTCAGGACTATAGCCATAGAATGGTTACAGCACAGAAGGAGGCCATTCAGTCTGTCATGTCTGTACTGGTTCTCTGAAAGCGTAATTCATCCAGCGCCACTATCATTTTTCCTATAGCCCTGCAATTTTTTGCTTTTTCATATAGTGATCTTAGACCTTCTTGAATAATTTAATTCACCCCTGCCTCCACCACATTCTCAGGCAGTGCATTCTAGATCCCAACCACTAATTGTGTAAAGAAGTTTTTCCTCAAGTCACCATTGCTTCTATTGTTGATCAACTTAAATGTTTGCTCACTGGTTCTTGTTACAGCCATCAATATGAACAGCTTTCCTCATCCTCCCCGTCCAGATCCCTCATGATAATGAATACCCCAATCAAGTCTCTTCTTAACTTCCAAGGAAACAACTTCAATTTCTCCAATCTGCATGTAACCAAAGTTTTGGTTCACTGGAACCATTCGTGTGAATTTTATCCGAACCATTTTGCTGCCTTCACATCCTTCCTAAGCTGTAGTTTCCAGAGCTAGACAAACTACTCCAGTTGAGGATGAGCCGGAGTTTTACATAACATCCTTGCTTTGGTGCTGTATGGTCCTATTGATAAAACCATGATGCAATATGTTTTATTAACCATTTTCTCAAACTGTCCTGTCACCTGCAATAGATTATGTACAGATCCCTCACTTCCTGCATGCCCTTTATTGTCTGCCTCGTCCAACCAAAAAAAAATCACTTCATGCCTCTCTACTAAAATTTCATCTGCCATTTTTCCACCCATTTTGCTAACCTGTTGTGTGGCCTTTTCAAGTCCTACATTATCTTCCTTATGGTTCACAATACTTCTTTTGGGGACCAAATCCTCCGGTTTTACATCCTCCCCTCTCAGGATGCTCGGAGTTCAGCAGTATCCTTGACCTTGTCAGCAGACCATCCTGGCTCCCGTCAACCAATCAACTTGTGGCTAAAAGATCAGGAGAAAGTGACCTGCCTACAATTCCAATGGTTGTCCCATGTCAAATGAACATTGGGGCAGCATTAATTACTTTAAGGTAAGGCATCTGCCTCTTTCTAGGTTAGAGAGTTTCCAGCCAAACTCAGCAGTCCCTGCAGCACCATCCAGGAGTGGTGGCTACAGCTCGTGCTATTTCAGCAATCCCATAAGGCTGAGGAATTGAGCTAAGTCCAGGGTTAGGAGAGTCAGCAAAGGAGATGAAGGGGTTATAGTGGACTGAGTTCAAGGAGCTGGGGTGGATTAAAGGTGGGATGATCTGGAAGGGGAAGAGGTTGAGCCTTGACAGGCAAAGGGCACTTGCAAAGGAGAATATCTCCCTCCCCAATTTATCTGACACTAGGTCATCATTAATTGGCCACTTAAGGGCCTCAATGGGCGAAGGAGTCATCCAATGTCTCTCCTATCTTCTGTAAGGTTTTATGCGGGTCATCAATGGGCATAAAATACAACCCCATGCCACAGTGTAACATATTCTGACAGCATCTACACTGAAGGATAGTTGAATTATTGTAAGCTTATTGTTTGATAATGCACAATTAAAATTCCAAAACAAAAAAGCCATGGCTATATCTGTTAGATTAGATCTATCATAGGGTTACTAAAATATAATAAAGAATAGAAGCGTACAGATCAGATCTTCTCCAAACTGGTGCTGTCCAATGTGTTCAAACAATGATGACAAGACTGGTAGCAGTGCCACTGTAGTGTAATTGATGATCTGGGTCACTCCCTTTGGCTGTGTCCTGGTGTGAGTGAATTGACCAAGTTTAAGGTTCTCTATGGTCTTTTCCAAATCTTCTGCCGCATTTTCAAAAAAGGCTCGTAGAGCCAACTTAACAGACTCCAGGCCAGTCTTCATCACCGTTCTGTGGACAACAACATAATCACTTAGAGGGGTTTAACAGGTAGTCAAATCATGCTGAGCTTTAATGAGTGACTATAAAACATCATCTGCCTCTACATTAACAAGAACACTCCATGTAATACCTGTAAGATCGCACATTCATATCTGAGAACTACGAGATGAAGTTGGGGGGTTCCTTCAGTGCTGAAAGACACCCGATCTGTACTTGCCGCCAACACTCTACCCTTATCCTGCCATCACTCAGCTTCAGTCTGGGGCCGCACTATGGTCCTGTACCTCAGTTAATGAAATTCCAGCAACACCAACGGCTCCCACTGGCACTGGTGGGATGAGAAGCTGACTGGCCTGCAGCACTTAACAGGTGGATCTTCCATTACTATGGTCCTCAACTGTGAAGAAGACTTTCCGGTGGCTACTTATATACCTAAGGGGCATTCGATTACATCAGTCCACCCCACAGAACTGACAGGGGGTGGGAGAGGCAATTCCCCACCAGTTTTCCAACTGGCAAGGTCCTTGGAATTGTTGTTGAACAAAGGGACCTTGGAGTGTAGGTTGACAGTGGAGTCGCAGGTAGATAGGACAGTGAGGAAGGCATCTGGTATGCTTGCCTTTATTGGTCAGTGCACTGAGTATAGGAATTGGCAGATCATGTTACAGCCATACAGGACATTGGTTAGGCCACTACTGGTATACTGTGTGCAATTCTGGTATCCCTGCTTTGAAAGGATGCAGTGAAACTTGAAAGGGTTCAGAAAAGATTTACAAGGATGTTGCCAGTGTTGGATGGTTTGAGCAATTTGGGAGAAGCTGAATAGGTTGGGGCGTGACCTTACAGAGGTTTATAAAATCATGAGGGGCATGGATAAGGTTAATAGACAAGGTCTTTCCCCAGAGTGGGGGAGTCCAAAACTAGACGGTATAGGTTTAAGGTGAGAGGGGAAAGATTTAAAAGGGAACTAAGATGTAACTTCCTCACACAGAGGGTGATGTATGTATGGAATAAGCTGCCAGAGGAAGTGGTGGAGGCTGGTACAGTGACACCATTTAAAAGGCATCTGGATGGGCATATGAATAGGAAGGGTTTAGAGGGATATGGGCCAAATGCTGGCAAATGAGGCTGGATTAATTTTGAATATCTGGTTGGCATGGACAAGTTAGACCAAAGAGTCTGTTCCCGTGCTGTACAGCTCTATGACTCTTATGGCAGGAAAGATCTTTCAGCCAACAAAATCACAGCTCATGCCAAGGTGTAGAGCTGGATGAACACAGCAGGCCAAGCAGCATCAGAGGAGCAGGAAAGCTGACGTTTCTGAAGA
>NC_063340.1:73657936-73687024 GCF_021869965.1 Rhincodon typus
AAAAAAATCTGACCCCAGTTTAAAACATAAACAGATTCTAAGCAAGACCTCACACCTAAAATGCATTGTCTGACCTGAGATGTCACCTCTTGTATACTTTGATAAAACCTTTAATTACCTCGGGACAATGACTTGAAAGGAATCTGGGTTTTGCATTTTAATCAGGAGTCTCCTTCCTAACTGATTAACAGTTCAACAAGAGCTGGCCAGTTTTAGGGTTGTTACTTTTCTGCTCATAAATTCTTTGTCTTATACTCTCTCTCTCTCACACATTACGCCTATGGAAGGGGCTGAGCTCTGAAAGCTTGCATTTCCAAATGAACCTGTTTGACTATAACTTGGAGTCTTGGGATTTCTAGGAACAAAAGGAACTAGCTCCAAACAAAAAAGACACAGAAGAAAGAACATCCTTCTGTTCCACCAGAACACACCCCCTGCCTCCGTTTCTACCTACAGTGACTCAAGTAATCAGCACAACATGTAGCACGGTTAAGTGTAGTTTACAATCTACAGGCACATTGAGGTTTGCAATTCAGGTCCTCCATTCTACAAACAATACAACATTGAAGTGAAACTTGAACTCTGCTGTGCAGGTCCAGCTCATGCTATTACCCTTATTTGAGAAGACACATGGAGGCTGATTTTAACTTGAGGCCCACAAGAGACGATTAGCCACCATCCATTCTGACAACATCTCTTAGAGGGAGAGGGTAGTTATGCTAGTAGTCACTCATTTACCTAAACAACACTGGTCAAATGGTTTACCTGGCATCCAAAGTCTGGCCCAATATGTGAAGACAGTTTACAATTGATGTGGCGTCATTCCCTGCATTAAAAACAAAACTGATTTACTATTGCTGCAAAAATGGATTATGCTTTACTGATCTGTCCACAACCACTACTGCTATGGTGGTGTCATGACAACAAACAATGTTTGCTGTGGTGCAGAATGGAAGTACCTATCAAATATCACAAACTTTGAGCCTGTATTTCAGATTTTGATTCAGCACTGCCAGCATGAAGAAACTTTACCATATTTGGAAGGAGACATGCAAGGTACAGGTTAATAGGTGAATTGCCCTTTTACTTTCAAATCTGACTCTATTTCTTTATTTCCAAGAATTTTGTTTTTGGAAATAAATGCACTCCAGTCCAATGCCTTCTGATCATTGCCACGTTCTTTCTAAGACGTTGCACAAATTAAAAAAAACATAATTATTTGACATTAGCTTTACATCAAGCACTGGCCATTTATGTGCTTCACTATGTACCACTGTGGCTAGGTTTTACATAGTGTCTTTAAATTAAGTCCAGAGCCTTTGCCTAAACTTGCATGTGCATGTCAGAAAAATGGTAAATCTGGCACGTCTAGGGAAATGATATGATCAAAGTGGCTGTTGCCCAATTCCTCTCTATAACGACATAGAGGATTGGGAATAATGCTGAGTATGTGGCAATTTATAATATCTTCCCAGAATTTCTAAATAGGTCATGGTGGGAAACTGAGGGTAATTCCTGTAGAAATTCAAGGTGGCAGTGTCCTCAGTTGTTGCATAATTCTCACCCTTATAGCAGCCAATACCTACATAATGACTGGTGGCCTTCCCTCGCCATTCATTGCCATGTTATATATGTTTAGATGGCACCTGGGAGCACCTATTTTGTAGAAACTTTCCCCCTACAACAAGGGGCTGAAAGGCCTGTTTCTAAGCTGTATAGCTCTATGACTCCATAGCATCATAGAGTCACTTCGCTCAGTTGGCTGGACAATTGGTTTGTGATGCAGGGTGACGCCAACAGTGTGGGCTCATTGCTGTACAGGTTGAGGCTACTATGAAGGTCCTGCCTTCTCAACCTCACTCCTTGCCTGAGGTGTGGTGATCCTCAGGTTCAACTTATCACCAGTCATCTTGCTCTCTTTCTTTCATGAGAGAGCAGGGTATGGTGACTTAACTTTTATGTTCGTCTAGTAAGAACACTAGCAGAGTCTCCAGCTGTCACTTAATATGAGTAAACTACAATGAATCAATAATCACAATTAATTACTCCACTCAGGGACCAAAGGAACAGACTGTCATGCATAGCTCATGGTGTTTGTTATATTGTTGATTAAAGAAACAGAAGACATCTTAATTGGCACAAATATTTGAAATACTGTAAAACACAACAGTTGTCACTGGTGTACAAACAAACGCTTCCATCAATGGACAGATAAAATATCATGCTTTTTCTATACATAGTTAAATGATGAATCTTAGATAATCCAGATTTTCGGGAACAACGGCAGGCAAGCAGACTAAAGATCATTAACCAAAACTGACAGTGATGGAACCGGGAGCAAGGCACCATTCCTGTGGAAGTATCGGATTTACTGGCAGGACAGGAAATATTGGCAAAGAGACTGGCATCCCTACGAGCCAAGCACATGACATGCTAAACTGGCCGTGCAAATGGGCAAAGCATAAAATCAAAACATATATACGGTGAGAAATAATATGGTGCCATGCTTCAGTCGTCAATGCTTTAGCTTACCAAACAGTGATATCCTATGTCTGACAAGCACTCCAAGTTTGCAGAAGAGGCTGAAAGTGGAGAGAAAGAAGGACAGAGGGGAAACAAAACAGAAAAAGGAAACGGCTGAAATAAAAGCCTATCGAGTAATGTGACATCATGAAGAAAGAAGTCTTTTTAAAAAAACAGTTAGAACTACACAGCAAGGGACCATCATAGAGCTGTAGGGACACATTGTTGCCTAGATTATGAGTCTGTAACATAAAAGTGCACATTATATGCAAAGCCAAGAGCAAAGCTTTTATTAACATGATTCAAGCAGCTTCTATGTGTTAACAAAAATAAAAGTTCATTAAAGCAAAAGAGCACTTCTTGTTTTGCTATAAGTTCAATCAAATTTCACACAAAGTGCACAGTAAAATTCTATCAGATACACTGGAACAGGTTTAAGTTCTTCATTTAAAATCTCGCCCCAACCCGCACATTACCTCATTTCCTTCAGGGTCACTGAACTCTCATCTCACATCATGCTCTGACTGAGAACCAGCGAATGTGACCAGTTCCAAACCCATGACCATCATCCTAGAGAAACAGCTGCAAAAGGCAATGCCAACTGAGGGACAATAACTTATCTCTAATTGTCCCAGGAGAAACACTCGGTCTTTTCTATGTACTCCTCCTTGATGATCGGCCCACAATCAAAATTTCAATTGTAATATGAACCCACAGTGAATCCTTCTGGAGTACAGTATGTCAATACAATCATCCATATCATGAGAAATGGAGTTCCGTTCCATGCTGCAAGATTTTACTTTGATCGATTTGTAGTTGAATTGATTTTCATAATTTATTTTTAAAATAAGGAAGCGATACAATTTAACTTGCAAAAGTGAAATGTACATCTTTTTAAATATAAAATAAAAGTATTTTCCACATTAATAACTAAGTTTACCTATTTTTCTCGTACCATTTCTTCTGATGAGGCTGTTCAACATTTACCGAGTTTTCTCAATAGGTGGCAATCTAATCACATGGTAATAACTATACAACTATATATCAGCAATCCCCTCTTGGAAATGAAATTTATAATGTTAGTAAAAAAAAATTACATTTACATTCACCTAATATTTAATAATAAATTGTTAGTCCATTTAACAAAAATTTAAATAATAAGCGAATGAATTTGATGTATGTATAGGAATACTTTCTTTCTTAATAAGGTATATTGCACTAGCAACCCACAATGTGCAAGTGTATGCTCATTAATGTAATAATGATAATTAATGTATTGTTGATACTTTTCCAGAATAAATATTAATAGTGCTCTTACCTAGAATTTTTTAAATAAAGTAGATTTAAGTATGGGCATTCTCTGTAAACACCCCTCATAATTGATTAGTATTTTAATAAAGGAATGGATTCTTTCTAGTGGCCAGTTGAAGAATATCTGATCCTCCACAAGCTGTAGAAGTTGAGTCATTGAATTTATTCATTGCTGGCTTAGATCAATTCATAGGAACAAGGGAGTCAAAGAACACAGAAAGAGATAGGTAGGGAAATGGAGTTGAGTCCACAATTGGATCAGACACAGTCTTAGAAAATGACACAACTGACTTCAGGGCCAAATGCCAAACTCCTGCTCCCAAGTTCTACATTGTAATGTTCAACAAAAATCCTTGTTAAGACTAGAGAGTCAAAACAAAATTTTTGCCTGAGTTGTCATCATTAACTCTCATCAATTATAAATTGTTTGATTTGTATAAAAAGGTCAAAGAAATTGCCGCAATTTTCCATTCCATAAACCTCCAGTTACCTTTTACTGGGTCATCATCAGACAACACAGCCATCAGATGCAGGTGACCTACTTACTTGGCTCTGCGAATAACAGTTTACAAGAATATTAACTGTTGCTGAAGAAGGGTCTAATTCTTCTTTGAAAGCCAAGATTAAATCTGCCTCCACCACATGCTCAGGTAAGTGCATTCCAGATCCTAACCATTCGCAGCATAAACAATGATTTCCCCCATGTTTAATTACCAATCACCATAAACTAACGTCCTCTAGTTCTGGACCCCTCTATCACTGGGAACTGTTTCTCCCTACCTACTGCAACTAGACCCCTCTTGATTTTGAACACTTCTGTTAAATTTGCTATCAACCTTCTTTTTTATATAAAGAGGTTGGTGGATTGGATGATTTTATATGTGACAGTTGCTGTTTTGTTGCATTGCGAGCTTACCTAAGATTCTAAAGTTAAGAAGAAGGTCTATCTCTAAGTAGAACCTCTCAGGAAGACAGCAGTAAGGATGATGTGAAACGTGAGCAATGCCTTGCGTCAAAAACAGCTCATAGCCAGGGCAGCACGGTGGCTCAGTGGTCAGCACTACTGCCTCACAGCACTATGGACTTGGGTTCAATTCCACCCCTGGGCAACTGCCTGTGTGGAGTTTGCATGTTTGCCCCCTGTCTGCATGCGTGTGCTCTGGTTTCCTCCCACAGTCCAAAGATGTGAGGTTAGGTGGATTACCCATGGGGAATGCAGGATTACAAGGTGGGGGGGTGGAGTGAGTTTGGGTGGGATGCTCTTCAGACTTGTTGGGCCAAATGGCCTGTTTCTACACTGTAGGGATTCTATGACTTCAACTGGCCAAGCAGTCAGCTAGATAAGACACAATGCTGCGCACATTCCACGTCAACTAAAATACAATTTCTCTATTTATTACGAATAACAGTCAAGTTGAACCTGTACCTGTAATCAGGTTGTGTTGATTTATTTGTCACAATTAGTAAATATTTTCAAAAGCTTTTGAAATCTGGATAGAGTACTGTTCCCGCTTGTAAAAGATTTAAGAACATGGCAACACGGATTTAAAGTCATTTGCAAAAGAAGCAAATTGATTTGAGAAAAAACTTCTTTACTCAATGGTAATTATGGTATGGAATATGTTATGTGTAAGTGTGGTGGACACTGATTTAATTGAAGCATTCAAAGGACATTGGACAGTTACTTAAATAGAATTAATATGCAAGGGTATGAGGAAATGGCACAAAAATCGAAGTGAGCTGCTATACTCATTTGGAGAGTGAGTACAGACATGATGGGCCAAATGGCCTCCTTCTGTTCCATAACAATTCTGCAATGTAGCCCTGTAAGTTTGGAACTGAGTATTATCTGCCTTTCCCTAAAATGACTTGGTTCCTTGCTGTGATAATAAGCAAATCACATTGCAGAGGTTGACACACTCCCCCACCCAACAACTCACTGTGAAAAAGAGTATGCCAGCATTACCTTGTTACCATCTCCTTTTCCTTGTTAGATGCATGGCCTCCACTACTGAGAGGGTTACTCGCAGTAGACAGGAAATACAGGCGGTGGTTCTTAAAATATTGATCAATCAGAGGTAGAACGACCTGCAAAAGTGAGCAACACTGAGTGTGCACGTTACTCAAGTCAAACATCCATCAGTTTCTGAACGAGAGGATAAGGAAATCAAATTCCTAAGTTCACCTTCTATCATACTGGTTACCAGATGCTGCAATAATCAGAGTTGTTGACTAATCAATCTTTATTTGTTAATCTTCAACACATATTTTGCAGGTCTTTGGAAACAAAAGTCACTTTACTGTCACTTACCACAAGTTGTGTCTCAAATTACCTAGACAGTGCATGCTAAAAACATCATCTCAGAGTCATAGACTCATAGATATGTACAGCATGGAAACAGACTCTTCGGTCCAGCTCATCCATGCCGACCAGATATCCTAGATAAATCGAGTCCCATTTGCCAGCATCTGGTCCATATCCCTCTAAATCCCTCTAAACTCTTCTGATTCATATATCCATCCAGATGTTTTTTAAATGTTGTAACTGTACCAGCCTCCACCACTTCATCTGGCAGCTCATTCCATACACGCACCACCGTCTGCGTGAAAATGCTGACCCTTAGGTCCCTTTTAAATCTTTCCCCTCTCACCTTAAACCTATGCCGTCTAGTTTTGGACTCCCCTACCCTGGGGAAAATACCTTGTCTATTTACCCTATCCATGCCCCTCATGATGTTATAAACCTTTATAGCGTCACCCCTCAGTTTCCGACACTCTGGATAATTATTTAAATAGAATCAATTTGTGAGGGTATGAGGAAATGGCACAAAATGGAACTAAGCTGCTATACTCATACATACAAAATAGCCGCAGCCTATTCAGCCCCTCCCTATAGCTCAAGCCATCCAACCCTGGCAACACCCTTGTAAATCTTATCTGAACCCTTTCAAGTTTCAGAACACCCTTCCTGTAGCAGGGAGACCAGGATTGCACACAGTCCCCCAAAAGTGGCCAAACCAATGTCCTGTACAGCTGCAACATGAACTCCTATACTCATTGCACTGACCAGTAAAGGCAAACATACCAAACGCCTTTTTCAATATCCTGTCTACCTGCGACTCCACTTCCAAGGAACTGTGAACCTGCACTCCAAGGTTTCTTTGGTCAGTAAAACTCCTAAGGACCTTAGTATTAAATGTATAAGTCCTGCCCTGATTTGCCTTTCTAAAACGTAGCACCTCACATTTATCTAAATTAAGTTCTATCTGCCCACTGGCCCATCTGATCAAGATCCCTTTGTACCCTGAGGTGACCTTCTGTGCTGTCCACGACACCTCCAATTTTGGGATTATCTGCAAACTTACTAACCATACCTCTTATGTTCACATCCAAATCATTTATATAAATGATGAAAAGCAGTGGACCCAGCACCGATCCTTGTGGCACACTACTGGTCACAGGCTTCCAGCCTGAAAAGTAACCCTCCACAACCACCCTCTGTCTTCTACCTTCGAGCCAGTTCTGTATCCAAATGTCTACTTCTCCCTGTATTCCATGTGATCTAACCTTGCTAACCAGTCTACCATGAGGAACCTTGTTGAACGCCTTCCATCTTCTGAAAGAAATTGGTCTAATTTTTCACCTGAATCATCTAGTCTTAACTGCATCCCACCACATTTCTCAGGAGCCTTTTGCAATGATTAGTCATTCTTTCACTGAACTATTTTTTCATTCACAGTTCATATGTTTTAGGTTCCGCTGTAATAATTGTCCTGGACACCAACACAAAGTATATTGTGGGTGCCCTGGAGCAGAAGGTTTGACTTTACGTTGGCGACTCAGAAATAAGGAGCTGGATTTTACAGGTCTCCACTCACAATCAGTAGGGAGGGTAAGGGTGGGGATGGAGGTCTACACCGCTCCTCCCCAATCCTGATAGGCTGCTCTGCCATGAATTACAGCTAGAATCAATATTAATTGTTTCAAGGTGAGACTCCAACCTCAGAAAGAAATCCAACTTTAGAGTTCGCTGCCTAATGGATCTGTACTCCCAGCAGCACCAGAGGAAGCACTGGCCATCTCTGGGACAACAAACACCCCAAGGAGCCTGGTCGTCCAGGATGGGAGCAGGTGGATTAAGTGGAGGGAGGGAACTGGGGATGAGTTTCAGGAGATCAGGGGGACACACGTCGGATTCCCTTGGGGGTTAGGGAGGAGGGAGTGGGAAGTGCAGGTTGTGTAGGGGTGTCTCCGATGGGTTCAGGATCTGGAAAAGGAGATTATGATCTCCAACCCTCATTCAACAAGCCTGTGCAGCTGGGTGAACCACGTGTCATGATTCTCTCCCTGCAGCAATGCAATGAGGACCTTAGGTGGCCACTAATTGCGCGTCTAACAACCTCAAAAAGCCCAAGTCAAGGTGGGCTGTCCAACATCCTCCATCACCTCCGCCTGCCTCCCTCCACCCTTCTCAACACCAACCCACATCAACCTCCACATTAAGGTTCAGGCAGTTCAGGATTACGAGCAGGCCAACAAGAACAGAGCCACATACTGGACCTTATGTGTCCCCAGCTTTGAAAGCTGCCAGTGAGTGAGTCCAGTAGATACAGCCCAAGCAGTCATTGACCTTTACTCGTTCACCATTGAAAGTGTTTGCTCAACAGCATTTCATATGTTTATTTCTCACAACAGTTTCCCCCTTTTAATATGTTGTACCTTAGCAAAGAACTTGACTTCCTGCTCATGCACAAATTTTTCTCCTTTACTTGTGGAACAAAGATCTAGAAGCAAGGACAAGACAACACTTTTGATAAAAGAAGTAATGTGTATACCACTAAAAACTGAACAAAGCAATAACATTGGAAATGTTGGCATGGGCAACGCGTGCTGTGTTGGAAATAAAAAGCAGAAATTACTGGAGGAACTTTTCTGAAGAGTTATATTGGACTTAAAATGTTCATTCGGTTTGTCTCTCCACAGATTCTGCCAGCGCTGCTGAGTTTCTTCAGCATTTCGTTTTTATTTCAAATATCCAGCATCCGCAGTACTTCACTTTTATGTGTGTGTTGAGTCAGGTCATAGTATAAATAGAAATAACATAATTGCTCAAGAACAGACAGTGTGACAACAAGCAGCACGCTGCATTATACCAGAGAAAAGATTATAGAGATTCACATTTCCCATAAAAAATATATTTGTTGCAAGTGTTAATGGCTAAGTTTGCAGCACATTTTACCTTTCTGTCAGAGGTTGTGGGTTGAAATCTTGTTCCAGGACTTGAGCAAAAAAAAATCGAGACTAGCAATACTGAGGGAGCACAGCACTGTTGGAGGGGCATTATTTTGGGATGAAATATTAAACAGAGGGTCTATCTGCCTGCTCAGGTGGACATAAAAGATCCACTGGTACTATTTTGAACAGGAGCAGGAGAGTTACCCCTGGTGTCCTGGACAACATTTATTGCTCAACCAACCTCTCAGAAACATATTATCTGGTCATCATCAAACTGCTGTTTATGGGAGTTTGATGTGCCCATACTGGCTGTCATATTTCCTCCTATACAAAGGTGGTTACGTTTCAAAAAAGTACTTAATTAGCTGTAAAGTGCTTAAACTTCCACTGGACAAACTTATTTTTCAACTCTGTAAAGCAATGCAACTTTTATTCCTGTGCTGTATCCAAGATTTATACCTAGGTACTTGTACCTAAGATGTCGCTGTAAGAAAGCAGACAATGTTAAAGCTTTTCACTATACGCCTACAATGGAGTACATGTGCCAATAAAAGGATATTCTAGTCTATTCTAAAAAAAAATTGTCACGTACACACAAGTCTCTTTTCTTCTATTTTGAAGAAGAACTGGCGAGTTATCCCCAGTGTTCTGAACAATATTGATCCTTCAATATTTTCAATTAAAATACATTATCAGGTCATTTTCACATTGCTATTTGTGAGAGCTTGCCCCATGCAAACCGTTTTCTACATTTCTCAGAATACAACAGTGACGACTCGTCAATGATACTTTACTGGCTGTAAAGGTCATGAAAAGCAATGTAAATGTAAATACAAGTTTTGCTTTAATATTTTTGTAACAGCACTGTAGTCTAAGTGGCAGCAGGACAACTTCACAAAGCCAGGTCTGCTGCAACATTTTTAAAAATCAGTTCTGTGGAATTTACAGCACTGGAACGGGCCATACAGCACAACTGGTCTCCACCAGTTGTTAGGCTCCACACAAACCTCTTCCTATTCTTCATTCATACTGTGCTGATTCAACAAGAAATCTATATCTTACAAGATACAAACATGGAAGTGACATTACGCAAGTTTGGCATCCGAAGTATCAGAATCTGACATTTTAATAATAGTAAATATGCATTTTACCAAACTGCAATATGTAATCATGAGCCTGATCAACATATTTGATGAGCTGTTGCAGGAAGCTGTAAGCAAATCTTTTTTCAATGGAAGGGGTATCCAACTCCATCTCTTTAAAACCCCTGGAAATATAAAAAAAGAGTCTTAGAATTTTGCATTCCTATGCCAATACCTCTTTTTAAAAATAAACAGATATTGCTGCAAACACACTCATCAAAAAGTTGACCGAAAGCAGTTAAAGAATTCTCAATTGGGATTGTGCATCAAAGAGTCATCAAACTAATTGCAATAAGCATGCATTTACAAAATTACTTGAAGAGGATGGAATAGGAAAGGGCAATAAATATAAGACGCTTATTCTTGGGTTGCTAATACCCCATAACTGCAAATTCAACGAGAGTAACAACAAGATTAAATTTGGAGATATTCCTGTTCAAGCCACATGGATGGCTGAGAAGCTATAGGTGAATTAGAGAGAGTGAAGGAGTTGAGAGAGGTGATGACGAGCTACTTTGGTGTTACCATTATTTGTATGGAGCCTAATGTTCTTCTGGATGATGATGCTGAGGAATAGAATGTGTGTGAGAAACAGAAGGAAGCCACTGATGGATCCTTGGGGAGCTCATCGACATTTAAAAAGTTGCAGAGATTGTTAAGGTTACACTTACTCCCTTTTTGTCTGTAGTGTGTATATGTCAGGCTGACTGGTTACAGCAAACTCCCATTTGAAATGCAGGGGGAACTCACAATGTAAAGGATCAGAGCTGGTGTAATTACATTATCTTTTCTCACCATTTCTCAACCATCGCACAAAATCTGCATTAGCTACAAGCCCCACTCATATCTAGCAGCTGTCTGGCAGTGTGTGGTACTAAGGTGTACATGGCACTGTTATTTTTAGTACAGCCTTTGTATTGTTTCACTACATTCACGTGCTTTTACTTTATTTTTATGAGATTTAGATTCTCATAAGCCTTATTGCAATTGGGTATTGCTTTTGTCCACCCAAAATCATTATTGACATCAGTGAGTTTTTTAATGGGAATGACTCAATCTGACACATTGAAGGCGATGAGGTACCAAGTGTGCCAGCCTTCACAAGAGACACTCTATACTATTCTCTTTGGCAACAGGCAGTGGGGCTAATGCTTTGTTAAAAGATTTTTTTTATATTTGTTCATGGCATGTGGACTTCATTGGCTGGGTCAGTGCCCTTGAGAAGGTGGTGGTGAGTTGCCATCTTGAACTGCTGCAGTCCATTTGGCCGAGATAGACCCACAAGGCCGTTAGGGATGGAGTGCCAAGATTTTAATCCAGCAACACTGAAGGAACTGTGGCATATTTCCAAGTCAAGACAATGAGTATAGAGATTCCTATTTACTAAAGAAAACTTATTGGTGCAAATATGAACTATGAATGTCCAAATAACCAGTACATAGGATGGTTCTTCAGGAACCCCCAGTCACAGAACCCCATACTGTCTGAAAGGGCACTGACTCACTGAAAGCAGATTCTGCTTCACGTGTTGCACTAAGCAATTCGGAAGGATTCTGGTGAAGAGGAGTGAGATTGCTCTTTGATTTGTCACAAGATCACAGAGTTCTGTTCTACCCATGGAGGCATCTTTATGACCTAGTTGGGGAGTTCTATAATACTGACTGAACCAACCAGGGTTGTTACAACTGCCAAACCCATTTACTTTTCCAAGGACCCCTTTCATGGGATCTGCATCAGCTCTGGCACGGAGGTCACCAACATTAACCAACTTGTCTGACCTTAGTACAGTAGTAATGTAGGAATGGAGATCATCACTGAAGTTACATGAATGTCTAAGTAACCGTAACATAGGATGGGTCTTCAGAAGCACCTGTGTCACTGTATGCCGTGCTGGCAATGATACTTCCATTAGGATTCAGCCTAGCCTCATTGCCCAGAATGCCACCAACCCATGTTGCAGTCATTGCTAGATTTATTGGGCAACGCCTAGAGTAACCCACAAACAGATCTGTGCCACCAGCTGCTATAACATTTACATCTACAATGCAGCAGTTGGTGAGCGTACCTCATGACCATCATTAAGGTGTGAACTTAACTCTGTCTCCACCTCCTTTCAAACATATACTTAAAAGGATAATGTAATCAAGTGCCAGCAATCCTTGTTGCATTCAACACATGTAAACCCAATTAATTTCAGTAGCTAGAGAGTCAGTTCTATCACTTCAGATTCATGCTTGTGCATTTCTTTTCCCTTTCCTCTGTTTTGCTCGCTTACTTTAGACCTTTAATCTAGTTCAGTTTTCCTTTCGTATAAAGTTGGTTAATTGATAGACTTTAAACCCCTGTGGTCAACAGTAACAGGAAAAAGTACATCTTCACAGTAAATTAACTAGAATATCCACAGCACATATCAAAAAAAAGTCCAAATAAAATGGTTAATGACCAAAAATGTGGGTGAATATCCTTTGGGTGTCCCTGTTTATACACACAAATGAAGGTCAGGCTTTTTTGATGTTCCGATAGCCATTTCTGCAAAGTAAGTGAGAGATGCATGTCGGGACACTGGAAAATCCCCACGCAGCAGGCTCCAAGAACAATGCCCAGGAAATTGAAGATTCCACTGCAATTGCCTAGTGTCTGGAACTCTCTGATAGTATCCATCCAAACTGGAGAACATGGAGGGTTCTGCTGTAGTTCAGTCAAGAGTTGCCCAGAAAAAGTTGCACAATTAAAAACCACGTATAACTTCCAGGTAAGTAGCAAACAGTCCCCTCAACTTACTACATACAGCAGACCTATGCCACTCACCCAAACCTTTTACGCACCCCTGAACCCTGATCTAATATCCACCTCACCTCCCAGGACTCCAGCCCTCTGCCACTGAACCTGACAACTCACCCCATCATCAGACCATCAAACCCAACACCTCCTGGGACCTGATAACCCCCTCACTACCCCAGAGCCAACACCATCCCCCTCCATTGGAGGTTCAACACATTCCAATCCCCCAGCCCCATCCTGACACTACCTCCAGATGGTCCAATAACACCCAGCTGCTGAGCCTGACATCTGTCCCCCACTCTCCCCATGATCTAATAATTCTGATACTTCTTCCAAGAATGAAAATCTATTTGTCATTAAAACTAATGTGTGCTTCACTGTTCAGTACAGATTTTGAAAATACCAATCTTTGTATTTTAAACCTCTCCCCTTATTTCGACCTTTTTTTTTGTTGAATCAGTGCTTTCTCTGATCAAAGACGGCTGCTTGGAAAGGTGCTCCATGAACTTGATACATATTAGAATCACAGACTAGAACATATGCAAGCCAATCCCAGGATGTTCTTTGCTACAATGCTTCTGTTCAATCCCACCTCCCCACCAAAGACTACATGGCTGGAATGGGTAAACTAGAAAATTTTATAACCTACCTTTGCATTGTGCGGCAGAGCCAAGAAGTTGTTTCAAAAGGACATCAACTCTCTACATCATTTTGTTTGCAAAACTCAACCACATATTTCTCCATGTTCCCCATTAATGTAATATTTAAAGTTGCCATGTAATAAGGAGTCAGATTTTTTTCTAATTTTATTTCTTAAAATTTGACTCCATAATGTTTTAGTAGCAATGCATCTCATTAGTAACTTAATGGATGGTGTCTAAAACTATTCTCCTCCTCGTAGTGGATGCTGTACAAGAATAAAACGGGAGAAGAATTCTGAGGGAAGGCATTAAACACCATCCAATATGATGATATCAAATGGGCTGGAAGCAGATGGACCTACCATGTACATCACTCTCATCGTTTTAGTAACAACCTCTTTCGTACCAAAGTAACTTGTACCTAGCTGCTATCATACAATAAAATGCATCTTGTTTAAACTATGAAGTTATTTTCCTCCACCACATTAGACCAGTCAGGCACCTTAGACCTCAACCTAAAAGGGCAGCAGCAAATCTCCTAATGCGTCTTTCACCAAGGTAACTGTGGTGAGGATCTATCATACAATACTGGACACTAATACCTTGAGACTGCATAACCATTGATCTGAAGAAACTTGAGGATTTCCTGGGCTTTCTCTCGGTCTCTGGCTTTCTCCTTCGCCGTCAGTGTATCATAGGGCACCAACAAAGGGTGGTTTCCTCCTCCTGAAGGAATAAAAGCAACCACCAACATTAAAAAGAATAACCAATATTTCATAATATGGTTATAGGCTGTGAAATTTCACTTCCAGCTAAGTGGATGAAGCTAAAACTATGATAACTTACAAGAGTAGATTAGATAGCTGGATGAAGGGAAATGGGTTGAAAGGAAATGGGAACAGCGGTGCTGCATGTCAGAACTACCTGTTCTTATGAACGGTAAATTCTGACATGGACTGGTAAAGCTGACTGTTGCTAACTGAATGTTGGTAAAATGACAACAACCTTTTGCTGCTTGTGAATCTTAGAAAATGGAAACAGTCAACCTGAAAAACAACCTATATCTCTGTTTAACAAAATATTTAAATAAAATCACCTATCTAAATAAGTATTCATAGAATCCCTACAGTGTGGAAACAGGCCCTTCAGCCCAACAAGTCCACACTGACCCTGTGAACAACATCCCACCCAGACCCATCCCACCACCTCTTTCCCCTATAACCCACCTAATCTACACATCCCTGGATACTATGGGCAATTTAGCATGGCCAATCCACCTAACCTGCACATCTTTGGACTGTGGAAGGATACCAGAGAACCCAGAGGAAACCCACACTGACACGGACAGAATGTGCAAACTCCACACAGAAAGGCACCCAAGGTGAGAATTAAACCCAGGTCCCTGGTGCTGTGTGGCAGCAGTGCTAACCACTGAGCCACTGTGCTGCCTCCATTGCTGACATGTAAAGTGGCAGTTGTGATTCCAATGGGTGTAAGCATGTGGTAACCAGTGCAGAAGATCTCTGATTTTAACGGCATTGAAAGAAGGGGCAACCAAGAAGAGAAAAATTTCCTCACAGGAGAGAAACACAAGCAGAGAAGTCATTCGCTCATATGCCCAGTCCACTACAGAGTGTAGCACAGGCCTGGGCATTGATATTATGCCCACTATCAAAACTGGGAGAGGTACATAGTGTAATAGGATCAGAAAATGGGAGAAAAAAATCCAACTGACAAAATTATAATGTGATCGATGATATAAAATAGCAGATGTAATCTGATGCAATCAGAAGCCCCCACTGGAATTCTTTGGGAGATCTTGCATTGCTGGTGGTCACCCATTTTACAGTCTGCCCAATTTTACTTTTGATGTCTCCTTGGACAGTAATCCTAAGAGTTACCTGGCAGGGGTTATGTTCAAACTTCTACCCCTTCCTCCCTATTGTGTTATTTTTAGGATCAAAGAGCAAACATGGGAGAAACAACCAATGACCCTCTTAAGGTCAATGGACACAATGGCAAAAGGGTCATTACCTTTCACTCCTCCCAAATGTAGCATCTGCAGAGTGCTTCCAGGAATTTTTGGTTTCATGTCAAATTTAATTTGAAAACTCAGTGAGCAGAAGGTCCATGACCTTCATAGAGTCATAGAGCTATACCACACAGAAACAGACCATTTGGTCCAACCAGTCCATGCTGAACATAATCCCAAACTAAACTAGTCCCACCTGCCTGCTCATGGCCCATACCCCTCCAAACCTTTCCTATTCATGTACTTACCCAAATGTCTTTGAAATGTTATAATTGTACTCACATCCAGCACTCCCTCAGGAAATTCATTCCACATGCAATCCACCTTCTAAGTAAAAAAATTGCCCCTCACGTCTTTTTTAATCTCTCTCCTCTCACCTTAAAAATGTGTTCCCTAATTTTGAAAACCCCATCCAAGGGAAAAGACAACGACCATTAATTCTATCTATATCCCCTCATTATTTTATGAACTTCTATCAGGTAGCCTCTCAACCTCCTACACTCCAGTGAAAAAGGACCCAGCCTATCCAGCCTTTCTTTACAACTCAAACCTTTCAAACCAAGCAACAGCTTGGTAAGTCTCTTCTGAACCTTCTCCAGCTTAATAATATCCTTCCTGTTACTGGGTGACCAGAACTGGATACAGTATTTCCAGTTATGGCCTCACCAACGCCCTGTACAACCTCAACATGACCTTTCCCAACTCGTATACTCAAAGAACTCCAAACCTTTCCTATCCAAGAAGAAGAGCAGCAAATCAGAAGGCGGCTGAGAGTCGTCACTGCAGAATTCAGGGAGTCTTTGCCACGGTCATCACGACTGTACAGGAGGTCACAGAGAACCCAGTGTTTCCCAACCTCCGTCCTCCTCTGACCAAAAAACAGGGGCACTGTGAGGAAGACTACTGGCAAAGCAAAGGTTTACAAGGGAGCAGCCACTAAGAGAGTGGGCCGGTGTTCGATTGGAATTGCTGAGGCCTTTGTTGAAGAGGTTTTGGCATGAGGAGGCTGAGCACAGGTATGGGTAAGAGCAGGTTAAAGGCTCTTTAACTCTACTTTCTTTCCGTCTCGACTAAAGGTAGTTCAGGATGGCAGTTAGGGCAGTGGCTTGCTCCTCTTGCAGGATGTGGGAGATCAGGGAGATGTCCAGTGTCCCTGGTGGCGACACCTGTCAGACTATCTCTGAGCAATTTCTGCCCCTCTAAATGTCCATAAATCCTATCTTTTATAATCACCTCCAACAATTTACTGACAACCGAAGTCAGACTCATAGATCTACAGTTTCCCAGTTTCTCCTTACTACCTTTCTTAGACAAAGTGTACAGCATTAGCCACCCTCCTAGCCACCTTAGATCAGGTCCCAGAGATTTATCCATCTCTATATTCTCTAAGACCTCCCAAACATCCTCTTCTGTAATGTGAACTGTTTTTAAAACATCAAAATTTATTTCTCTGTGTTCTCTAATCTTCACTTCATTCTCCACCATAAAAACTGACATGAATTATACATTTAGTATCTCTTCCATCTCCTGGGGTTCAACACAAAGACAACCTTCTTGATTTTTAAGGGCCCTACCCTCCCTCTAGTTATCCTCTTGCTCTTAATGTATTTGTAGAATCTCTTTGGATTATCCTTAATCTTATCTGCCAATGCTATCTCATATCCCTTCTTTGCCTTCCTGATTTCTTTCTTAAGAATGCCCCTACCCTCTTTATATTGATGAAGAGATTCAATTGAACCAAGTTGTTTATATCTAAAATAAAACTTTTCTTTTATTCTTGACTGGAACGTCAATATCTTTATTCATCCATTGTTCCTTAATCTTATCAGCCTTACCCTTCACTCTAACAGGACCGTAATGCCTCTGAACTCTTGTCATCACACTCTTGAAACCCTTCTACTTGTCAGACATCCTTTTACCTGCAAACATTCTACTCAGTAACTTTACCAGCACAGAGCGTATATTAAAAAAGATAACAACAAAATAACATGCAAAACTGATTTGCTGTATTAGGGAAGAGAAAATAGCTAAAGAGAAAGTTCTGATTACACTCTGACATTACATAACAGATTGTTCACATTAGCACTGGTGAAGACCTGATTGACTGCCCTCCTGAACACATGGGGGAATGACTCAAAGTGGACAAGGGGAATAAAGTAACTTAAAAATAGAGATCTGTAAGATTTACAGGCTATATTTCTGATACTGAAAAGTTGGGAGCTGGGAGAATTAGTTTTATAGTTTTGACAAGAAATGTGGGTCGGACTGTACAATGAAATTATGAGATAAGACTATTCCACAACTTCCATGCAGGTATAGGGGCACCAAATGTCTCAAATGGATCAAAGTAGAAGTAGCCATCAAATTGTGACCAAATCACCGAATAGTAATTTGGCACTCTGCCAGTAGATTCACCAAACTACCAATTCGTTTGAAACATGCATTTAAAACAATCAAAGTGGAACTGCAGAAGTTAAAACCCAATACTTTCCAACAATCTAACAATATCCTAATGATAATGGAGTGCGTCCCATTACCTTTAACTTCCAATTCATTTTTCTTTTTTTTAGCCCAGATATTATGATAGTTCTCTGCTAGTAGCTCTGCCATTGCCTGTGATGAATTGTAAAGAAATACACAGTCATTGCCAGGTTAAAACATTTTATACTGTGAAATATAAGTTCTTGAGAAGTGGAACAGTGAGCATTTACTGATCAAACTCAGTTCCTAGGTAATGCTTCTCTGAATAAGGAGGAACATTATAGCCTGCATGCCAGAATGAGACTTCTATCTTTGAAGAAAGGTTAAGTAGAATTGGCTTATATTCTCTGGAATTTAGAAATAAGATTTGACTTGATTTGATTTACTATTGTCACATGTACTTAGATTTGGTGAAAAGTTTTGTTTTACATACTGTACAGGCAGATAATACCATACAAAGTACAGAAGTCACACGACACCAGGTTATAGTCCAACAGGTTGATATGAAATCACAAGTTTTCGAAGCACTGCCACTTCGTCAGGTGAAAGCTTGTGATTTCAAATCAACCTGTTGGACTATGACCTGGTGTCGTGTGACTTCTGACCATGTCCACCCCAGTCTAACACCAGCACCTCCATGTTATACAAAGTGAATAAGGGTAATAGAACAGAGGAAAGAATACAATGTCACAGCCGCAGAGAAGGTGCACAGAGAGTGAGGTCAACATTAAATTTAAAATATGAGAGGTCCATTCAGAGGTCTAATTAGAGCGGGTGAGAATTGGTTCTTGAATCTGTACATATGTGTACACAGACTTTTATATCTTCTGCTCGACAGAAGAGGGTGGAAGAGAGTGTAACTGGGGTGGGAGGTGTCTTTGATGATGTTGGTTGCTTTCCCGAGACAGTGGGAAGTATAAATGAAGTCAATGGATGGAAGGCAGGTTTGTGTGATGGACTGGGCTATAGTCACAACTCTGTAGTTTCTTGCAGTCTTGAGAACAGCAGTTGCCAAACCACACTGTGATGCATCTAGACAGAATGCTTTCTATGGTTCATCTATAAAAATGGGTATGAAAGGTGACCTCATTGAAATTTTTAAAACTCTTAGAGGATTTGACTAGATAGATACTGAGAGGCTGTTTCCCCTAGCTCAGTGGAACGAGGGGTCATAGTTTCAGGGTAAGAGATTGTCTATTTAGGACTGAGACAAGGAGAAATTTCTTGTGTATCTATGGAATTCTCCTCCCGAGAGTTGTGGATTTTCAGACGATGAGCATATCAAAGTCTTCAACAAGAAAAGCTAGTATAATAACTTTAGCATCATTCTTCAATTTATTGCAGCCACATGTAGGATATGTGTCAGAACAAATTAAAAGCAATAGCTTAATAAGCAATAACTTACATGCAGGTCCCTAGAAAGCGTAACATTGCTCATGTCAATAGGCCTTGGGCTGTACCCATGTGCAGAATCTACAGAAACCTGAGTAACAAGCAGAAACATCATTGTAAGAGCAGATGTAGAAAACATATGTAAATAGTTACCTGCTGCATTCAGTTCAATAAAATGAGTAACATTGCACGAAGGGACAGAAAATCAAAGGAGGTATCAAGATTTGTTTTGCATAGTAACAGTATTTATTATTTTCACCTTTTCTCTTAGTCTCCCCCAAGCCATACACCAACTTCTATCAATGCGTTCTGGATGTGTGGATTGCAATGACCGTTTGCAATGTTACTTCCTAAGATTGTCCCATCAAGGGTTGAATTTGACTACCCCCAATAATGGAGAGCTCAGGTTATAGGAGGCTGGGGGACAGACTCTGCATCTGAAAGTCCCCAAAATGCTCAGGAAAATTCACTGATAGGGTGACCAATGGGAGGAAAGTCCCATCCTAAAAACAAACAAAATTGACGGAAACAGTGAGAGGTTGCTCCTCCAATCACAGGCTGGGTCTCCCTCATGCTTGCTGCTAGTAGGGTCACTTGTGAACCTATCAACAATAAACATAATAGAGGAAAACGTGTGATTGGAAGAGTAGCAAGCAGATTGGAAGTAAGTGATAGCAATGAGGGAGTCACTGGTGGAGCCAGTAGCCAGAGCCAGCGTCAAGTGTTGGAGCTAGACTTGATGTCCTGCCTTTAGCCAAGGTCAGGATCAGGTGACCCATTGTCAAGGCTGAAATTTCAGTCTATCTGAGAAGGGCAGGGAGGTAACAGACACAAGAGAGTTTGGCAAGGGAGAATGAGGCTGCAAGGGGTGTAGGGTTGAACAATGCTGTAAGTGCGGGGGAGGCAAGAAGGAGTTTGCGAGAAGTGAACAAAGCAGCTGCAAGAGGAGTGTGGGGGAGAAGGAAATTGCAGGTGGTGTGTGGGGAAGAAGGAGGCTGAAGGATTGGTGTAGGGGAGAAGGAGGCTACAGGATGGATGCCAGGGAGAATTCTAGATAGAACTCTAGATGCTGTAGGTGTCAAAGGGTTTGGGAAGAGAGCAAGAGTATGCCGTGGAGGTGAAAGATTAGCCATGATCATATGAATGGCAAAGCACGCTCCATGAGCTCAATGGCCTACTCCTGCTCCTAATTGCTACCTTTCTAGTTTAAGGTTGCATAAATTCAGGAGCTACTACTATTCTTGGAAAAATTGTAGTAGGTCCTACTATACTGATCACCACCATGTCTAATATCCTCAATGCGGTGACCAGTAAAAGCAAGTGTACCAAAATCCTTCTTCACCAAATAAAAACTAAAAGAACTTTGGATGTTGCAAATCAGGAACAAAAACAGAAGTTGCTGGAAAAGCTCAGCAGGTCTGGCAGCATCTGTGTAGAAAAAAAATATAAGGAAGGGTCACCGGATCCGAAACGTTAACTCTGATTTTTTTCTTCACAGATGCTGCTAGACTTGCTGAGCTTTTCCAGCGAATTCTGTTTTTGTCTCTTTTTTACCACCTTGTCTACCTGTGACTCCACTTTCAAGGAACTATGAACCTGCAGCCCAAGCTCTCTGTTCTACAACACTTGCCAGGATCCTACCATTAAGTGTATAAGTCCTGCCTTGATTTGCCTTACCAAAATACAACACCTCACATTTATCTAAACTCCATCTGACACTCCTCGGCCCATCATCATTGCATTGAGTATAGGAGTTGGGATGTCATCTTGTGACGGTACAGGACATTGATTAGGCCTCTTTTGGAATACTGCATTCAATTCTTGTCTCTCTGCTGTAGGAAAGATGTTGTGAAACTTCTAAGGATTCATAAAAGACTTACAAGGATAATGCCAGGGTTGGAGGATCTGAGGTACAGGGAGAGGCTGTATAGGCTGGGGCTATTTTCACTGGAACGTTGGAGGCTGAGGGGTGACCTTACAGAGGCTTATAAAATCATGGGGGACATGGATAGGGCGAATAGCCAAGGTCTCTTCCCCGAGGTAGGGGAGTTCAAAACTAGAAGTCACAGGTTTAAGGTGAGATGAGAAAGATTTAAAAGGGACCTAAGGGGCAACTTTTTCATGCAAAGGGTGGTGCGTGTATGGAGTGAGCTGCCAGAGGAAGTGGTGGAGGTTGGTACAATTACAACATTTAAAAGGCATCTGGATGGTTATATGAAAAGGAAGGTTTTACAGGGATATGGGCCAAATGCTGGCAAATTGGACTAGATTAATTTAGGCTATCTCGTTGGCAAGTTGGACCAAAGGGTCTGTTTTCTTGCTGTACAACTCAACAACTCTATTTCAATTTATTTAAATTTAAATCTGATACTGAGATCCACAATGCAGTAAATATGATTGTAACTGCCTGGTTAAAATGTTCCAGCTTTGTTCACTTGCAGCAGAAATGCATTTGCTGTGACATTACCAGCATGTAAAGGCCTTGTGAACGGTGATGACATTTTTGTGTCCAAGTGTGTGTCAGTTATTTTGATTAAAACAAAACTCGTGTTGCTAACGTAAGCCAGTTGCCTTGTACAAATTTAGACTGTGTTATATATGGGAAATGAAGACTTTCCTGTGTGCTGCAGTTTTACGTTTAAGAGGCGATTGATAATTATTGAGAATACTGATGAGCTTTCCTCATTCTGCTTCTGTGAGAATCTAAATACAACATACATCAACACATACATGTGCAGAAGTATTGTTATTACATGCTGCATCAGGTAATAAATGAGCTGGTAAGCATGAAAAAGTAACCCTGAAAATCAAGAAGTGGCCCTTGAAGAAATCTCTTCAGGATGGCTCACAACAATATGGACAAACAAGCAGGAGAACCCTGGTAGCCTCTGTGAGCTTCCAGATGTTCACACTTTATGCTGCTCTGTGGCCCCTGAAGAGGTCACCAGTGACAATGACAGAGCCCATACAGGGCACCATTAATGCAGCGTACACCCTTTGATCTCTATGGTCTCCCTTCCTGGACCATGCAGGAAAAGAAAATCTCCAATTGCTCGAAATGCAGATGCCCTCTCCATTCTGCAGCATCAGAAATGGTCACCATTTCTGCCTGCTTCCTGAATGAACTGACAGCATTGATATGCGGCTGCCATCCTCAATGTAGCAGTGGTCTCCTACTGGAAAACCAGCTACTGGGAAAACACTGTCATGGGGTCCAGTCCTCTCATTGGCACAGGATCAGCTTCCTACAGTGGAACTTTTGACTTTTTGACAGAATTCAGCCCTGTATGTTTTATCCAGCTCCATTCAAACACAGCGTTCCAGAATCCAGTTTTCATTTCAAATATATTTTATTTTTGTCATATTATTTTGCTGTTTAGGAGTCTATTTCATCCATGCCTTACTTTACTTAGCAGAACCAGAAAATGCAGGAAAAGTGTGCAGAACACATTGGGTTAAGGGGAATATTTAGTATGTAGACTGCATTAGTGGAACTGATCGATTACAAAAGATTTGCTGAGTTTGTAGGTGACCATTAAGCTGGTATTTGATAGGAGGTACTGATACTGAAATGATAATTGAGAGGAGGAATAGGCCAACCTGGTGAGAGACAGGATGAGAAATAGAATTAATTTTTGCTTTTATTCAGATGTTTTTAAAAACTTGGCCAAACACTGGGGGCTGCGAGTAAAGTCCTTTTCCCACTGCTAGCTATGATCATTGAGTCATACAGTTCTACAGCATGGCAACAGACCCTTTGGTCCAACTCGTCCATGCCAACCAGATATCCTAAATTAATCTAGTCCCATCTGCCAGCATTTGGCCCACATCCCTCTAAACCCTTCCTATTCATATATCCATCCAGATGCTTTTTAAATGTTGTAATTGTACTAGCCTCCACCACTTTCTCTGGCAGCTCATTCTATATAAGCACCACTTTTTCCATGAAAAAGTTGCCTCTTAGGTCCCTTTTAAATCTTTTCCCTCTCACCTTAAACCTATGCCCTCTAGTTTTGGACTCCCCTACCCTGAGGAGAATGAAATTCGATGTCCAGAGGTACTTGAAACTAAACAGCACAGGCAGTCGGCTGTGAAAGTTCACTGCCTGATCAGACAGCTGTGCAGGTTCACTGCTCCTTTTTTTTCACCTCCCACATGGTACCTGCTCTTTCTCTCTCTCTCTCTTCCTCCTTGTTAAAGTGCTATTGTTTTGATCTCTTTCTTTCCAAAAAGTTCCAAAACAATGCAACAGCTTATAAAACAGCAATTACTGTTTGAAGAATTCGAGGAAGTCGGCTCCAACACTGAAAAAATCTCACAAAAGAAACAGCTCTTACAGCCACAATTTTCTCCCATCCTCCAGTGAGCGTATCAAGTCCCAATTGGTTTTACGTTGATGAAAACAGCTAAATCCATTCCAAAACAATACAGTATCAACACTGGTCAATGAAGAACTCAGGTGGTAGTTTTTTTTCTGTTGGGCTTACCTGACTTGACTGAGATATTCGGCGTGTTCTGTTATATAGGACCATGGATTCACCTTCTCTCGTTCGCGCAATTGTCCAACTCCAGGCAACCATTGTTTTTAGAGACTCCTTTATTGGCCAACGATACACTTCTTTGTCCTGAAATTTTATTGGAACATTCTCATTTAGAATTACAATTTTAAAAAAAAGAAAATTTTAAAGGAAATCAAAAATATCCTATTGGTTTGCTTTCCATTGTCCGAAGGAAGTTATGATATGTTTTAAAATCCTAACTGCGCAATAGTAAGTACAAGTCAAAATTACAGAGATTTTTGTCAGAGCAAGTTACTGCAGATGCTGGAATCTGTGCTGCAAACAAAAAATGCTGAACATCAAAGTGGGTCAGGCAGCATTCGTGGAGAGAGAGCAAGCTAACGTTTCAAGTCGAGATGATTCTTCATCAGAGCTGATGTGAAGTGTGGAGGGGGCAACATTTATGCAATAGTTGCGGGGAGGTGGTGGTGCAGTGTTGGAGGAGAAAGGGTGCTGACAGTGCAGGTTAAATGATCAGAATGTGAGAATGGCAGAACGATGGTGTGTCTGACTGCCAAACTGGAAAGAACAGATAGTCCCACTGGAGTAGGGGGAGGAAAGAGAGGATGTCATGACAGAGAATAAAACAAGTAAAGCTAAAAGAAAGGGAAGGAATGGGAGTGGGTTCACAATCTGAAGGTGTTGAACTCAGTATTAGCTCATGTCATTTATTTCATGAGGTGACAAAAATCTATATCAGAATATTAAAGCAACAGCATTGAAATTTGATGTGTTTTACAATCTCTACAGATCATCACAACTACTATATTATTCTCATATCCAATGAGTTAGTTTGAGAGTGACGCACTTATTACAAATGGAAACACAAGTCAATGCAACGTCCAATTGGCTACATCATGCTCCTCGTCTGACAGGGAACGCGAGGCTAGAATTCAAATAAGAATGGGTTGAACTAGCTTATTAAAATAATTGTATTGATGAATCCTTAACACAACAAACTACACATCCAAAAACATCCTCGAAGTTACTCTTCTCATCTCTCAAATCTGATCTAGAAACAGACAACACCAAGAATCGCTTGGTGTGATACATTTCTTACACTGGGGTCTCACTTACTCAGTAAATTCTTGACAATCCTTTCTAATGAATTTGTGAGAGATTAAGGAAACTTATAGATCTCTTTATAAAGGGAATTGAATATATATTCAAAAAAGGAAAAAAAATTGCAGGACTACAGAGAAAGAACAGGGGAATGGAACTGGTCAAATAACCCTTTCAAAGAGCTGGAGTATGCACAACGGGCTGAATGGCATTCTTGTGTGCTTTAGGAATCTGTGATAAATGTTTGACATTAATATCAACAGAAATAAGACCTGATCTGGTCAAATACAGAAGTTTAGACTACAAACTATCTAGAAGGATCCTAGTATAATACATGCCAGATTCCAACTCTTGAAGTTCAAAGACTCCACCTGTTCCCTTTGGTTAGCACAGTTAAGAGATTTATCTGAAGATTTGGCCATCAACAGTTTTTACAATTGGAATGAGTGATTTTGGATTTACTTTTATTTCTAAAGCATCAGATACAACTGAGGGAAAGACTGGTGTGTTCCTTCACTTTAGACAAATTCAGATTGCAGCAGTCTTGGAGATCCAAATTCGTCTGGAGAATAGCACATCAATGGCAATTTTTCTGGTAAATGCTGGTACATTGAAAGTATGTTCTACTTTTATTACTTCCTGGTTATTGATTGTTTGTATCTTAGTCCCTCAGAATGAGGATGACACTTGCTCATGGCAAGTGGATCTAAATAGACTCTTAACATGGGGAGACTGTTGTATTGCAATTACCACATGATGCTGGCTGATGAGAACATTCTCCCTTTCTTTCTGCTGTCATAGGTGTATATGAAGGATTTACAGATTGATAATCAACCTGTTTGATTAAATTACGGCACACCTTCCATGGTCACCAAGTACTGAGGTGGGACTTGAACCCACAGTGTCTGGCGAAGAGGTAGCGATGTTACGCACAATGCCACAGACTCCTCTTATTGTTGGATAAAATGATGTCCAAACTCACTTAGTAGAGAAGACTCATGCCCTCCTTTTCACACCTTAGTTTACACAAATTTTAAATCTTATTTTTATCTTTCTCTACTATGAACAACCCCTTTGTCCTTGGCATGGGAGTCTGCCTCTGTCAAAAGTATAAAAATATTTTCCAACACATTTCAGTTCTGAAGAGTCATACTGACATGTTGAGTTTCTCCGGTGTTCACTGTTTCAGATTTCCAGCATCAACAATATTTTGCCTTAACAATGATAAACTGTTCAGGCTTCATTCTGCAAGTTTACAGCATTATCCTTTTTGCATTGTTACAATTTAATCGTTCTCACGTATTCATTATGCTCTATACAATCACGTCTATTGCATGAGGTAAGTACATCTCTCCTACTCACCTTTTCAGATAGAAGTTTGAATGGTTTTAGCAAAGGATGAACCTTGGCAGCTTCATTGCATGTTTCACCATACACCCATCCATTTGCAAACTGGAAGAAAAAGACCAGATAATTCTGTTCTTATTGTCGTTTGGGTTTCATTCAACAAATCGTTGACAATTTTCAATCACTGTTGTAAACTCAACTGGACTAACAGTTATTCGTGTAGTGTGCTTGTACTCAAATATCTCATGAAGCAGTAGAGTGCAGATTCAATGAGCACAAGTCAATATGGCAAGTTCCTGGTGTTGCATGCAATGCTAAGGAGAAGTGGTACATGTAGTGCAGATCCTTTCCCCCAAAGTACAAAACAGGAACAATCACAGGTACAGTATTTACACACTCAACACTGGAAATACCATAGGAGAGAACCACATCATCATACATTCAACAGAAAATAGTTTGTGATCCTGTAGCAATCAAACTAGATCTAAATTGGGAGAAAAATTATCTGAGCACTGCACAGGAAGTGGGGAGAGAAATAAAATGTCAAAGCATCCTATTTTCCCCTCAGACAAGTACTGTTCATGGGTCATACACTCTGATTAGCATGCAGCTCAATTGGAGCAAACCAAAACTAAACACCACTGCAAAGAATAAGTGACGAATGCTCTTACAGGTGCCTTATGTTGTCTATAAAAGATAGAGTAATGCAGCCTGTTAGTACGTAATAAAATTAGGTTTTAGATTCAGTCCCATTGAGTTTCTAGGTTCGTCATGCTTCTATCAGAAGAAGATGAGCAGTGACACCATGAGAGGCCACGTTTGTCTGTTATTCAATGGCCAAACCATAGCAGCATCAAAAAAAGCTCAGAGGAGGGTGCTCCCTCCGTTGCCTACACTGTGTATCTTAAGGAAACTCAAGGAAGAATAAAAACAAGATTAACAGACTTACCTTGTCCATTGCCCACTTGTCATGACTGTGTTCTGCATATTTGTTAACAAAATAATCCAACTTTTCCGGCAGGGTTGTACTAACAATGGAAGTGAACAAACAACAGAAGTTACCTCCTGAACTACATCTTCATATAAATAGAACATATGTGGCAACATTGGTCAGTTACAGACAAAGATAATGTTATTTTGCGCCCCCCCACCCCATGCTCTCTTTTACTATAGACTTAATAACTTACTATATTTTACACCCATTTCTTATTCCTTAGAGAATGGTGTTCTGAGTGCTAAATCATTTGTTCAACTGTCAATTGACTGCAAATGTGATCTTAAATGCTATTAATTTTAATTTTCAAGACAGGAAATAAGAAAAGTTTTTAAAAAGTACAGGTTAGGGGCAGGGCAATGGAACTAAATGAGTAACTCGAGAGTTGCCACATGCTGTAAAATTCTGGGATTCCATTAGGAGAAGGTCTTCTTTTCCTTTCTGTTCAATAAAGAATACATCAACTCCACAAAAGTTGTGTCAGTCTTATGGGGCAACAGTCCCAACTCATAACTATTCTGCTGTGTTTCTCCTCTACTGGAAATAGTATGGTCTACACTGGCTCTATATGGTTGGGCAAGCCTCCTTGGTTTGTTATCTGTTGAGCCTCTTATAACATTTTAACATTACTCAGCCACAGAACTTGTTTCTGCTGTTTTGTTTCCTTTCTGCCTCTGCTTTTCAAGTAAACAGCCAAGATCTGCACCAGGACAAAACCAAGCTGATTGATAAAACAGGTTTCACTTACTCCACTAATGCATCCCCAGTCTTTTGCAATCATATCTATAACATTTCAGGTAATGCTTCCTTATATCTTGCGAGTTTTGCCGGTGACACAGAGAGCTGGGAAAATAAGTCTGAAGAGGAAATTACGAGGCTAAAAAGGGAGTCAGATAGATTAATTGAGTGGGCAAAGATCCAGCAGGTGGAATATAATGTAGAAAAAGGCAAATTGGTGACTTTGGGAGGAAAGAAGAAAAAGCAGCATACCGTCTAAATGAGAGATTGCAGAGACTGAGGTGAAGGGGATCCCAGTGCATGAATCAGTAATACTATATTGGTAATGCCCTGAAAGATTTGAGCACATAAAGGGTTTATCTATTTAGAATGGTGGTTAGATGGGATACAGATGACAGGCGAGCCATCACAGGTATCAGCTAAACAAAACAACCAAAGAACTGCGGATGCTGGAAATCAGAGAAAAAAAAAACAGAAATTGCTGGAAAATTCAGCCAGTCTGGCAGCATCTGTGGAGAGAAAGCAAAGTTAACGTTTTCAGTCCAGTGACCCTTCCTCAGAACAGACCTACTGAGGTTTTCTAGCAACTTCTGTTTTGTTGCAGAAATCAGCTGTTTGCTTTTCCATTTTCTTTTAACTCTTGAGACCATTAAGGTGATTATAGTAAACCCTTTTTTTTAATCTTTGTGGTTGACATAGCTTCTCATGCACACCAATTCCACAAGCTGCCACATCAGGTGGTGGCTTTTCATTCAACTGGTAACTTAAATGGCAAATTTAGTGGGCCAAGGCTCAAACTATTTGAGAGATGGATCAAGGGCTACTCATTGCTTTTGAGATAACACGGTGT
>NC_063340.1:73687424-73772014 GCF_021869965.1 Rhincodon typus
TATTTCAGAACCCCCTTCCCCTCCCCCATTTCTGATGAAGGTTCTAGACCCAAAACATCAGCCTTCCTGCTCCTATGATGCTGCTTGGCCTGCTGTGTTCATCCAGCTCTACACCTTGTTATCTCAGATTTTCCAGCATCTGCAGTTCCTACTATCTCTAGGCATGAGAACTGTTGCTTTTTTTCTAGAAGGGTGCAAAACTTGTTTTGTTTTCCCTTTTCTCTTCCATTTACTATTCATTTATAATTACCACTATAATAATTCATTACTACTTAATAAGCATTCATATTTAAGCAAATTGCTGTTGGACGAGCCTTCTCTTAGTTATATTTATGCAAATCTGAAAAGAACCGCTCAAATACACGCTGTGATCCAAGACAGGGGTTAAGACAGGTACAAGGGGAATTTTCTTCTCCTGAAGACACTGAATCTGTGGAAATTTTTACCAAAGAGGGCTGTAGAGGCTGGGTCATTAATTATATTCAAGAGAGAGGCAGAAGATTATTAAACAGTAAAGGATTCGAGGGCTTTGGGGAAAAATCAGGAAAGTGAATTTGAAGATTATCAAATTATGATCTCATTAAATGGTAGGTTTGATAGGCTTAATGACCAACTTCTTATCCTATGCTTTATAGTGGTCTATACAGGACATTGGTAACACCATACCTGGAACACTGTGTACAGAACTGGTCACCTTATTTATGGTGAGATGTAAATGTATTGGAAGCATTTTGGAAAAGGTTTGCTGGGTGAATACCTGGAAAGGGTGGACTGCCTTAAGAGGAAAGGTTGTACAGAGTAGGCTTTTACCCACTAGAGGTTTGAAGAGTAAGAGATGATATGATTAGAACATTAAACTCCTGAGGTGTATTCATTGTGGAAAGGATGTTTCCTCTTGTCAGAGAATCTAGAACTCAGGGTCACTCTTTCAAACTAGGGGTCACACATTTAAGACAGAGATAAGAATACTTTTTTTTCTCAGAGATGGTTCAAAGTCTTTGGAACTCTTCTTCAAAAGGCAGTGGAAGCAGAGTTCCTGAATATTTTTAAGACATTAGATTCTTGATAAGCAAGGTGGGTGGGGTGGGGGGGTGGGGAATGGTATGGGGTGGGTGAGAATGTGGAAAAATCAGATCAGCCATGATGATATTGAATGGTAGAGCAGCTCAAAGGCTGAGTAGTCTACTATCACTCCTAATGCATACTTTCATAGAAATATGGAAAATAAGAACAGAAGTTGGCCATTTGGCCTTTCAAGCTTGCTCTGCCATTCAATATGATCATAGCTGATTATCCTACCCATTACCCTGTTCCCGCTTTCACCCAATACCCTCTTTGATCCCCTTACCCCTAATAACTATAACTATCTCCTTTTTGAAAGCATTCAATGTTTTGGCCTCAACCACTTTCTGTGGCATGCTTACTTTCAGCTGAAAGAACTGCAGATGCTGGAAATGAGAAACAAAAACAGAAATTGCTGGAAAAACTCAGCAGGTCTAGCAGCACCTTTGAAGAGAAATCAGAGTTAACGTTTCAGGTCCACTGACCCTTCTTCAGGGTTCTGAGAGTCCAAGTAAACCATATCCACATATTCCCCCTTATCAATTCCACGAGTTACAACCTTGAAAAGTTCCAATAGATTCATCAAGCATGATTTCCCTTTCATAGATCCATGCTGACTCTGTCTAATCCTGTCGCTGTTCTCAAGTGCTCTGCTATTAAATCTTTTATAATGGACTCTAGCATTTTCCTCACTACCAACATCAGGCTGACTTGTGTATGATTCCCAGTCTTCTCTTGACCTTGTTTAATTTGTGATTGTATGTTTACACAAGGGAACCAAGGGTTATATTTGTCTTTCCTCCCTTTCTAGAAAATTGCAGCTATTAGCTATCATCAAGAATTTAACAGCATGTGTTTGCACAGATATTGGTAGTTCCTGAGTAGGACATAATGAATTAGAAGGTTCACTAGGCTGATACCAGATATAAAAGGATTGTCTTATGAGGAGAGGTTGAGTAATCGGGTCTGTACTTTATGGAATATAGAAGAATGAGAGATGACCTTATCGAAATGTATAGAATTCTTCAGTGACTTGACAGGGTATATGCAGAAAGGTTGTTTAGCCTTGTGGAAGAATCTAAGACCAGAGGGTTTAATCTCAGAATAAAGGGTCGCACATTCTAAGACACAGAAGAAATTATTTTCTCAGAGGGCTATGAATATGTAGAATTCTTTACTGCAGAGGGAAATCGAGGTTGGATCAGCAAGTATATTCGAGGCTGAGATAGGCAGATTTTTAATCAATAATACAATCAAGGCTTATGGGGAAAAGACAGGAACGTGGAGTTTAAGATAATCAGAGCAATCATGATCTAATTGAATGGCAGAGCAGACTTGATGGGGTGAGTGGCCTACTTTTGTTCCTATGTCCTGTGATCTTACGTTTCAGTAAACAGAAGTGTTCAAAAGCTACCCAATCAAACCTTAAAGTATCTACGGGTTGCGGGTTGAAATTTCCTTCAGTATCCACTGACGATTGTTTCTCCATCATTGCCACATAGTTGGATTCCATGTAATCTGGAGGCAGGGCCCCTGCAACAGCGCTCAAACAGGGCAAAGCTAACTTAAATAACTCTGGTTCATATTTCTGCAGAGAAACAGGGAGAAGTCAAAAACAATCATTAGATCACTGCTTAAAAATACAAGTTTCTCAGTAGTTCCCTCCATTTGCTCTTATACTATTTCTGACGAAGCTCAAAAGTATGAATCTCTAAATGCACACAACATGCAATTTTATTCTAAATGTGATTGTTTTTTCATTCATGTTTGGCATAACTGACTAAGCCAGGATTTATTATCTATCTCTAGTTGCCATTGAGAAGCCGATGTTGAGCTGTCATCATAAACTGCTACAGTCAATTCGGTATTCATAGATCCACAATATCATTACAGAGGGATTTCCAGGATTTTGATCCATTCACACCAGAAGAATGGTGATATTTCCAAGTCAGGATGATTGAGTGGCTTGGAGGGGAATTTGTATGTGTGGTGTTCTTATTGTATCGGCTGTCCTTGTCTTTCTAGATGGAAGTGGTCATGGGTTTGGAAGGTGTGGTCTAAAAATCTTTGGTGAATTTCTGCAGTGCATCTTGTAGATAGCACACATGGATGATGCTGTGCTCCGGGGTGGAAACACAGAATACTTTCGAATGTGGTGCCAATCAATCAGGCTGTTTTGTCCTTGCTTCAAGTGTTTTGGTAGCTGTGCTCATCCATTAACGTGGAAAGTATTCGATCAGGCTCCTGACTTGTGCCTTATAGATCATGGACAGACTCTAGGGAGTCAGGAGGTGAGTTAGTCACTGCAGGATTCCTCACCCCTAATCTCTACAGTTAGTACAGTTCAGTTTCTAGTCAATGGTAACCCCCATGATGCTGGTAGAAGGGATTCAATATAGTAACACCATTGAATGACAAGGGATAATAGTAAGATTTTCTCTTTTTTGAGATATTCATTGATTGGCATTTATGTGGCATTAGCGATATTGCCACTTATAAAAATGATCAGACCCTCACCATTTTTCTGTTATTTTCCTCTTTTTTTTGGTAAAGCTGTGAGCTCAATTTAGGGTTTGTTGAACTTTAAACAGCTGCATATTCAAAAAGAGGAGAGAGCAAATGCAGATGTTTGGTTGCTGGCCTGTAAGATAATGCAATTTAATTGCTAATCTGAGGAACACTGTGGATAATTCACCACCATATGATGCAATGCCCACGGCTGGGAGCTGGTTGTATATTGAGTTGGTCAATCAAGAGAGGACCAATGCTAATCAGCTAACCACAGAGTATATTGATTATAAAAAGGATAAAAGAAATAAAAACAGTTCTGACTGGTTCTGGCAGGTGTGGAGTGACTTTGGAAGCTTTGGGGCTGGCCACTGTTTTTTTGTTCTCTCTATTTTTCTATCCAGTTAAAGAACTATTGAATGTTCTGAGAAAAGAATCCCAGTTTGTAAGAAATAGGTAAACAATTCTGTAAGTCTACTGAAATTGTTCACATTCACCAGTGACTTCAAAATTGTATATACAATTACATCCTTGAGAACAACTCATTATCCAAGAATTGCATGAAGATTTTTGAGAAGATTTGTGACTAGGGTTGTGGAACAGGTTGTTGACTTGCTTGCCAAGCTGGTGTGTTTGATTGCAGATGTTTCATCACCCTGCTAGGTAACATTGTCAGTGCGCCTCCGGTGAAGCATTGGTGTGCTGTCCCGCTTGTTATTTCTGTGCCTCGGTTTGCTGAGATGGTTGGCATCGCTTCTGGTTCTGTTTTTCAGTGGTTTGTATATCGGGTCCAGTTCAATGTGTTTGTTGATGGAGTTCTGGTTGGAATGCTAGGCCTCCAGGAATTCCCCAGCATGTCTCTGTTTGGCTTTTGCTATTATGGATGTGTTGTCCCAGTCAAATTTGTGTCCATCTTTTTCTGTATGTAGGTGAGACCAGTGAGAATTGGTTGTGTCTCTTGGTGGCTAGTTGGTGTTTGTGTATCTTTATTGTCAGTTTTCTTCCAGTTTGGCCTATGTAATGTTTCTCACAATCCTTGCATGGTATTTTGTATATTATTTAATGGTTGTGGGTATGGGATCCTTTATGTTCGTCAGTAGCTGTCGCAGGATGGTTGTTGGTTTGTGGGCTAGTCTGATACTTAGGGCTGTGAGTAGTCTTGTGGTCATCTCTGATATGTCTCTGATGTTCAGTAGGGTGACTAGTTATCTGGCCATATTGTGGCTTCTTGTTGTGGTTTGTCGCGGAGGAAACGGCATCCATTTTGGGTATCCATTCCTTTTTAAAACTCCATATAAGTGGTCCTGTTCTGCTTTATGCAATTCCGGGTTGGGTTTCTTCCAGTCTTGTGCGTTTGATAATCACGAAGATGTCATCTACATAGCGGACCCAGAGTTTGGGTTGTATAACGGGGAGTGCTGTCCATTCTAACCTTTGCATTACCGCTTCTGCAATCAGTCCTGATATTGGGATCCCATTGGTGTGTCGCTCATTTGTTTGAATATACAGTTGTTGAAGGTGAGTTGGGTTGTGAGGCACAGATCCAGCAGTTTCAGATTGCTCTCCTTGTTGCTGTTAGTGTCATGAGGTGCGTTCCTTCCTGATTCACCCAGCAGTGTGGCAATTGCCTGTTTGGCTAAGTCTATGGATGTAAATCGTGCTGTTATGTTGAAGGATATCATTATCTCATTCTCTTCTATTCTGGTGTCATAGAGTCCTAAAGCATAAAACAAGCCCACAGGCCCAAACTGGTCTGTGCCAACCAGAACGTCCTTGATAATTTTGAGGGATTCGAGGGAGGAGTGGATGGAGTGGGTAGTGTTGCCAACTAAGTATTCGAGTTTTCGTCGTAGTTCTTTGGCTAGTCTATATGTTGGTGTGCCTGGTAGTGAGACAATGGGTCTGAGGGGGACTCCTGGCTTGTGTGTCTTAGGGGTCCATAGAGGCAGAGTGTGTTAGATCCCTCTGGCATCTGTTGGTAGGTGTCGGTATCTGCTAGTAGTGCGGTAGCTTTCTCAATGAATTGGGCTCTGTTAAGGATTAGTGTCATGCGTCTTTCATCTGCCGGTAAAATTACGATGTTTCTGTCTTTCTTGAGTCTTTCCAGGGCTTTCTTCTCTTCTGTGTTGAATGTGTTCCACTTACCTTTTCTGCCCAGTGTTGGGACTATCATTTGTTTGATGGTCTGCTGCATTTCCTCCATGAGTCCATTGCACAAGACTGGAAGAAACCCACTGACACATAAGCAACATCCCCATCGGAATAAAATTCACCAAAGAAGAAGAGAACAATAACTGACTACCCTTCCTAAACATAATGGTAGAACATAAGAACAACAGGGAACTCCAGACCACACATACAGACCAGATACTTCATTACACAAGCAACCATCCCAACACCCATAAACAGAGCTGCATCAGGACATTATTCAAATGAGCCACAACACACTGCAGCAACCCAGAATTGCGCAAAGCTGAACAGGAACACTTATGCGGAGTTTTTAAAAGGAATGGATACCCAGAAAACACAATCCGCCATTACCTCCGCGACAGACCACAACAAGAAGACATGACACAGCCAGACACACTAGTCACCCTACCGAACATCAGAGACATATCAGAGAAAACCACAAGACTACTCAGACCCCTAGGTTTCAGGGTACCCCACAAACCAACAACCACCCTGCGACAGCTATTGACGAATATAAAGGATCCCATACCCACAACCAGTAAAACTAACATAATATACAAAATACCATGCAAGGACTGTTAGAAACATTACATAGGCCAAACCAGAAGAAAACTGACAATAAGGATACACAAACACCAACTAGCCACCAAGAGACACGAACAATTCTCACTGCTCTCAATATACAAGGACAAAGATGGATACGAATTCAACTGGGACAACACATCTACAATAGCAAAAGCCAAACAGAGACATGCCAGGGAATTCCTGGAGGCCTGGTATTCCAACTGGAACTCCACCAACAAACATACTGAACTGGACCCAACATACAAACCACTGAAAAACAGAACCGGAAGTAATGCCAACCATCCCAGCAAACCGAGGCATATAAATAACAAACAGGACAGAACGCTAATGCTTCACCGGAGGCACACGGACGATGTTACCTAGCAGGGTGACGAAACAGATGATGAAACGTCTGCAATCAAACACACCGACTCAGCAAGCAAGTCTACAACCTCAATTGCATGAAGACTTGGCATTTATCATTTGAAACTATTTAAGTGCACTGACAAATTACAATTCTTTTATTTTCTTTCAATTTATCCCCTAACTGTGTCTCTGTCTGTCCATCTGTCTGTGTGAGAATGGGGTCGGTTCGAATCATAGATGCTAATCAGATGACCTTGTCACTTATAATTAATACTGTAACTTTAGCAGGATAAAGCTAAGCTGTTAAATTCTGTGATAGAAAGGCTTTTTTGGTTTGGCTTGCTATTCCTGGTCATAACAAAAACAAGACTGAATATTGGCCAGTTCTTTCTGCATTTAGAAATAGACTGCTTCAGTATCTGAGGAGTTACAAATAGTGCTGAACATTGCACAGTCATCAGTGAACACCCATACTTCAGATCTAACGATGGAAGGAAGGTCATTGATAAAGTAGCCGAAAAATGGTTGGTCCTGGAGCTGAGATAATTGACCTCTAACAATTATAACCACTTTCCTTTGTGCTAGGCATGTCTTTAATCAATGGAGAGTTACTCCCAATTTCCAGAGACTTTAGTTTCGCAATAAGGGGATGTGACTCTGAGTGATTTGCCCTCCACATCCTGATGTTGAGTTCCAATCAGGCATGGTGCGCCTTTGAATGAGGGAGGCCTCTCCACCAACTGACGCAAGCTGACAAACTGGACACAGTTTTATCTGTTGTGCATGTCATATGCTGAGAGGTGGGCTACAATGGGTTTTTCCAGAAACAACAGAATCAGGCCCTTAATGCTTATGAATTGTCCACTTAAAGACTTGAATTAGCAGCAGAGCATTGGAGTTGACTGTGATCCCACCAGCCTAGAACATGGGTTGCAAGCATTCAGATATGCCACCATTGTGCCCAATTAAATGCTCTATCCACTCAAAAACTTGCCAAAAGAGACAGCAGGAAATTCTACCAGGTATATAATTTATTATCATTATTAAGTAAGAGGGAATGGTCCTGCCATATTAAAATTGTTTTCGGAATTGTAAGACCAGGCAGACTTTAATAAAGAATTAAAGAAAACATTGCTGGTATGGTAGATGATGAAGTAGAAATAAAAGGTACCTTCTGGGACAGGGCATCAAAAATCCCCCAGAACAACTTCCTGGAGAGATGAAGTTCCTCTTCTGAAGTTGCTCCAAAGCTACCCCAACCTCCAGGAAGACAGTAATACTTCCAACACCTTTCATAGTGATTAGTTAATAACTGGAAGAGAAGAATGACAAGCCCGTTACTGAATAAAAATTACTTTTCAAGAAATTGCATTGATCATATTTGATTTCTCCCTCAGTAGACAATGTGTACCATTCCTTGAGAAGGTGCACAGAGAAGCTGCTCTCAATGTCTTCCGACAATGTAAATTTCAGAACTTTAATCACTTCATGGATTGAAAGAATCAACAAAAATAAACTGTTACACAGAAAGAATGATCATTATCTCTTTCTGGAGTAAACTGTTTCCTGAGATGCAAGGGACAAGGAGAAACCATTATAAAGGAATTGAAAGCAACATGCTAATTAACCATCCCTGGGAAGAAGGAGTAAAAGCAACGTAAACAAGCTGTTTCCAGGGAGACAGGAAATAACACTGCTTGGTAACCTGCTGCCTCATGACAAATGGTCAATTAAGACTGCCTGCAGAAGGAATGCTCTGAAGTAAAGGGGTTAATTGCAAGACAGGCTGTTTCAAACAGACAGCTAACCCTGAATGTAACAAGGAACAGGGGAGCTACTTCTGATAAGAAGGTGAGCTGCAGACTTGAGGTCTCCAGAAGTATAATCAATGTTGGGGATGAAAAAATCTAAGAATCATCAATAATATCACATTACAAACTTGAAAGACAGAACATTGTATAAGAAAGCAACTTTAGAACTCTGTCTCAGCAGAACTTCAAAGAACAACTCTGCACAAGAATTGAACCCTGGACATTTCCAGAGCCAGACACTGTTGGTTGGAATCATAGCTAAATTCTACCATTAATCAGGAAATAGCCAAGTTGAGTTGTGAAGCTTAGTTTGCATATTTGGGGGGTCTAATTTTGGTTGCCACATGCAATAAAGTTTAAATCACTGTTTCAGTTTTTGATTGTCTGAGAGATTTGTTAATGAGTAGCCAAATTAAAGGTAGCTTGTGGTGATTTATCCACAACCTCCACCATGAACGCACCATTGGATGCTGGGCAACAGTGGCAAAAGAAACAGAGGCGAGGTCAGAAGAAAATTTTTACACAGCCAGCTGTTGTGATTGGAAATGTTCGCTTAAAAATGTGATAGAAATAGGTTTAATAATAACTTCCAAATAGGAATCAGATAACTTCTTAAGACGTCTAGATTTGTGGGTCAAGATCTAGGAAATGGGACCAATGGACAGGTATTTCAAACAGTCAGCACAGACATTATTGGCCAAACAGCCTCTTTCTGTGCTGTATCATTGAACGGTACAAAGAGAGACTCAGACTATGTCTCTTACCTTTGACAAAGCACTTGGGCTCTGCTCAGCACCTATATATCTGATGCAACACATTAAAACATCTATACACTGTATCATCCTTTGCTATTACATGTTATTGCATGCTACCTCATTGTCACAGGCAGTCATTCTCATCTCACCACTGAGTCATGAAGGAAATTATATCTTAACCTTTTCATCATCATTAATGAAGATTAAGTTTTCAACCAAATGTACTCCAAATGCTAATTATCTAGGTTCCTTACTGTTCCTCGATCTTGATGTTTTAGATTAAACAACACATAGACATATTTCTCACATATAAGTTTTTGTAAACAAAATATATTAAAGAATAAATTAACACAATAGAAATGTTACCAAACTTGGGAAATATTTATGGTCTTTTTGAAATTTGTTCATGAGATATGGGCACCACTGGCTAGTGCAGCATTTATTTCCCATTCCCAACTGCTTTAAAGAAGGTGAGCTGCCTTCTTCTGTCGGTGCAGTTCCAAGATTTTGACCCAGTGACAATGAAGGAACAATGATCAAATTCCTGATGTGAGTTTCTGCCTCCAACAAGATACCTTACTTGATATTGCAATGCTTACATTATCCCATGTAACGTAAGAAACTGGGCTTGCATATTGTGCTATTGAAGAATCAAATAGACATTTATTAAAATTAGCTATTATTAGATACAAAGATTACATTCACAACTTCATCAATGTCTGGACTAACATTGAGCTATTAGATTGTAACACAGCAGCATGCTTCTAGCAGGTAAGTTAGAGTACAAGACCTTCACGCTCTAAAGTCATATGCTACAAGCAATAAGAACATAAGTCTGTCTCTTCAAAACGTACCACAAGACATAGCAAAACAGCTCCAAGACAAGATGTTTTACAAAATGGAGGGGTAGTTTCGGGTGGTGCTGTTTTTGTATTTCTGGGTAGTAGAGGTCATGGATTCGGGAGATACTATAGCATAAACCTTGGTGAGTTACTGCAGTGCATCTTGCAGATTGTACCAATGTGCATCAGTGGTGAGGGGAGTGAATGTTCAAGGTGGTGGATGGGATGCAAATTAAGTGGGTTGCATTGTCATGGATGGAGTCAAGGCATCCTGAGTGTTGCTGGCACTGCAACAATCCAGGAAATTGGACAGTGTTCCATCACATTCTTAAATTGTGGCACGGGCACTGGGGGGATAGCAGGTGAGTTACCACAGAATTCCTAGCCTTTGACCTGCTCTCGTAGGCACAATATTTATACGGCGAGTCCAGTTCAGCTTACGGTCAACGTTAAATCCCAGGATGTTAAGAGAGGGTTATCCAGCATTAGTAATGTCATTGAACATCAGGGGCTGAAGTTTAGGTTCTCTCTTGTTAGAGAAGATAATTGCCTGTCATGAATGTTGCTTGCGACTGATCAGCACATGCTGGATGTTGTCCAAGTCTTGCTGCATTTAGGCATTGACTGCTTCGGTATCTGAGAAGTCGTGAACAGTACTGGACATTGTGCAAAAACTGACAATTATCCTCACTTCTAACCTTATGGTGGAAGAAAAATCATTGATGAAGCAGCTGAAGATGGTTGGACATGAAACATTACCATGAGGAACTCGTGCAGAGATGTCCCTGAGTTGATACAATTTATCTCCAACAACCACAACCAACTTCCTTTGTGCAAGGTATGATTCCAACACACAGCGAGTTTTCCCCAAAAATCTACTGATTCCTATTTAGTTAGAACAAGTAGGAGGAGCCAGAGCACATGAAAAGTATAGATATTTTCTAATCAACCTGTTCAGAGATGTTATTACATGCTACTTCATTGTCACAGGCAGTCATTCTTATCTCACCACTGCAGTTCAGCTCTTTTGTCCATGTTTGGGCCAATGAGATCAGGAGTCACATGGCTCGAGCAGATCCCAAACTGAGTGTCAGGCAGCAGGGTATTCCTTTTGAAGTGCTGCTTGATAGTAATGTTGATGGTCCCTTACATCACTTTGTCTTTGATCAAGCATAGACAGACGGATGTTAAGTGACCAGGCGAGATTTGAACTGATTTTTGTTGACAGGGCATACTGGGCAGCATTGCACATTGTCAGGTAGATGCCAGTGTTGTACTAGAACAGCTTGTCTCGGGGCACAGGTAGTTTTGATCATTAGTCTTCAGTCTCTCTTTATGTTGTTAGGCCTATTGTCTTGGCAGTATCCAGTGCCTTCAGTCATTTCTTGATATCATGGGTAGTGAATCAAATTGCTTGAAGACTCATATCTGTAATGCCAGGGACCTCAGGAAAAGACCAAGACTTGTGGCTGAAGATAAATGTAAATATTTTGAACTGATGTGCTAAGCTCACCCATCATTGAGAATGGAATATTTATGGAACCTCCTCCTCCTGTTGGCAGTTTTATTGCCTAACAGCATTCACAACTGGATGTGGTGAGAATGCACGGCTAAGAACTGATCCACAGATTGTGGGATGCTCAGCCTTGTCCAATGGAAATTCCTTCTGGTGTTTGTCATACAAGAAGGCATGTAAACCTATGTTATAGCTTCAACCAGTGGACATATTTTTAGACATGCATGGTGTTGCATTAAAGATGTGCATTGAAGATATTCAGCTCCTTGACAGTAATGGAAAAGTACAATTCCTGCAATTATTGCCATCCTTTATTCAATTGAAGAGGTTTAAGATTAATCAAAGCTTACACATACTGCTGTGTACGTACTCAATGATGAATTAACATTCTCCTGTCTGCTGTTATGGCAGAGGCATTAAATAATTTAAAATTAACAGGGTAACTTCTGCATTAAAACAACAGAAAAATAAATGCCACAAGTACACTAATACTGCCAAATCTTGTTTCTCCACTCAAATTTTTTTCTCAGTTTTAGTTCAATGTTGTTTGCTTTGTTTGACTTGCAAACTGCACTGTGCCTTCCAACCTGTTTTAACTTTACATCTTTCAAGTGAGGGCTCTTGTGGTGCAGTGGTAGTGTCCGTACTTCTAAGCCAAAAGGCCCAGGTTCAAGTCTCAGCTGCTCCAGAAGCATGTAATAACATTTCTGAACAGGTTGATTAGAAAATATCTGTACCTTTCCTGTGCACTGGCTCCTCCTGCTTGTTGGCCAGGTATGGGTACCATGTACACTTCAGATAAAGTTATTCAAGATAAGTGTAAGACCTCACCAAGTTGTCCTGCCAACAAAAGAATTCTTGACCATCTTGTGTCTCACATGCAGGATAGCAGAAAATCTGCAGCAGAGCTCCCAATTGCTAAGAAATTCAATTTTGTTCAAAAACTTCTTTTGTTTGCAAATTGAAAATAGCAAATGAAGGTGTTGTATATACGGTAATAGTCCTGAAACAATTGATGATGGAGGCTGCTTTATGCTCCACCTCATCCAAAGATAGGTTTGGGTGGAGCTAAGGCAGAACATGTTAGAATCTGATGAAGTGAAGACTTACATCTATAGGTCTCTTCATGGTCTTGGTAACATTTTTATCTTACTGAAGTAATTTATATCTGAACTGCTATTGTGCAATAAATTACATCTTGTTCAAGACAAGAACTTCTTCTCATTCAGACTCAATTGATGGCAGCAAACTACCAAAACCATTACTTACCAGTGGTTGGAATCACAAAACCAAACAGGACATATCGAATATTGTATGAACACATTAAGCATTCCCATGAACATCAAGAACAAGAGCAACAATGAGCTGTGAGGGACTTACCAGTACATTTAGTCAATACACATACTTACTTTCAGAGGCATCTTTGCATGTTCGTTCAGCAAGGGGACATCAAACACCAATCTCCTCAACAAGTGCTGCATCATGGATGGTCGTAATTGGCTGTGTAGAAAGAGAATTCTCTCTGATGAGAAAAGAATGTGATTCTTTCTCATACTTACCATTACAGCAATGCAATAATTACATTACCCTTTAAGACATTATTACATAAATATTATTATTCTTTTTTTTTGAATTGCGAATCCAAATGAGGGGCAAACAACCATTTGTTGAGGACACCAACAAGAGCAAAATAAATAAAGAATGCACAAGATAAACCAGGGAGTTTAAATTAGATTATGCCCAGTTTGGATCTGAAAAGATTTTAGGGGGACATTGAGGAAGATCAGGTTCCCTTATGTTTGAGGATTTGGGATGAAATACAGCTAAGAAAACTATGCTGTGATGATGCAGAACAGAAAGATGCGCGAAGAGAATGTGAAGCATGTTTGAAATGTAGGCTGGAATTTCACAGCCCCTTGGGGTTAGGATGCCAGGTGGGGAAGGGTCTAAAACCAGGCACTGCTCACAATGTGGTCTCCTCTTGGGGAAATGAAGTGTAGACTGGGTGACCACTTCATAGAACACCTGCTTTCTGTCTGCAAAAAAGACCCTGAGCTTCCAGTTTCCTGCCACTTCAACATGCCACCCTGTTCCCCGCCTCAGGCTTGCTGCAGTGCTCCAGCGAAGTAAAGCTCAAGCTGGAAGAACAGCACCTCATTTTCCGCCTGGGGACCCTGCAGCCCTTCGGACTCAATACTGAGTTCAATAGTTTTTGGGCTTGAGCTCTCCCATGTCCTTACCCCAATCTTGGCACACTAGGCCCTGTTATCACAGTCTGCTATTCAACACACACATTGTTAGCCACTAACAGTCCCTGCAGTTCCTACTATCCCATTAATAGCTGTTCACCCTCCTAGCCAGATCGTTATCCACCCCGTTGTCTGTCTAACTGTTCTTCTCTCTCTTTGGGCTCTATCACTACCTATTGTTTACTCCTTACCTTCTCCTCCGCTCTGCTGCATATAAACCCACATTTCCTAGCTACCATCAGTTCTGAGAAGGGTCATTCAACCTGAAATGTTAACCCTGATTTCTCTCTTGACAGATTCTGCCAGACCTGCTGAGCTTTACCAGCAATCTCTGTTTCTGTTTCTGATTAGCTCATCTGCAGTTTGTTCGGTTTTTAACCACTTAATGGCTACGGGGTAAATACATTTGCAGAGGCAGGCCCACCCTTGGCATTGCTGCAAGGGGGTTGAATCGCCACCTCAGCCTAACAATCAATACTTGGAAGCAACAGGAAAAATGTTCAGATATTAATAACCATCTGAAAGTGAAATGGTAAGAATGTCAGAGCTAGTCTCAGTGCGGCCTCATTAGAGACTTACACAACATAAGGTTGAAACACTACTCTCTGATTGATTTTCAGGCACACTGAACAGAAAGCAACATTAGCTTCCACCAAATACAGAAAGTAACGTAAACAAAGTTGCTGGAAAAGCTCAGCAGGTCTGGCAGCATCTGCGAAGGGAAAAGCAGAGTTAACATTTCAGGTCTGGTGACCCTTCTTCAGAACTAGGCTGAGGAAGGGTCACTGGACCCGAAACGTTAACTCTGTTTTTTCCTTCACAGATGTTCCCAGGCCTGCTGAGCTTTTCCAGCAACTTTGCTTTTGTTCCTGATTTACAGCATCTGCAGTTCTTTCGATTTTTACAGGAAGGAGTGTGATGTTATAGATAGCTTGAACCTGAAATATTCAATTTGTTGTCTTCTTATCATTTAACTTACCCACAGATTGCTAGTAAGCACTCCTCAATGGCATCCCTCTGGGCCTTAGTGAGGGAGCACCCTTTAGACAGCCTGTAGACAGTGTGCAATAAGGAATCAATAAGAGACGCATGATGTTCTGTACCAGCAAAAAGTGGGGCACACTTGGTTAACAGTGGCAGAACAGCAGTGCACAGGTATCGATTCAGTGCCAATGCCATATCTGTAGCACTCAAGGCAGCCTAGATGTTGAGAAAAAAAAAACAAACATGTGTATATATTTTATCTCTCCAGCAAAAAGCCCCTAATCTGAACAGACTGATGAGGTTTAGAAACCCTGCTCAAACACACCCCTAATAGCATGCTGAAATACAGACCGTATTCTGGTTACAAGCATATTTGTTCTAACATGTGTAAGGCTTTACCCATTTTTTCTCAGGTAATCCCTAACCCTCAGGCACTTTACTACTGTAATCCCAAGTCTAATTTGTCTACTATCAGTTTCTCTGATTCTGGTAAGATCTGACCATAGGGAACCTGTTTCCAGAATACCACCTCATTCTTTTCCAACCTGTTGTTAATTGGGGCAGAAACTTTGAAATAATTCTGTAAGGGTATGGACAACGAATGCAGGTGATAGAGAAGCTACCATCCATTCATTAACTAACATTTGATTAGACACAAATCATGTACCATGTCAACACAGAAAATGTACATCTGCTACACCAATACCATAGAGATCCTGTAGGAAACATGGTGTGCACAGTATATGGCTTACAGTCATGTGCAAAGGCAACCAGCCAATATAGTTACAAATATGTAAGCATTCTAATTTTGGACAGGAGTTTTGCTCAAGCATTGTAATCATCTGCCGCAGCTCTTCAGTTTACGCAGTCACAAAATTTATGTTCTGTACAATACAGACTGGAATAATCACCATCAAATTATAACATTAATGCCAACTGCCCTCAAGCTGTCACTGGCTTGCATGATCCAAGATGATTATCATACATTAATGAGAATCTACCATGGCACAGACAATTGATAGTAAATAAATTTATGGGAGTGGACAGACACAAGACCAAATTCTTAATATGAGCAATGGTAGTTGAGGCCCTACATTATGAAGGTAAATTAACTGGGGCAGAGTCCTTGTGTATATTTAAGACTGAGGTAGATAGATTCTTGATCAGTAATCAAGAGTTACAGGGAAAATGCAGGAAAGTGAACATGAGAAATGTCAGATCAGCCATGAACTTACTGAATGATTAAGCAGATTCAAGAGGCTGACTGGCCTACTTATGTTCCTATTTCTTATGGTCCAACTCGACTGTCATTTTGTAAGTGCCATTCCTTGTCCTGGAAAGAGACTGGTTGTGCAAAGGAAATGTATAATATAAAGACTGATAACTAGTAGTGAACGAGCCTGTAACAGGTCCTCCAGAAAACAGGTGGTGATGGTGATGAAGGACACTGACCAAGGAAACCAAACAGATTGCCAGGACCACCACCAGCAGGTGGCAACAGTGAGCAAGGGTGGCTGGAGTAACTGAATGGACTCTGGGGGGAAACAGTGATGTTGGTAGAAGTAGGGCTGATGGGAAGTGGCAGGAGGAAGCAGAAAGAAAAAGATTTCTTCAGCCCAATATAACCCACAGGCTACGTTCCATGTACATATTCTAAATTGTTCCTTGCTTATCCTTAATTTCTCTCCCTGTTTGTAAAGACCTGATACCAGTAAAATAAAGAATTCCTGTTTCACGGCCTTCGAGCTGTCTACGTATTCAAATCTCATGTTGCCCTTCAGAGTGTCAATACGTATGTTATGGACCTGTATGATTTATCCAAAGGGTGTTAATGCTGTGCCAATGTATGTTTTAAGCACATCTATCAGCTAAAATTGGACTCCACGCTTAGTGCCAATCATGTAACCATCAATACTTAATTCTAGCTTAAGCTTCTCAAAGAATTTGTTCTGGATAGAAGCCTACTTTGGGAAGACAAATTGTGTAATTTTACTGCAGGTACAGTTCATGTAGATAGAATATAAAAGTTTTATATTTTCATTATATCTATCAAGATACTTGAGAAAAATCCCTACAGCATAGCTGCATAAAAATTATATATATTCACTATTACACTTTGCTGAATTCCTGGTGACAACTTCTAAATGAATAATGGATAGACAATGAATTGAATTTATTTAGTTTAATCCACTTACCTGGAGGTATCCGTTGATATTGTAGCTTGATTTTTTTTATCTAGAAGTCAGTCAGGCTGGTTTATTTTCAGTGTGAATTGCTGATTCACTACTATACTTATATCACGTTGACAGAAACATGGAGAGACATGACACCAATTAAACTTCTGAGGCTTCTTATCTACTCACCGTGTCCAGCGAGGCAGCAGCACGGAGGTCTGGCAAAAAGCCAACTTCCAGCAGATGTAAAAGGAAATCTTGCTCTTCGATTCCGTATACCCTTTCCAGGAATAAAACCATGGCGGCTTTGTGATCTGGACAGAATCCTGCTGACATGTCCGGCTCCACAACCGTGCCATCTAAAAGGAAACGTACGCATTTACTGAGATAACAAGGTGTAGAGCTGGATGAACACAGCAGGCCAAGCAGCATCATAGGCTCTACACCTTGTTATCTCAGATTTTCCAGCATCTGCAGTTCCTACTATCTCTCGTACGCATTTACTAATTCTCTCCTTTCTTAAATAACTCAAATGACAAAAAAAAATCACGATTTTTGTTCTTGCTTTCCTTTCTCAGGTGCACAAGCATCACACAGACAGCCGAACAACCTCCATCCTGAGAATGGTGTTTCAGAGTTGGCATTTGGGCACAGCAAAATATTCCCTCTCCTCTAGGAAAGCAGCCACCGTTTTCACCAATTCCCCACAGTAACCTAGCTGAAAGTCCAGCAGAGCAAAAGAGGTTCAATCCACATTCCACTCTTCAAATTCAAAGTGTCATCTTATCTCCATTCAATATTTACACTGTAGGATGGGACCAGGGATTTCACTTTTCCTTTATCCCAACAAAGATCAGTAAAGACTAGACTCTATCCAACAGACAGAAATCAATACAAGGCCATTTAGAGAAAAAGCAATGCACATACCTCTAATACATGCCAAATCAGTTTAAATAATCGAAAACTTGCAAACTATCAAGAGCTGTTCAATACTGAAACAAATTTTGTATATTACATTGAATACTGTCTCCATAACAGTTGTAACCATGTGGCAGTAAACTGAAGTGGACGCAACACCTTAATTTTTGAGCAACTTGTCACTAGCTTGTTGAAAAGACAGCGTGCTACATCTTCTTGTCACTTGGAGAGATAAAGGCTAAAGAGTAGCAAACCCCTCACACCAGGATTCGCTGCAAACTCAGGACATTCAGCCAAAGTAAAAGGAACATAATAAGAGTTATTTTAATGCCAACAATGGGTTGGCATGCCTTCCCAAACCCAAACTTGGGCCGTGGATCTATCTGAGCCAATGGCTTCCTCAAGACTGATCCCTGCCCAACTGGAATCTAAGCCTGTCAATCAGGTGGGAGACTTGTCGGTGTTATCAGATACAACTTAAAACAACAACAATATTGGGGGTAACCCCAACTTCCAGGTTTTCTGCACTCTGTAGAGCTGCTGCCCTCAGTCCAGGCCCTCTCATCAGATCAAAAAGGTTAAAATTCCCAAAAATGAGTTTGAACAATTCAGTAGCTGAAAGGCAAAGTTCAAGGCTCAATAAGCCTATCCTACTTTCAGTAGCAAGTAAGTCTCATCAAAACTACCAAACGGAGAAACCATTCAAGACTCGGAAAACAGTTAAAATAAAACAAGAAAAAATGTCCTTCTTCACCAGATGGAGTGGTTTGTCTGCACATTGTAGAATCTATCAATATTCATTCCAATCGCTCACTTGCTGTATGAGCACTCACAGCTTAACATCAGCTATACTGCTGGAACAAAAATTTGGGCAAACACTTTGATGCACCATATTCCTTTATTCATTGTAAATCTATTTAATTTGACTCTATTTTCAATTTTTTTTCATGTCAGTCCATGAGAATAGGGTGAGCAATCTCTTCACTTGGCTAAGTAATTACACAATTCCTCTATGTTTTCCATAGATGTCATATCTGTGTTTGGAGGACAAGATAAAATGGGATAACAAGGTGTAGAGCTGGATGAACACAGCAGGCCAAGCAGCATCAGAGGAGCAGGAAGGCTGACGTTTCGGGCCTAGACCCTTCATCAGAAATGGGGGAGGGGAAGGGGGTTCTGAAATAAATAGGGAGAGAGGGGAAGGCGGATAGAAGATGGATAGAGGAGAAGATAGGTGGAGAGGAAACAGACAGGTCAAAGAGGCGGGGATGGAGCCAGTAAAGGTGAGTGTAGGTGGGGAGTTAGGGAGGGGATAGGTCAGTCCAGGGAGGACAGACAGGTCAAGGGGGGGGGATGAGGTTAGTAGGTAGGAGATGGGGGTGTGGCTTGAGGTGGGAGGAGGGGATAGGTGGGAGGAAGAACAGGTTAGGGAGGCAGGGACGAGCTGGACTGGTTTTGGGATGCGGTAGGGGGAGGGGAGATTTTGAAGCTTGTGAAATCACTTTGCAGAACACCTACGCTCGGTTCGCAATAACGCTTTGCAGAACACCTACGCTCGGTTCGCAATAAACAACTGCACCTCCCAGTCACGAACCATTTCAACTCCGTCTCCCATGCCTCAGATGACATGTCCATCCTGGGCCTCCTGCAGTGCCACAATGATGCCACCCGAAGGTTGCAGGAACTGCAACTCATATTCCGCTTGGGAACCCTGCAGCCCAATGGTATCAATGTGGATTTCACAAGCTTCAAAATCTCCCCTCCCCCTACCGCATCCCAAAACCAGCCCAGCTCGTCCCCGCCTCCCTAACCTATCCTTCCTCCCATCTATCCCTTCCTCCCACCTCAAGCCACACGCCTATCTCCTACCTACTAACCTCATCCCGCCTCCTTGACCTGTCCGTCCTCCCTTGTCTGACCTATCCCCTCCCTAACTCCCCACCTACACTCACCTTTACTGGCTCCATTCCCACCTCTTTGACCTGTCTGTTTCCTCTCCACCTATCTTCTCCTCTATCCATCTTCTATCCGCCTCCCCCTCTCTCCCTATTTATTTCAGAACCCCCTTCCCCTCCCCCATTTCTGATGAAGGGTCTAGGCCTGAAACGTCAGCCTTCCTGCTCCTCTGATGCTGCTTGGCCTGCTGTGTTCATCCAGCTCTACACCTTGTTATCTCAAATTCTCCAGCATCTGCAGTTCCTACTATCCAAGATAAAATGGGCATTAGTTTACTTAGTGAGGTGGGGTCAAAAACTGCATTTGAGGAATGTAAATATTGTTCCAATGCGGCAGTTTTTGCAAATAAATCCTCAAAAATGTCACATTCACAAACAAACAATATATCATCACATTAAGTCAAGCAATTCTGTTCAGTTGAGTTATTTATGTTACATTGTTTGCACAGACTAGCAGAATCCCTATGGTTAATTATTTCAACACCATGCAATTTCTTTTGTAAGATTCTTCTTTTGACAATTATCTTAATAACCTCTTAAATACTTCTTTTGCTTGTCAATAAAGATATACAGCTGTCAATCAGAAATAGTTTGAAACCCATCAGTATTAAAAATGCCATATCTTGTAACAGACCATTATTCTAGCAAATGTAGGCTGTCCATGAGAATAATACATATGATTTGTTCCCACTCATCAAAGTTATGTTGAAAGATTCTTGAACATAGTGCTGCAGCAATTCCCTCAGGCAATCAATAATCCCTGTTGTCAATGGAAAGCTTACAGGCAGATAGTATAAGTACTTAATAAATGATCAGAGACTATTTTCACAACCATACTTCAAACCATACCCAACTCAGTACCTTTTTCTCTCTACACTCAACAGAATAGCCTAAAAGTTCACATATGGAGTTGATCATTTCATTTATGGATAGCAAACTGCTGATTTGATGGCACAATTACATTTGTCATAACCTACAGTTAAAATTACTTAACATGCAGTCTCCAAAGTCCTTTCATAAAATGTGGTAAACTCACCCTTCGCAACTGTTGGCATCTGGAAGGGAATGCTGACAACTCCTTCCAAGTCTTCCAGCGGAATCAATGAACGGAGAATGGATTTAATTCGGATTGCCTCCCCTTTGCCTGCATTAATGAGCTATTGTAATAAAGAAAAGAACAAATGAACATTGAGATATGTAAAAGAGGGGAACTACACAACTGACACAAGTCAAGATTACTATTGCTTTTTTGGTCATGGTGGCAGTCTCTGGTTCAATGGTATTATTTGCTTTTCATATTTTTAACTCTCACCTCTCGACTGAAGATTAGAAGACAATTAGATCCCAGACTTTTGCCAAAGTTAATCTGAAACCTGGTGTTCTAAAAATGGCAGGAAATGTTTAGTTTGTGATTTTCATGACTGCCTGCCCCTATCCTTGTATGTTCAACTACACTACCTTGTGGGAATCTGGTGGGAATATGTTGTTTCAACTAAATGGATAGACCTGGATAGTCTCCTTTTAATTATAAAACCATGGACCCCTTACCTTCTGTGCAGCTTTACTTGGAGCAATGGCAGGAAGAAAGGGTAAGCAAAACAGCATTAAACAGAGGTCTCAGTTTTTAATCTGGAGTTGTGGTGTGAATACGTGGGAAGAAAGTGAACACTGGCACTCCATATTAGAGACTTCTTCGTCTATGTTAAAAGGAATTCAGGAATACCTCTTTGAACAATGTTGTTATAAGATTGACAAAACTCTCAATAATGACAATCTCATTTGCTTTACTGATCACATTGTGAATATTGTTAATATGTTTTCTCCAAACGCAAGCAAGATGTGGAAATTCCTTTCCCCCATCCATAGCAACTTTTTGAAGAGCAACCAAAAAAACTAGAACAGCTGTACTGAGTAGATTTATGAAAGTGATCTCTGAGACTAATGAAATTGATTTTTGACTTGATTTGTTACTTACATGGATCTCTGGCGCACAACGACCCAATAAATCAATTAAAGCAGAATAGAAGGTCATGATAGCATTCCCCATGTGAATGGTGTCATCTTCCTCTTCTTCAAGGTCTCTGTTAACCAAATGTATCAACAACATTTCTGTGTTTTGTGAAATTTAACATGTACTAACAGTGATTTGTGTTGGTCACAAACTTCAATACACACAAACTTTTTTATTTCTTTATTCATTTACAGGATGAGGGCATCACTGCTAGGCAGCTTTTATTGCCCATTCCTAATTGCCCAGAGGGCAGTAAAGAGTCAACCACATTGTTGTGGGTCTGGAGTCACATGTAGACCAGACCAGGTAAGGATGGCAATTTCCTTCCCTAAAAGACATTAGTGAACCAGATGGGTTTTTCCGACAATCAGCAATGAGTTCACGGTCATTATTAGATTCTTATTCCAGATATTTTTATTGAATTCAGATTCCACCATCTGCCATGACGGGATTTGAACCCAGGTCCCCGGAACATTATCTGGGTTTCTGGATTAACAGTCCAGCGATAATACCACTAGGCCATTGCCTCCCTATAAATATGCACAAATTCCAACATTATACAATGTTAGCAGCATATGCTATAACTAAAAAACTTATTTATGTTACAAGAAATGCGTTTTACATAGCTTTGCTTAAATGTTTTCTATGTATCTTTCCTGTTGTCCTCTGGTACACCCTACATGTGCCACCAAATAACAGCCCAGGTGTAGCCAGTTTTCTGCCAGCAATGACTGTGTCTTTTGGTGTCACTAAGGTATGAGTTGCTTGTGCATATCATGTAATTTCCAACAGCACAATCACTACAAGTTGTGAAAAAAATCCTCTTGCCATGGGTAATGGGAAATTACTTCTTTATCTATAGTTAAAATCCTCTTAATAAAATGACAGCTATCCACTGTTTAAAATGTGCAAGATCTGTGAATTCAATTTTATTAGCCGGTTAATATTTGCAAAGAAAAGCAGGGCTCTTCCTTATTTTCATTAAAGAAGGATTGTGGCCCCACAGTTTTTTAATCAATAATTGTAGCTTTTGCAGCAACACAAAATTTCCAGCTGCCTTATCTAGATAAAGCAATCGTTACACTATAATGGATTTTTAACATTTTCATTTCTTGAGCAAGGCTGAACTCCTGAATATAAATAAATGTCAGGCTGAAAGGTACAGTACTTTTGACTTTTTCTTAATTCATCTGGAGCTACCTTGAAAAATATATATTTCAAAGAATAGCCCTGGTCACTCCACAACCACCAAAATATGACAGTAATTGTCTGTCAGGTCATAAGTCAGACTCACAGCCTTCTACTAGATTCATCAGTTGATGACAGGCCATCTCTTGCTGGATCTTCAGAGATCTTTATAGCTTCCTCCATAGCAGCGAGAAGCCCGTCCCCACCTTCTCCTCTCAGAGCTGGGCCAAAGCACTCGGGGCGACGTATCAACAACCTTACAACCTCATTGGCATTCTCTTCCACACTCTCGCCTACATATTGATGGAACAATGTGAATGTGAGAATCTAGCACATCACACAAAAGAATAATCCTTAAATCAACAATGTATTTGGAAACCAATATTAGGCAGGGATTTAGAAAGCTACATTGTTTCCTTCCTGCGGACAAATAAAAAGTTTTTTCCTTGTCATTGCAGCTAGCTCTGCTAGTGGACATTAGTTCTCTGCTACATTGAGGTATAACTCGCTAATTTACTCCATTCATTCACAATAGTTGGCATTAAGACATGCACATGACTTATAGCATGATCTGAATGAAATGTCTGTATTTGTCCGGTATGTAATGAAGATAACTCACACTCTAGAATCCATTCATTCCGATGCCCAATTCCTCAGTTTATAAAATTAGAAATTAATCAATAATTCACTGCAGATGTACAGCAGTACTATAAAATTGTGATAACTTATTTGCATTTTACACAGCCTTCAACATAGGGCAAATGTTTAAGCTTTATTTTGTTTTTAAAAAATGAAACAAATACTGTCTTTCCTACAGAAAGTTATCAAGAGTGCAATGATTAGCTCAAACAACCTGTAAATCAAAATCAGTGTCGCACTTTCTCCTATTTACATGTTGATATTTTCTAATCAACCTTTTCATGGATGTTATTACATACCCCTGGAGCAGGCAGGATTTGAACACTGGCCTCCTGGTTCAGGGGTAGGGGCTCCACTACTGTGCCACAAAAGCTCACTGCTACTTATATATGCTCACAGATAAATAATAGCCACAACCTGTTTCTCTTAACCTTGACAATGACATTAGCAAACCTTAACAATGTGATTTACAAAATATTAGCAACATGTTCCTCATGTGCAAAGCCCTGCATGAGAACATGCAAATTTGCAAAATTTGCAATACTGGGGAGATAGAAGTTGGTAGTGTCCTTGTCTTTTGGTACAGCATGTACGAGCCTTTAAATTTTTTTCTGTTGTTCAGGAATAATCACCCTTCTAGTTGGTATGACAATGATAAACAGCCACGGAAGGAACATTCATTGTTCTGTCCTGTCAGAGTGTTAATCACTCTAAGAGTCTTACAATGACTTTACCCAATTCTCCAAAGGAAGACTATGAAAACTGTTAAACAACAACTAATATTGACTATCTTCATTCATAATCCGTGCTCTCATTTATATTGGATTCTGATTACTATTAAACGAGCACAGAAATAAATCTCTCTTGCTTGTGGTCTTTCAACAGAAATTGAGATCACATTGCTCACTTAGTATGGAAAAAGATTTATACTTTTTGATATGCACAGTTCTGAAAACCTCAGACAGACCAAAAAATAAATAAGTAAAGGCTTGTGCATTTTACACAGAATTTGCGCTTGCTGCACTCCACACTTGGCAGGTCTCTCATCCACCACTTAATACAGCAGTGAAGCAGGAAGACTATCCAGGGACCTTCCTACCACATTAATTGTGGTGAAGATGGGAACGAGGTGACAATCCCCCGTGAAGAGAGCACAAGATTCTACCCACAGAACAGGCGTCCTGTCCACATCCTAACATGTGGCTGGTTTCTATTAATGACATGAATTTCCAATGAATGGAGTAAATCACACTTTATTCTCCCCTTCTCATAACACAGTTGTTGCCATTCCTGCTGCACAGTCTTCACTTTGAAAGGGCATGCTGTTAGATAGCACCTTACCGTTGCAAAATACTGCAAACCGGAGAAAATCCAGATACCGCTCCCCTTCCACAGGATTCCACCCAATATCTGGGTAACCCTTGGCAACTAGCATAGCGCAGCTCTGGAGGCCACAGCCAGCTAAATATTGAACAACCTAGAGAATGGAACACAGGCAGAAATCAGCAAGTATCTCAATAGTGCATTTCCAAAATTATTTGGATAAAGTATTCAGCTTGAATGAAATATCAATTTCCTGGAAGAGACGCAGAAGTGAGGGTACAGCTAACCATTCATCTCTTCCAACTGAGTTTAATCCAGCTACAAACTGAGTACTTTTGAACTTCTTAAAGGGACAACAGTTCAATGAAAAATGCTTTGTTGGTTTCACAGTCTTCCACTGGGGAATAACAGAGAAGCGTTGGAAGGATTAGCCGGCTGATTAACAAGCTGTTGAAACTATGCCTTAAGCACTTCTTCCACAATCAACAACTTGAACTCGGGAATTTTGGCTCAAAGGTAGTAGTGACTAGGCTACGAGATTGCCATAAAAATTCGTTGGAGAATCTTTTCATATACTAACATGTACTTTACATCGTTTCCATTAAAACTGAACAATACTCCCCTTACAAGAAATCATGGCTCCAGGTGTTTTCCCCTTTGTGGAGGAAAAGCTACGCAGCAAGTCACTATCTTAATGGGCACTATTCAAAGGAAGTTCTATTCAGTTAGCAACATCACTGATTATCACCAAAGAATGAAATCTCTGAATCAGCCCTGGTTCTGACTGTGACACAGTTTTCTATTGGGCATCGGTTTCTTGCAAAAAATCAGTGGTAGAGAACATAGAACAATACAGGCACAGTACAGGCCCTTCGGCCCACGATGTTGTGCCGACCTATTATCCTACTAAGATCAATCTACCCTGCATACCATGCATTTTACTATCCTCCATGTACCCATCCAAGAGTCGCTTAAAAGTCTCTAAAGTATCTGACTCTACTACCACTGCCAGCAGCATATTCCACACACCCACCACTCTCTGTGTAAAGAACCTACCTCTGGCATCTCCCCTACACCTTCCTCCAATCACCTTAAAAGGAGGCTGTCTTTCTTTCCAAACAGTCAATCTCTCACCCTTAGTACAGCGGCAAACTGCGAGTAGTTGGAGGACTGCAGCATTACGACTGTCTCAAGGCCACTGTCAAGAAAGTGGGCTTAGACCCTTCATGATAATCACACAACAGCTGTGGATTAATGGACGGAAAAAAAAAACACCTTCATAAATCATAAAGCGTGAAGCAGCACGGAAGCAGACATGACTGTGGAGTCAATAAATGGGAAGCCTAGAACAAGGAATTGTATTGGGGAGTCCACAGGCTGCGCAAATGTCAGAGTCTACTCTTCTATTTCCAAATGTCCGAAGGCATTATTCGGAAAGAGTTGTTTTCTAGGAAAGATGGCATCACTCACCTGCTTTATTATAAACAAGGGCTGCAAACCCAGTGAATAATGAAAAACAGTTTCCAGTGTCAGAAGGATCAGTAACAACGAAATATTTACTGAAAGGGATTGGCTAAAGAACCAGGGGTAACATGAAAGAAAGAAAATTTGTGAAGCAAGTTGACCTGATCTGGAATGCACTGCCTGAAAGGATAATGGAAGCAGATTGAATAATAACTTTCTAAAGGGACCAGGATAAATACTCGAAGACAAAACATTTGCAGGGTATCACAAAAGAGTTGGAGAGTCGGGGAGCATGTGGAAAGCCTTGACAGCCCGTTTCAAGGATTGGTACAATGGGGGAAATGGTTTCCTTCTGTGCAGGATCAATCTGTGAATCTAACTCACACGCAAACGGGACTGAAGTGAATATAGGTCCACGGAACTGTTTTACTCAAACTGAAGTAGTCCACTATACAATGATATATTCTTGAACAATGTGATTATACTTGCTACCAGGTCTACATTGTGGAGAATGCAATCACATGTCACAGTCTCTTTGTTTAAAAAATAGTATCAATGTTGGTAAAAATCAAATCAAGCCAATCAATCATAACAATAAAATTATCTAGTTGATTAAACAATATAAAATGTATTGATTTTAAATTCATATAAATAACTAAAAGAATCAGGGACAATTCCTTCAACCACTGTATTCTGAACTAATGCATACAATTTGAAATATGCATAAATGGCATAACTATGACAAGGAATTGTCATTCCCCCTCCCACTCCCTATGGCAAATGACATTGATATTATGGAGGTCTTGTAATTATTTATTCTAAAATATTTATTTCTGAAACTGGAATTATTTTCTATTCAACACAAATTGATTTCCAAATCAGTATAATACCTCATTGGAATAATTTTACAAGAAAGCTGCAAGCATGTTCATTGATATAAAAACAGAAAATGCTGAGATGCACACAGTATGTTCAGCAGCACATGCGTTAATATTCGCAGTTCATTAAAAGTAGAAGATAGATGGGTCCCTTTGGATGACATAATAAGATGGATCACAGAGAAGAGAACAAATGGTATAAGTCAGGAAGTGAGATTGCAATCACAAAGTAGTCATTTCAACTTTAGGTTTAAACGGAGTAGCAAAGCAAGATTTGTGCTAAGATTTGTATATACAAACATAAGACCTAAATTACAATAAAAACAGAAAGTGCTGCAAGTTTGACACCATCTGTGGAGAAAGAAAGAGTGAACATTTTGAATCCAATCAGTCTTCTATGGGACTGAAAGTGGCTGGAAAATGATGTTTTTTTGCTGTTGACAGAGGAGGAGGAGGAGCAAGTGGAACAGATATTGAGGTTGCCCAGAGCAGAAGACAAAAAGAGTGCTAATTGTAATAATAGAGGTCTAAGTAAAAAAATACAAACAGTCAAAAACAGGTCGGCATTGCTGAGAACGAATCCATGCAAACAAGACACTGGTGTGAATGGGAGGGAAGGGGGTGTATTTTTATTCATGCTCCAAAGTTGTTGAGCTCAGTGCAGTATCCTGAAGGCTACAAAGGACTTAGGTGGAAAATAAAGTGCTATTCCTTCAGCTTGCACTGAGCTTTCACAGAATCCCTACAGTGTGAAAGCAAGTCATTTGGCCCATTGAGTCCACAATAACCCTCCAAAGAGCATCTCGCCCAAATCCAAACCCCTACCCTATTCCTGTAACCCCGTATTTCCCAGGGCTCATCCACCTAGCCTGCACATCTCTGAACACTACAGACAATTTAGCATGGCCAATCCACCTAACCTGCACATCTTTGGACTGTAGGAGGAAACAAGAGCACCAAGAGGAATCCTACAAGGTGGGTCCAGACCCGAAACGTCAGCTTTCCCGCACCTCTGATGCTGCTTGGCCTGCTGTGTTCATCTAGCTCTACACCTTGTTATCCTACAAGGAGAATGTGCAAACTCCACACAGACAGTCGCCCAAGACTGAAAGCAAAAACAGGTCCCTGGTGCTGTGAGGCAGCAGTGCTAGGCACTGAGCCACTGTGCTACCTGCACTGCAGCAGACCTAGGCTGGAAATTCTAGCACTGAGAGCAAGATTCTTAACTACGCTCTTTACTGTTAAGAGTTGACTCTTAACTGCCCTCTGGGCATTTAGGGATGGGCAATAAATGCTGCCTAGCCAGTGACACCCTCGTCCCGTGAATGAATAAAGAAAAAAAACTGTGTATCGACATAGCAAGCAACTTGCGCCTCAAGGTCGTTCTTACGAACAGACTGGAGGTGTTCTGCAAACATCAATATAGAGGAGGCTACACTGGCACCCATGAATGCTATATTGAAAGAAGTACAAATAATTCACTGAGCAGGTCCGGCAGTATCTGTGCAGTGAAAGCAGAGTTAACATTTCAGGTCCAATGAACCTTTATCTGACATTTTCCATTTTTTTCCTCAACTGAGCAATCCCCCAGGACCTTCAGCCTGATCCACCCTTCTTCTGCAATTCTTCCCTCACCCCCTTCCCCTCCTCCCAGAGCAGTGATAGGGTTTCCCTTGTTTTCACTTTCCACCCCACTAGTGTCCACATCCAAAGGATCATCCTTTGCCATTTCCACCACCACCAGAGGATACCACCACCAAACATATATATACTTCCAGAAATCTATAAATACATACTTTCTCTAAGTCGGGCTCTCGCAATGCTAAGGCAAGTTCATTGTTGTCCATTACAGATGCTGCTGCAACATCCAAAGGAGTAGACCCTCGCATTGAAGGAGAAGCTGTTAAGAAAATATAAAACATTTAAGAAATAGTTTTATAAGTGGTTTAGGTACGACAGCGTTGTTTAATATTGTATCAGACAAAAGAATTTGCCTCCCCTATACACAGTCAGATACTACAGGGCTGAGATATTTTAATAATTGTAACGTTGACAGAGAAAGGTTTCGACTGATTAAGAAATGCTTAAATTCAGTTTCAGAATGCATTGAGCACTCCTGGCAGGTATCTGAAGTTCGAGTATCAAATCCAATTGCAAATCATCATTAATAAATACATGAACATAAGGCTACGGGCCAAGTGCTAGAAAATAGGGTTAGAATTGATGGATGCATGATGGCTGGTATGGACATGATGGGCTGAAGGGTCTCTTGCCATGCCATAGAAACTCTATGATTCCATTGTACCTTTAATAAATTAACTGTTGGTCTATTTTTTAACTCACTTTTGAAATCAACATGAAAGTAACATTTAACACAGTGCAGGGCTACTCTTTAAGGCACAGTTAAACTATGAAAGGCTGATATGAATTATGTTCACCATTACGAAGCAATACTAAGGGCACAAGACACAATAATACGAGTAACTAATAACACCATCATGCCCAAATCCAACATGCTGTTTAATGAAAACATCCAATAGAAGAATCTTTTTAAGTGAAATCAATTGTGACATTTTTAAGTCATTACTGGGATGTGAGTGTTGCAAGCGAGGCCAGTATTTTATTGCCACCCCTTTTTGCCCTAGTGATTCACCTTTTTTAACCATTGTTCACACACAGTACTTTCTTCTGTAGCAAATGAACTTGCTTGTAAGGCAATTTCAGGGGACAGTTAAGAGTCAACCACACTGTTGTGCAACTGCAGTCTCAAATAAGCTGCACTAAAATAGTAGAGATTTTACAACAATCCAGTAGTTTCATCATCATTTTTTCCCCCTTTATTCATTAACAAGATGAGGATGTTGCTGAGGATTGTCCATCCCTAATTGTGCAGAGGGCAGTTAAGAGTCAACCACATTGGTGTGGATCTGGAGTCACATGTAGGCCAGACCAGGTAAGGATGACAGTTTCCTTCCCAAGAGGACATTAGCAAACCAGGTGAGCTTTTCCCCAACAATCGGCAATGGATTCATAGTCACCATTAAACTCCTAATTTCAGATATTTTATAGAATTCAAATTCCACCATCTGCCACAGTGGGATTCAAACCTGGGTCCCCAGAACATTACCTTGGTCTCTGAATTAACAGTCCAGCGATAATACCACTAGGCCATTGCCTCCCCTCATCATTACTGAGGCTAGCATCTTATGACAAATCTATAAATTGAATTTAAATTCCCCAAGTTGCCATGGTAGATTTTGAACTCATATTGCTGGAACATTAGTCTCAGCCTCTGGATTACATGACCAGAAATATCTAGATTCTGAACAGTACTGTTCTAGTGTATGAATACCAGTAAGATCAGAAGAGAATGCTCCATTAATTCATAAAATAAAAGGACATCCAGCAAATCATTTATTTTTCTCCTCACCTAATCCAACACTGCTGTTTTCCAATAAATAGCTTAAGTGGTCAAACATGGCTTTTTGATTTTGCCTGCTAATTCGACAGAAATAGCACAGGAAACGGCAACAATTGGCGACCATCTTTGGGAAGATAATTTCCTAAACAAAGGTAGAACAAAATAGACTTGATTTAATTTGAACATTTCTTTTAAAGTTCAATAATTGGGAAAAAAATCAGAAAGGTCACAAAGCACTTTATGATTTCATTATCCAGTAATAGTGGAAATGTTATGTCATGGGAAATATTGAGAAGTGGACTATATCATTTCCTCAACAATACTGTATCCGGAAATTTTATTTAAGTGTTTTTCGAATTTGCAAACAATAGTCTCCGCACCAGGTACTTTTGGGGGTAAACAGGTAATGTCGCACCTTTTCAATCGACATAAATATGCATATTTAATTTAAATTTTGTAGAATATGTAGCATCCTTGTTGAGAATATGTAAGAGATTTCATGGATTCACCTTTGAAGAGGGATAAAATAGTGCTGACACTGCCTCAAACGATGACAAGTTAATGGCAATTTACAACTCATTCTTCAACATACTTAGATTTAGGCTAAAACTCAAGCTGGTGATACCAACAAGAAATATATACTATCAATAAGGAATAAATAATGTTGCATCATATTTTAATGAATCAATTCACTGACAAATTACTTATTGGGATGATGTATCCAGGAGTAAAATGCAAAGAATTGAGGTATTATGACAGTAAACTTGAATGATGTTCGAATCCAGAGAAATCTACCTTGGACTCTCCACCTCCAAGCACATTCACCATCACCTCCATCACCGTCTCATGCATCCCCAGAGCTCTCATTAGATTTGGGTGTTGGTAAAATACTTTGTTATTCATGATGTCCCTAAGTGAATAAAGAAAGAAGGAAACACAATTAATGAGTACAAATGGGCACTCAGGGATGTTGATTCATTGCTGTGACAATTCCACTAACAAGGCGACATCATTTACATTGTTGACTTTCAGAATATTTCAACCAAACTCTGACTTTTTAAAATTTGTTGTCTTTTAGAATGGTGTACTCTGAATTTCTGAACATAAGTGAATTTTTTTTTTTGATACTGGCAAACACATTGAAACCAAAGCTGTAATGTGAAAATCCAATTCAAAATAACTTTTAAAGGCTAGAAGAAATGCTGTCAACCCCAGGTCATGTGAGGTGAGTTGTTATTATGGTATTTCGGACTTCATGCCACATTTGTGTTTTCTGCCATTTTAACTAAGGGAATCCTCAGGCTTGCAGTTAAGTTATCCATCCCCCTGGAATGATTAAACATTCCAAGATTCAAGGAATAACAAGGCCATCTATCTCACCACTCCATCTCCAACGTGCTCAGGTGTAGCCTCCAGAAGCTTGGGATATCTGTGATCTAATTTTCCCATGGCCATTGTTATGATCCCAAATGATGGAAGTATAGGACAAGTTAAATCCCAGAGTGAAACCTGGTTTTATATATTAATATTTTATTTTTGTAGTTGTTTAGGCATTGAACATATTCATTGGAGGCTGCCACGATTCTTTAATACAGGAACACATGTTTATGTAAAGAAGCGGCTATAAAGACAACAACACAAATTATATTTTACAGATACTCAATCCTGAGAAATTCCACTCTTATCTCAAAACAATTTCTTCTTTAACCGACTATTGCCAGTTGTCCTCCTTGGAATGCTGATACAGTTTTATGACCTCTTTCCAGCTCTGCTGGTCTCAGCTAGATGTGGTTAAGATAGTACTTAAAGATTTAATAGACATTTATCACAACTCTTCATATATGTACATATATAATTGACTCTGGCACTTCAATATCTGGAACAATATTAAGCTATTTGGCTACAACTAGTATCATGCTTCTATCAGTATGCCATACTTCAAGGGGCCTCAGCTTAGATGGCACCTGAGACCTTTATACCTTCAGGTCCCATGCTATGATACAGTGATGATATAATGAGCATGTCTCTTAAAGGAATATTGCATAGTAACTGTGAGAAATATTAAAACTACTACATTAGGTTGTAATTGGCTACAATATTCTGTGGCAAATAGTGTCACGTCAAAGCTTTTCAAATAAAAGATCCTTTCAAAATCATCCAAAAGAGGGGTCTTGAAATGATACCGTGGAATGATGGATTGACAAGTCAAATGCATTTGTCGCAAACTCATCTTCTCTAGACATAAACCCACTGCTATAAATAAGTTAACATCTCCACCCCAAATGTAGTTGAGGGAGGAATTTCAAGCAGGCAAATTAGTCACTCCTATTACATCCAAAACATATAATAATGTTAAAAACTGTTTTCAAGTTTTAATGTAAGTAGAAGTCACTAACATTTGAAAAACGATGCAGCTCAGTAGGAAGATAATTCTTTCCACCACAGGTTATAAATCAACTTCACTTGAGCTGCACATCACCAGATTTTGTTTACTCACCCAAGCCCACGGATCATCAACTTCTCCTCTTCTTTACCCATTCTGACACTTAGAAGAGATCTGATTTGGCCCAGTGAAGCAAGCAAGTTGATTGTATCCTCCACGGACACTCCATTTATTGTATATGTCTTGGGTAAAGCACGAACCAGCTCACCAATGCCATCATACTGCCGATGCAACAGCACAAACATGGCCCGAACTAACTCTGGGTCTTCAATCACTGACTCCTGGGCCCATCGTACCATGGTCTCAGAGATCAACTGCTGTAGAGTAGCTAAAGAAGAAAATCAAAATTGGACATTCGTTTCAACAGACAGATTTACAAATTCCTGACAGCACTGTCCTGGAAATAAGTTGGCAAATATGTACATTTGCATCACTTTCTCATGTTCAATCCCCCTTACAATGGCGAAGTTGTATTATTAAATGCAAGTCTTAAAGAAAAGAATGCAGACTATTTCAGTTTAATTTGACCGTTTGCTTGTAGAATCTACTGACATCATCCAAATTCGGGGGCCACTGCTTTCTCAATATTGCAAACTATCGACCAGATCTTAAGACACTCAATCTCCAGCAACTGATCTTTGTTATCTCACAACTTTATAAAGCATATCCTTTAAAAAATTTAAAACCTCTTACAGCCGACTGACTTCACAATTTCTTAAATAGTGCACCCATTTTCTGCCCTCTCTGACAATCTCCTTCCCTGCTCGATCATCAAGATAATATCTCTAGGCCATGACCTGCACAGCAATCGTGAGCAATGTTACTGAATCATAGAGTCATAGAGTAATACAGCATGGAAACAGGCCCTTCGGCCCAAACAAGTCCACGCCCACTCAGCTAGTTGCCCACAGTTGGTCCATATCCTCTGAACCCTTCCCATCCATGTACCTGTCCAAATGTTCTTCTTTAATGTTCCAATGTACCTGCCTCAACCACTTTCTCTAGCAGCGAATTCCACATATGCACCACTCTTCACGTAAAGAAGTTGCCCCTCAGGTCTTTCTTAGATCTTTCCCTTCTCACCTTAAACCTGTGCCCTCTATATTTCAATTCCCCATCCAGCGAAAAAGACTATATGCATTCATCCTATCTATGCCCCTCATGATTTTATATACCTCAATAAGGTCACCCCTCATTCTCCTACGTTCCAAGGAATAATGTCCTATCCTGGCCAACCTCTCCCTATAACTCAGACCTACTAGTCCTGGCAATATCCTCGTAAATCTTCTTTGCATACTTTCCAGTTTAACTATGTCTTTACCATAATAGGGTGACCAAAACTGTACACAATACTTCAAGTGCGGCCTCACCAACAACTTATACAACAATTGTAAGCGTGCAAAGAATTATGCTGACAGACAACTTAGAATGAAATCAAGAGATAACATGGTGTAGAGCTGGATGAACACAGCAGGCCAAGCAGCATCAGAGCAGCAGGAAGGCTGACATTTCGGGCCTAGACCCTTCTGCAATTCCTACTATCTCAGAATGAAATCAAGTCTGCTTTTCCTTCACCACTGACACCAACCCAGCCTAGAAGCCTTTCCCTTTGGCACCCAAGCAACTCAGTAAATAGTGGTACTACAGAATCTATCTTGGTGGTGGACATCGAAGTTCCCTATCAGAATACAATTTGTGCTCTACCACTTCTATGGCCTACTCCAAGTGGTGTTCAAAATGGAGGAAAACTGAACAATCAGCGCAGGTATGTCTTGGGGGCAACAGGTAGTTGTTCTGTAACCAACAATATTTAATAACAACAGAAAACGCTGGAGATACTCAGCAGGTCAGGGAGCATCTGTGGACAAAAAGATAAGAGTTAACATTTCAGATCCATGACTTTTCATCAGGATTTCTCTTTCTGTGGGGATGTTGTCTGACCTGAGAAACTTCCCACCTTTCTCCATTTTTAATTTTGGTTTTCCAGCACCTGCAGTTTTACCATGAGAGACTGATTGTTAAGAATTTTGCTAAATAAGTGTTCATTTCTGAAGGTACAGTTAGAAAGATCCAGAATATTTAGGGTGTAGAGAAGAGGAATAAAGTATGCTTTAAAAGGGTGACTCGTGATCTGGAATCATCAAATCTAAAGGAAATCACTTCTAATGCACTTCAGAAACAAATACTCACTGGGCTTCTTTGTCTCCTGTTCCACCGGGTTCTCTTCCCGCTTTTTCTTCAAGTAGGTCACTTTTTCTACCAAGTTCATAAGTCGCCCTCTGATTGTAGAATCACTGTCATCATTATTCGCTTCTTCTTCTTCGAGTTCAATGCCTGAAAAAAGAATTGTGACTTCTCTTCAGCACCTGCAATCCCATTTAAATCAATAGCGTTTGGAAAACAGACCTCAGTGAAGGGCTCCCTTTGTGAAATTGCTTTATATTGATTTATTTTAAATCTGATAATTAATTCTAATAAGGAAGTTATGTAACAGTGGAGGATGGTTTACTGACAAGGTAGTCAAAAGATTAAAAACATTTTGTCAATAAAATGCCTTCACCTTGTCAATAACCAGCTGCTAGAATTTTCCATCTGAAACTGATTGTTTCAGTTCATACAATGTTAACTAAGTGTAGGTATTGTCTGATACGTTTTCTGGTTTCACAAGTACACCCAATGCGAGAATTAACTTCCCTGAACAGTCCAGCTAGGTGCCAAACATGCAATCAGTTCTGCCACTTATAAGCCCAAACTATTCCTGCACTCCAAACGACCCTTGACCCTGTCTTGACCAGAAGCAATGACTGACCAAGCACCTTGTCCGAAATTTGACAAAATCCAACACCTCCTCAATCCAGAGGCAGCAGTTGAGAGAGTGTATCACTAAGTGGTGGTGTGATGGTAGCGTCACTGGGCTAGTCATCCAGGACCCCAGGTTAATGTCCTGGTGATGTGTGTTCAAATCTCACCATGGCAGATGGTGAAATTTGAGTTTAATAGAGGAAAATATAACCAACTGCAATTTTCAAACTTGAACTGCATTTTTTTAAATAGATAATTGCAATGACTCAGTAACTCTGGTTATAATTGCTGGAAGCAATTAAAAGATTTTGTCAACAAAAAAACATGCTAGTAATGTTCATTGATAATTCACTGTACTCATTGTGGTTTGATTGTATTTTTCCCACAGCATGACATTTTACTGCCGAGGTTTGCATATAGCACTGTAGTTTAATGCAGAAACCATTAGTTCACATATTATACAAATCAGGCCTTGCTCCTCTCGACTTTTTGTTAACATGCAAAGCTGTGTAGAATTTTGTTTTTGTGTTTGGCCTAATATTGCTGTTGGGAGGAAATGTGGATCAGGAACTCCAAACAAGCCTGTGCGAACACGAGAAGGTGCTTTTTGTGGAGATGGCCAATTTCATAGCTGCCCAGAACAGATCTAAGGACAGAACATGGGAGGCTGAGTGTAGGAGGCCCTCGAGCAGTGACACATCAGCAGCCCTACCAGTGGAAGTAGGTAAATGTGAAAGAGTGTGAGAATTGAGGGGGGCTGTGGAATGGATGTTTAAAACACAGGAGGAGCACCACCAGCAAACAAACAATCATTTCACCCACTACGCCCATGCCAACAAGGTCTGCTACCAGTTGGCCAATGAACTTAATTGTCTTTTAATTATAATAATGGGCCATCAACTCCCCAACCAGCCAAAAATGGGCAGGAGACAGGAACATGCCACCAACGAAACAGGTCACCTCTGACGCTGGTTTTCCTGCCTTTCTGCCTCCCGATCCTGCCTCTGACATGATACATGAATTCTGCCCAGCATGTCAAACTCACCACAATGTGCCATGAGGTCTTCATGGAAATCCAACAGCTCTTCACGGATTTCTACAGGGCAGGGGCATTCTCGCCTGTCATTCTTGAAACTCAGCAACATGTTAATCTGGAAACAAAAAAAAAATTATTGAACTTTTGGCCAAGCTGTCTTATTGTTGGGATATAAACAATGCCACAATACTGTATAAATTAAGAAGCAGTGTTTTCAAAAAAATCGTGCATTTGAACTAGCAATCGTTTCCTCCATCTGAAACAATCCTGGGACGTTTCTGCGTAGGGGATATGTAGAAATCTTCAAGACTTTCTGCTGTTTCACAGTCATCTGCATATTTGTTGTCCTTCCTCCAAATGCTATACTTGGAACAGGCTCAATTTAGAAAGGACTTCAGCATTTTGGTTTTGAATCTGCAGATCCATGTTCCCTATATTTTCAGCAAGAAAGTTGTATGGCATCACCAGCGTGCACCGAGGAACAGCCAGATTTGTATGATCTAATAAAGACATTCTTTGCCTGATTCTCAGCTTCAAAAACAAGTATTCTCACTGTTCCCAGCAGACCCTGAGATGAGTGTACAGTGTGGTAGTGAAGTTGACACTAGCATGGCACACAGATATCCTAGAATCTGACCTTCAACAACAAGCTTGGGAAGGCAAGCAACGTGAGATTAATCATTGAATGTTTAAGAACAGGATGAAAATTTCATGTATTGACTTTCCCAACCCCAAATAACCTTGGAAATACTTAAGATTTCAGAAATGTCCAACTACTGCCCCAAATTGGGTGCCTAATCAGTGTGCTGACCAAAATTTAATGCCCCCATCCCTGGCTTGTGGTGGGTTTGGAGGCCTAACTAAGTCTTTTTAAATCTGGAAAGCTTTCCCTCTCAGAACTTATAGTTCTGACTTAAGGGCTTCATCTCACTGGTGCAGGATGCCTGAAAAGGAAATTGGGTTGCAGCTCCTAGGATGAGGTTGCTCCTTGTCCAGAAATGCTCAGTGTCTAACCAGGAGAAGAAGCAACAGGAATTGGGAGCTGGCTGAGAGCCATCCACATGCCATTTCTTTTGAACACAAACACCCCGCACACCCCAAACCCAGTGAATCCCTCCCAAGGTGTTGGTCCCTCTGCAATTCTCAGCCTCTGGCAGATTTTAGCACTCGCAGTGGCATGGGCAGGTAATGGATAGTCTCAGATTAGCTGGCTGCTCTGGGCGGGGGGGCGGGGGGTGAAAATGATACAGAGGAGAAGATTTCTGCCCTTGGCCTTGATCCAAAAGAAGGCCCAACACTGGCCAGTTCAGCATTTAATGCTGTTGGACCTTCTCCAACAAAGTTGACACGAGACTCCCACTAGTTGGAGAATTAGTGGGGCGATACCCCTGCTCAGTAACGTTAAATTCCACCATTTGTCTTACTACTGATTACTTGGCCCATGATACTGAAGTTATTCCCTGAAGTTTATACAGAAAAGATAAAAGAGAAAGATATTACAAATCAAAAAAACCAAGGAACTGCTCATGCTGGAAATCAGAAACATAATCAGAAATTGCTCGAAAAACTCAGCAGGTCTGGCAGAGTCTTGGAGAGAAAGCAGATTTAATGTTTTGGGTCCAGTGACCCATCTTCAAAAACTCTTCAGATATTACATATCATTTTCTCATGGTTTCAGGACACCTCAAAGTGCTTTACCACCAATAAAGTATGCTCAATGGGAAATGTGGCAGCCATTTTATGCCCAGAAAGGTCTGACAAAAAGACTGAGAATATAGCCAAATATGTTTTATATAGGTGTTGCTTGAGGATAAATATAGGCCAAGATAGTACAGTGAACTCCCTTTTCCCTGAGGTTGTGAAAAACACTACACAAGTGCAAGCAATCTTAGTTATCTTTTTGATTGAGCAACAACTGATGGCCAGGACACCAGGAGAACTCCTCTGCTTTTCTTCAAATAATGTAATGGGATCTTTTACATTCTTCTGAGAAGTGGGACACAAAGGTGTGACCAGCAAGTAGGTTATGAGGTAATCAGTTTACCACTTAACACGGTAATAATTGAACAACCTCATTGGATGGTAAGCTGGTATGATATAAAAACAAGTGTGTGAAGTAAACAGAATGACTGGACCTTTTATTCCATTTAGACCAATTGACAAACAGTTGACAGCAATTGCTCAAAAGTTTAGAAGGACAGAGATAAAGAAGTTGGCACTTTAAACATTAAGATAATGCAAAAGTTGTGTCTAATATCAGCAAGATAATAGTATTAAGAATAAGATTCCTTAAAGGCTTCAAAATGAAGACAGTCATGAAAAATCTGCATTGTATAAAGTCAGTAAGCAACTATCCACTCACCCCATTGTTGGTTTTCTTACCTGCTCCTGTGGAGGTGATCGGAATTCTTTCGTTTTCTTGGCAGTCAATGCAGCAGACATGTTTAATGCCTGCATCACTTCGTTATATCGGAATCTTTGGTTGTCCTGAAGCTTTAGTACAAAATCATCTGAAAAGGCGACAATGGCTTCAATCCTGTGTCGTAGTTGACAGTCACACAAATACTGCAAAAGGTGGCACATCTGGGGAAAAAGAAGCCATTACATTAGATTGTGCCATGTTTTTATTTTATTCATTCAAGGGTTATGAGTGTCACTGGTATTTATTGCACATCCAAGTTTCCCTTGAGAAAGTGATAGTGTTAATATTGCCTGCATCTCTTTCCTTGGTGATAGCTATTTAAAAAAGTAGTTCACTGCACATTATTCTTTTTTATGTAACTGCCATATAATGACTTGCACAGTAGCTTAAAATCCATCTTAAAGAGAAGCTCTGGATTATTAATAATAAAGTCATTGAGTCACACAGCATGGAGACAGACACTTCAGTCCAACCAGTCCACACTAACCATGTCCCCAAACTAAACTAACCCAACTTGCCTGCACTTGACCCATATCCCTCCAAACCTTTCCTATCATTTACTTATCCAAATGACTTTTAAATATTGTAACTGCACCTGCAACCACCAAATCTTCTGGCAGTTCACTTCACACACGAACCACTCTCGTGTGCTTTTTAAATCTTTCACCTCTCACCATAAAAATATGTCCCCTAGTTTTAAACTCCGTCACCATTGGGAAAACACCTTTGCTATTCATCTTACCTATGCTGCTCATGATTTTATAATTTTATAATTCCTTGTTAATGATGCAATTAATTGTTTTCATTTTAAATCATTAGTAAATTTGAAAAGGTAAATGAGATGGGTTGTGAGATTTCTGAAGTACACTGATGTCCATTCTGTGTTGCTAGTTCTTAATGACCACCCAGAAAACCACAAATACTGTTGGCATCTCAATTTTTCCATCACCCGTTTAGTGATTTATAGTAAGTTATCCTTTGTGCTTTCTCACTTGATTATTTTCTATTTCTCAATGTACTGTACTGTCAATGAAAACAATAATTTGCAATGACTCTGAGAATATCACTGTTAACCTGGAATCTATCCCTGCCCTCTTCTCAACAGTAATGCTGAATCTGAGATAGGGAATTCGCTATACAGAATGCTTTGTTGTCTTTGCTCTTTGTAGAAAGATCATTAGCATACATACAAAGAACACATTTGTAGTTCTACAGCAGTAGCAACGAGAGAAAACAGACTTCCTACATGAGGGCAACCAGTGATTTAACCTGCATTTCATGACGTAAAATGAAGCTCCATTTCCTCAATCTCATATTTTTGATCAATATCCATTTCTTGAAAAATTCATTCATACAGAGACTTTGCAAACATGATCAGAGAGAGTGCAGGAGAACTAACATCAACTGTATTTTGTGTGGTAAATCTATAATTAGCTCATATTAAAAGGCTCATATCAACAGTGAATAACAAGAGTTATTTTAGGTCACACATCTCCAAGTCTTCAATGAAACAGCTTTTGTCACTTCATCTACAATATATTGGCCCAAATCTTCTGAACAATATAAGAACTGTTGCATATGCATCTGGTTACATTTAGCAGGGTCTGACTTCTGAATAAGATTCAGAAGGACTTGTTCAGTGCAGGAATCCATGCAGAGATCTGTGAATCGGATCAGCACAAAAGACAACCCCTTTTTACAGCACTGGATGCCATAGGGTGAATGGTTAAGAGGGTGAATGGATGGACGAGTGAATGAGTGAAAATGCAGGTGGTTGAGCTGGATAGATGGGTAGGCAAGCAAATGAGTAGTAGATGGGTAATCAGGTCAGTGACAGCTTGATAATCAGGGGATAGTTGGGTTGGGTCAAGCAGTTAATCAGGGTCAGGATGTAATTCGGTCAGGTTGGGGCTGATAGTGGGTTGGTCAGGGGCTAGTTTGGTCAGGTCAGAGTTAATTGGGTCATAGGAATAGTCAGTGGTTGGGTGATCTGGAGGGTGTTGATCAGAATCAAGGGTGGTGATCAGGGTCAAAGGTGGTAGTCTGGAGGGGTTCGTCGTGGAGTTGCTCAGGTGTTAAAGAAGTTTAATCTAACTATTATTTCCTGGATAACTACCAAAGTAAGTACTGCAGCCATCTCCCATGTCTCCAGCTCTGGCTCAGAGTAGAAGACATTTGCAAAGGTTTGAAGAAGTTGAAATTTCTCAGGAAATTCCCACGGAGACCTATAAATCAAGACCTCCGCAGGATCCCAATGCGCAAAATGAAGAACAAAGAACAGTATAGTACACCTTCGGCCCACCAAGACTGCACCAACATATGCTGCTTTTCTAAACTAAACTTCTGTCTCTATGTGGTCTGTATTGCTCTATTGCCCACCTACTCATATACATGTCAGGATCACTCTTAAACGTTGCCATTGTATCCGCCTCCACCACACCCTCTGACAGCGCATTCCAGGCTCTTACCACCCTCAGTGTAAAAACTTAGCTCCCACCTCTCCTTTAAACTTACTCCCTTCTACCTTAAACCTATTTCCCATAGCGATTGACATTTCTACCCTGGGAGGAAGACTCCAAATATCCATCCTATCCATGCCTCTCATAATTTTGTAAACTTCAACTCAGTCACACATCAGGGCTCCAGTAATCCAGCGATTAGAAGATTTGTCCGAATGCATCAGAGCAACAAGCTTGACCACAGCAAGGAGCTTCATAAACATTTAATAGAAGACTTGCAGAACAATGGTTATGTACTCCATTACCATTTTACACAGGACACTTATCTTAGCAGAAAAAGCCACCAAAGTTGATTGAAATTGCCTGCATTTTTTTGATATGTGTATAAACTACAGAATCTTTATGCTTCATTTGAATGTTATACACACACATAAAGTTAAAAATATGACATTAAAGTTTGATTTGCTTGGAAATTCACTACTTCAGCATTTAAAAGATATCTGGATCGGTACATGAATAGGAAGGGTTTAGAGGGATATGGTCCAAATGCTGACAAATGGGGCGAGATTAATTCGAGATATCTGGTTGGCAATGGACAAGTTGGACCAAAGGGTCTGTTTCCATGCTGTACAGCTCTATGACTCTGTAACTCCATAAGGAAAACCTTCAAATTTACACAGGAAATAAATGTTAAGGAAGAATAAAAATGCCTTTATTCTCAATTCTGACAAGCACTACAAAAAAGTATGGGCAAAAACTGCCAATTGTAGATTTATCAGATGGTGAAAAGGTTTTGTGTTTCACGTCAATCCACTTTAACTTTTCTGGTATGGACCTCCTCAGTAAGTACTGAATTGCGAGGAGGCTCCTTACTCCCGGAAATATGGTTTAAAATTTTAAAGGGTAACAATTTCACAATTAGTAGGTGATCAGCCAACTTCACACCATTTCTGCACTTGCTGTTTGAAGTAACAAACCCTCCGGTGTAGGATTGATCAATTTATTTTAACTTTTGGATCTGTTCACTACAATGTGCATTCTAAAAGATGCTGAATCTCCTTGACATTCACAAGCAGATAGTGCTGAACAGGTCATTATTACTGGCACGCCAGAATCTGGCTCAATAATCAGATCAACTAAGGTGCATCAACTTTGCATAAATCAGTAATTACTTGAGTTGAAGTGTCACAGCTACTCAGATGTGTTATGACAATCCCAGTTCTTAAACAAATATTGTCAGATCCTGTGCATTCAATTATCAACTTTGTAGCAAGCTGATTGATCTACCGAAGCATGACCATGGGGCATTAATGAATTACCAATCAAGTGGTTGCCAAAGATTAATTGTTCAATCCCACCCAATAGGCCTCCCTTTGCTTTCCATTGGCCTCCTAGCCTCTCCTGAATCCTGGGCACAGTGTTCCTTTCCGTTACTAAGCATTAAGTCACATCCTGCACTGACAGCTTACTTATATTTCAGTACATTCAGGGAGGAGGATGCACAAGGCTTTCCTGATATGCAGACAATACCAATATCTATTTAACATAACTTTGACACGTGAGAGTTGTGCCAGCAAAGATCTAAGTCATGGCAGATACTTTTGCTTTACTGGTGTCTATTTACAAAGTAAAAATATCTTCAATAAAAAAGTCAGAAGTCACACGACACCAGGTTATAAGTCCAAGTGACTTCATCTGATGAAGGGGCTGCACTCCGAAAGCTTGTGATTTCAAACAAATCTGTTGGTCAATAACCTGGTGTCGAGTGACTTATGACTTTGTCCACCTAAGTCCAAAACCGGCACCTCCACATCATGGCTACCTTCAATAAAAAAGTGCGTAGTTGCTGTTAACCGTGCAAGAACTCAATGAAGGCTATTTGCAAGTTAATTTTTGAATTTTTATTTTGTTCTGGGGATGTGGCCATCACTGGTAAGAGCATTTATTATTCACTTCTAATTGCCCTTCAGATGGTGGTGGTTAGCATCTTTCTTGACCCACTTCAATTCATGTAGTGTTGGTGCACACAGAAGGAAGGAGTCCAGGATTTTGACCCAGCAACAATGAAGAAACATCAACAAACTTCCAAATTCGGATGGTGAGTGGTTTGAGACAGAAGCTGCAGGTGCTGGTGTTCCCATGCATTTTCCTTCCTTGTCCTTCTAGGTGGTAAAAGGTGTGGGTTTGGAATGTGCTGGAGAATGAGCTTTCATGATTTTCAGTGTTGTTTTTATTTACTTACAAACTTTTGAGAGAAAAAGGACTTATTTAATAAATCATATTATCTCAACTTCAAATACACTGAGCTAAATATTTTAGACTCATCTGAAAATGAAAATGAATTGAAATACTTCTACCTCATGACCTGTAGTGCATCATTTACAATTTTGAGTCTCAGGAGCAGCTCCAAATATATACACACACACACACCACATCCACACCCACACCCACACCCACACACACACACACGCAGTTACACTTTTTAAAAAAATAGAACACTTTTCACCAACATTTCTTACATCTTGAAGGCAAAAAGGACAAGGTTTCATAAGGTAAGATGCACTGCAACACCACCACCTGCAGGTTCTGCTTTAAACCACTCACCGTCCCAATTTTGTTCAGATGGCTATCAATCCAATGCATTGGTACAAAAAGACAGATGTTGCTGAACACAATAAGTTTGCTCAAGGGACCTTTGCAAATGTAGTCATTCAAGAAATATCAATAGGGTCTCTTCAAAGGTTTCCCATGCAAGAACAGATGGACCAGTGCTCCAGACACTACTCTGGAGTCACAACAAGTGTTCTTTTCCAGAAACAGAAATAGGAGAGCTGAGCTGGGAAGCATCTCTCTTTCAACAGACTTTGCCCAAACCATTCAAAACAATACCCAAAGCAGAAACTGGAGCCTGAACAGTCGTAACCCGAGGACGTCGTCTCCAGTAAACAAGCAGTAGTCACGAACCATGCATATACCAACAAATGACTTGTTTGAAAAACCTTTCGTTGATCTCTTTAAAAATAAATCCAGGTTCTTAAAATCCTTTGAACACAAATCCACAAAAAATATTTAACATGAATCCTTCATAACAATGTGAGGGCCATTGACGAAGCAGCTGATGGTGGTTAGGTGACCACCCTGAGGCTGAGATGATTGACCTTCAATAACCAGAGCCTAGGTTGTACCAGGTATGGATCCAGATAATGGTGAATTTTCTCTGGTTTTTGACTGACATCAGTTTGGCTACAGCTCCTTGAGGCCATATTTCGTCAAATGCTGCCTTAACGTCAAGGGCAGTCACTCTTACGAGACTCTGGAGCTCAGCATTGAGTGCACGTTTGAACCAAGGCATAGAGATCAGGAACTGAATAGCCCTAACAGAATCCAAACTAATCATCAGTAAGAGGTTGCTGCAGAATACGAGCCATTTGATAGAACTGTTAATGACACATTTCATCACTGATAACTGATGAGTAGACTAACGGAGCAATAATCTGGTCAAGTTGGACTTATCCTGCTTTTTGTGGGCAGACCATATCCAGGTGATTTTCCAGGTTATCAGGTAGATGGTGGTGTTGTAGCTGTACTGGAATCCTAATACTGGTAATGAGTACTATCAATCCAGTACTAGTACTGCACTCGTAATCCAGAGGCCTGGATTAATGATCTGGAGACATGAACTCAAATCCCATCACAGCAGCTACAGAATTTACACTATCTGGAATAGAAGGCTAGGACTGGATATTACATGCCCCCTTGCTGGCTGTTCTTTCAGTGGGACAGCATGTCAAATTGGGAGGGGGATGGGAGCCGATCCAGCTGCCCCCTTGCCCTCGTATGGAATTAAATAATTAAGGGTCAATCAAACTTGGAAAAATCTCAATTGGCCCCATTAACATGCTGGCATGGACCATCAAACAGACATGGCCAGCCAGCTTTCAAATGCCTACATGAACTAAGGTGAGGGGCAAGTCATCAGAAAAATGCATCGTGGGGATGATGTCCCACATTTGCTCCCACGCCATCCTCCTGACAGACACTGGTACCCAAACCATCTTCCACCCAGCCCCTTCCCTCCCTCAAAATACTCCTTCCTGTAAAACCCCAAGACCTCACCCTGCACTCCTGAGGGGGAGGGGTGTATATCCTACAATCTGCTCATTTAGCCCATCTGCAGCACGCTTTGGCCGTGGATCAGGCTTCTGATTGATACATCAGCTTCAAGAACGTTTCTTCCAGGGGTGTTGGGGGAACAATGGAACAGGCAATCTGTCCATTTGCCCACCTCGCACCCCCAGTAAATTTCTCCCCTCAGTATCAATAATGATCACAAAACAATTGGATTCTTGTGTAAAGCCATCAGGTTGAATAATGTCCTTCAGGGAAATATGCCCTAATCTGGTCCAATCAGCAGGCCAACAGTATGGTTGGCCTTTAAACCCCATGAAATGGTCCGAGTAAGCCATTCAGCTGACTTGAGGAACTAATATAAGCCTGGCCAGTGACACCCCAAATCTGTAAATACTTTAAAAGCCAGCATCCAAATGGCATTCAACAAATTTGAAGCATAGAAACATAAAAAACAAAAGCAGGAGTAGGCCATTCAAACCTTTGAGCTTCCTCCACTATTCAATATAATCATGATTGATCATCTAACTCAGTATCCTGTTCCTGATTTCTCCCAATGCCCTTTAATCCCTTTACCTATATAAGAACTATATCTGACTCCTTGAAAACAGCAATTTAGTCCAAATTACAACATGAAAGAGGCCATTCAGCCTAACCTATGCCTGCTGACTTTTATCCTCCACAGGAGATGCACTGATGTGCACTCATATCCTCTTTCCTTTAACCATCCAGCTTACTCTTAGATGTTTACATGGACGTCGCTCCAGTCTTTAGCACTAGGTGTGCATCCCAGAGCATCACAATATTCTGTGGAAAACTATTTCTCCTTTTTAAAAACAAAGGAAATTAAATTGCTCTGTGCAGTATCAGACATAGATACATTAATACAAGTTTACATAAAATTTCTCCAGTATTTTAACAAAAGTGCTAACATGTTTAAAATAAATAGTTTAGAAATATTATTAAAACAAAAGATACACATATACTAATGCATTTATTATCAATCCTGCACAGAACAATTTCAAGCAGATGAAGTTTTGCATAAAATGCAATTAGCGTTGAGTTTTCTGACAGTCTTGTTTGTAGAATAAAAGCATCTACTTATTCAGATGTTACCTCTAACAAGCATGAGTACATGAACATTCAGATTAAGATTTTCCTTAAGTCCTACCTGAAGTTTAACTGGCTCAGGGAGTTTCATCTGCAGTAGACCTTCTTGGGGAACTTTGTCGCTTTTGAATTCTTCATCACCTCCTTCCGTTTTTTGGTCATTTTTACTTATATCCTTTTCATTCATTTCATTTTCCTCTGTCGTCTGAGTATCTTCAGCAAACACACTGGCCTCAATGAGCTGTAAAACATGCTTCAAATCTTCACTGCCAAAAATACCCATGATAAGGAGTGTGTAAAAGAGCTTGATCAGGGGGACGAAAAGGAACTCGGTGGTGCCGCCAACTGGGTCTCGGACATGGAGACTGCCTTCCTGCACGGCTTCTGTCAACATCTCAATTGTTTTGGCCTTCAGGATGTCCAGCGGAAATTCTGGGCTGTATTGGAAAGACTCCCCAGTCACGGTGACAAAACTGGCTGAGGAAAACTGCATTCTGGGCCTGAGTGAGGTGCTGAGGCCTACTCCAGGGACTGCATGGCTTTGGTTATCATCCGGGAATAAAGTAATGCTCTTGGTCTCGTCTGTCATCGGAACAATGAACTCATTGTTCATCATCAGCCTAGCAGTGGCGTAGGTGCTAAGGTAAGTGTCAATGAGTAGATCATAATAACCTGTCCGCAGCAAACCAGGTACATATTTATTTTCTATCGCGTACAGCAATTGAGACTCATCCACATGGCTGCACAGGGCATGGGCCACTCGGTTATTACCCAGAGCACAAACTGCGGAATACAAACGCAAGGTATGGTAGTGAAATTTCAGCAGGTCCTCATGCTCTGTGAGTTCCAAGATATCCAAAGCCCTACATATCACAAAGAATCAAAGGAAAGGTTAATGTTTTCATTAATCATAATACACATGCAAAACCTTTCGTGTTTTTTTTAAATTGCAGTACTTAAAGAAGGTCAGATTTATGTTGAATAACAAATCTTAGATTGAGGCTATCCAGCCCAGGGAGAACTAAATGTGCAGATGAACAGATATAGTGCTGCTGTGGACATTGCTAATCAACAATGACAAGAATGACATTAAAATTATAACAGATTCAGGCCAGTGGGCCCATGTTGGTGTTAATACCCAACATGAACTGTCTCCCTATCCCTTGTGTGAACCCTGCTCCCATATTTCACGTCTCCCATGTCCTTCAACATTTAATCTAACCTATTCTTAAATATTAAAAAAGCACTGACAGTCAGCACTTAAAAGTAGACATCAACATGTAAGACATGTGCTGATCTATGGTGCTCACTCCTTTTGGACTTTCTTTTTCATTTAGATGCTCAGCATGGTTTTCTGACTGTGCATGCCAAAAAAAAGGATTGCGGTTATCAGAACTCATTAAGTGTGAATAAAAATACGTATGTGATGTGCAGTTTTGGCCACAATTAGAGTTCATGGGTATTAACTGTTCACAGAATGCTGCCATGGTAAGTTTTCTAGACACTAACCTGTTCTCTTCAGGAATATGTAAAGACATGAATCTTAATGGTTCTGTACATTGCACCTGCCATCCATGGCGGTCACTAACACGACTGATGTCCACCTTTAAGAATTCATTTGGCACCCTGCTCCACAGCACAGGGGTAAGGTGTTGCACATGAAGCCGAGGAGGACACTGTGGTGTTGGATTCCTGCGCTCACTTTTAAACAATCCAGCTGACAGGGGCATTACATTCTGGAAATAAATAAAAGAAATGCAGGTGGGTGCTGGTCATGATGGAAACAATTACATCAATCCTTTCATAACAGGACAGTCCTGAAGTCCCAGCACAGTTACAGTGAACTTCAGATGTCGACTGATCAAATGAAACTCATAATGATTCCAGTTTAATTTACCAAAGTGCAGCTATTAGAGCTGATCTTCAGTAAATTTTGAGGTAGTAAGGGTAATATTGTTTGTAAAGTGCAAGAAGAGCAAGTTAAAATAATTGAATAAAATAAAACAGAGAGTTGCAGATACTGGAAATCTGAGACAAATGCTGGAAAAACTCAGCAGGTTTGGCAGTATCGGTGGAAAGAGAAACAAGAGTTAATGTTTCAAATCCAGTGACCTTTTATCAGAACTGAAAGCAGCTGGGGAAAGTTAGTGACAGAGAGAGAGAAAGCGAGAGAAAGAAGGAGAGGCAAACAGAGGGTTTGCTGATGATTAGCTGAGAAGGATATAAATGCTGGGTAGAGTGCTAACAAGGAATGCAAATGATTGAAAATGGTTCGCTGTGTCGGGAGCAACCCATATAAAACAGGACCTAGGGGTGTGGGAGTGAGTAATGAGAATGGAGGAGGGTATTCAACTTCTGAAACTGTTAAACTAAATGTTGAGTCCTGAAGGCTCAGCTGATCCTGGTCATTGTGGTCCCTTCCTTCAAATTTTTCTGCACATATAGACCAACTTGATCTCCCTTTGTTTCTGTTTCTAAAGCTAGGAGCTGATAATTTACTAATGTAAAGCAGTGATCAGTAGATTAGGAGAAATAGTTATACAGACCATAGAATGTCTGAAATCAGCAAGGCCACGAACTGGAAGGCATTCAAAATAAAATCCCTTAGGCCCTGATTTTCACTTGTAACGTCTGCAAACATATGATTTAGAAGCAAGAATCTTTGAGCCTGCTCCGCCCTTCAATAAGATCCCATTACAATCACATCTATTCCGATAGCTTTCGCCCCTTGCCTTTCTTATCAAGAATTGTGTTGGATATACAAGTGTCTGCCCAACCAACATACAGAACCAATTGTTTACAACAGGTTGATGGAAGTTAACATTGGAACAATATAATCCCGCATCAGCCACTAGATGGTGCTAAAATTAACAAGAATGTTACTGCTTCCAAAAACACTGCAATAGCTGAAGTGATGATCAATTTGTTTCCCTTCATTGATTGCATCAAAGAAGTTTAAGTCAACTGTAGTTCAAAATACAACAGCTGGTTTACACAAATGAAACACTTTACAACCATTCAATGAATAGTGAAAAATCTTTTGAAATGGATTATAAAGCCATCAAACATTCTGATTATAAATGTCCACTTTGAAATAAATTAATAGACCAAGTGCTGAACATACAAGAGATATGATGAAAATTTATTGCTCCAGTACAAACAAAATAAATTGTTAGGAATAAAAAGCACTGCAGATGCTGGAAATCAGAAACAGAATCAGAAATTGCTGGAAAAACCCAGCAGGGCAGGCAGCATTGTGGAGAGAAAGCACAGTTAAAATTTCAGGTCCGGTGATTCTTCTTCAGAACATTGTCAAGAATTCCAGAATGCTGCAGTTTGGCAGGACTAAACCTGCAGATTCCTTCTATCTAACAATATTGACCCTGCAAGGGAATGTGAAAACTCCTTTATAGAGATTGGAGTGAGTGCAAAACAGGAAATCTTATGTTGTTCCCACCAGATTTTTGTCTGGAGAAATTCTACTAAAAAGTAAAATGTGTAGCAATAATCTTAATTTGTATTTTCATGCACCTTCATTTGTACTACTTATCAAAATTATTCTTCATTTGTCCCTCTCAAACCACACATTGCAATAAGTGTCCACCACACGATAATTACAATTCTGAATGAGGTAAGTTCTTTGCCAAAAACGAGGAATCTTCAAAGTTTTAAGTTATTCACTGTGTCTTGGATATTGTGGTCAGCAGTACAATGATTAGTACTTGCTTCTGACTTCATAGAAAGCTGCCCCTAAAGATTTTGGCCACCTCTTCTGTGGTACAGATTTTCTTCTTCTCCACCTGCAGTTTACATGCAATGCCAATTCAAAGGGATCCCAAGCCAGCCAGCAGCAGCGTGACAGCAAGAATGATGAGGAGCCAATCATAACGAAGCACTCTCACGTACATAAAACGAGGAAGTTAAAACATTTCATTTTTTCACTTTTAATTTAAAATTTCAAATCACAAAACTATGATTTAAATTTTAAAAAGCTAAGGGTAATTTGATTAAACCTGTCATGATATTAAGGGGAACTGATAGGGTAGAGAAGGAGAAACTATTTACACCGGTGAAAGAGTCAAAGTCCTAGATTTTTGCAATGACAGATAGTCTCTTTGGGCACAGTGCTAAAGCCCCATTAACACCCTCCTCCACACCTTCATCCTCTACATTCACTTTCAGGTCTGAACCAACTCCTAAGGAACCCCGCCATTCCGAATGAAAATTCCATCGTCCACCTAGATTGGCTTTATAGGGAGTGAAAATTCAGCCCTAAGAGTTAGAAGCAGTGCTTTCAGGACTGAATTTAGGAAATGCCCTTTCACGTAAAAGTATGGTAGGGTTTGGAACTCTCTCTTGGAAATGGCAGTCAGTGCTGGGTGAGTCATTATTTTAAAATTTAAAATTGATCATTCTATATTAGCCAAAGGTATTAAGGGACATGGGGCAAAAGTAGGCATGTTGAATTAAGTCACAGGTTAGTTATGACCTCATTCAATAGCAGAACGGGCTGGGGAAATGAAAAAGATCTCTTCCAACTCCTGCTCATATGAACTTGAAATGTTATTAACAAAGCAAATGTCCTCCCTTTATTCTCAATTAATTATCACAATAATAATACCAGAGGTTAGATGTCAGCCTAGTCCCTTTTTATCTGCTCAGTTAATATTTTGAACCAGTGAAATAGATTATACCAGAGAAGGGATTTGTGGTGATTTGACTAATGTAATTTAAGCTCTGCTTTAACCGGCTACCAGATGTTTTGAATATGTTCTTAGATGAGAGATTTGCTTATAAAATGGTGCACTTCACATGATGTCTTTTTTACATAGTAATAAAATATTGACTACTGATTTTCGAATTTCATCATTTGACTTCAATACCTGGAATATCCATGGACTGAAATGGTTTCACAGAGGAAAAACGTGGAGTTAGAAAGACTACAGTAATCACTTGACTATTGGCTGACCAACTGTGTGAAACGAAACAACAAACACAGGCAGTCAGAACCAAAATTAACATGTCATCAAAAGACACTGAAGCCAGTCAACCAATTGTCTCCTATGTGAATTTACACTTTTATGTGATTTTCACACATTGGAGATGAATTTGTGACTACAGAATTAGACAGTGTTTTCTCTCTGGTCGTATGGACGAAGCACACAAAGACAATACAACACATCAGCACAAAGAAATCTGCAGTATTTGTAGCTGTTGCTGATCTAGGACATCGTTAACTAACCCTGGTCTCAGAATAAAACTTAAGAACTTTACTCAAGCGTTACTTACCTTAACTCTTCCGAGTTCAAATTGGAACACATTGGGGCTTGTGGCTTGTGCAAATACTGCTGCAAACAGTTTTGTGCTTGGTTCCACCTAAACACAGAATGAAGATCATATAATTGCTGAGGAAACTGAGCGGTTATTGTCAATCGCTAAGAAATGCAACCTAATTTTCTATCTTGTCAGTCTGAGTTCATTATGGCAACTGAATCCTTTCACTTCAAGTGGTTAATACATGCATGTCAGTATTTCACTGGACATACCCATAAGTGCTCAAGCAAATTAATACTGCATTTTCCAACAATTATCTTTGTGATGTGTTCATTAAAGTGGAACCTACTTAGAATTATAAATTAGCAATGAGCTCACAATAATCCAGATGATGAATAACTCAAAATGCAGTCCACACCACCCACTCATTCATCACTAGAATGTGTACTTCATTTTAAATTTTTTTAAAAATTGCAATGCATGCCACAATTTTAATGCAGCCTACACTGCAAAAATCCATTGTAGAGATAAGGCCAATGCACCTAGTATACAGAAGGACACTCACTGGTGACTTGATTTCCCACTGTTGTTATAACTAGTTCCAAAAGGTATTTTGGAAAATTCAATTGGCCAATCGCAGACATCGAACTCCATCAAGTATTCTTGTGTAACAAAATGCTGTGTCGTAAGAAAATTCTCATTACCTTAATGCACTTTCTAGTGACACTCGGATAACCAGGATATCTAGGATAGGCTTCTATAAAAGTGTCAGATATTCTCACCACACAAAAACTTCAGTTCTTTAAGAAAAAAATTATATTAATTAAAAATCTTATTTTCTGGAGTCAGATGCTATGACTGAATTGAATTCTTACGTGCCCACTTAGCCCCTACACAAACCTACAATGATGTAACTCAAAATATGTCATTGCCTGGGAGTGAATACATGTTCATGTGTCTTAAATTCATTCATTATAGGGATCTGGGTATTGCTGATGAGGCCAGCATTTACTGCCAAATCCCAACTGCGCTTGAGAAGGTGGCCGTGAGATACCTTCTTGTATATCTGTGACCCACTGCAGCAGCTTTGGTAGGACTGAGCTGGCCATTTGGAGGGGCGTCAATAACGTTGCTATGGGTCTGGAGTTACCTAGTATGGACAGCATGTTCCCTCTTGTTCATTAGCGAACTAGGCCGGTTTCTATTATAATCTAGTATTTTCATATGAACACAGTGCATAAAAACAGGAGTAAGCTTTTCAGTCCTTCAACTGTCCTTCACCATGAGATAAGATCATGGCTGATTATGTTGTGGCCTCAACCCACTTTTATGTCTGACTCTACCCTTACGCTTGACTCTCATGTCTATCAAAAACCTATTTAACTCAACACAGCCTCCACTGCTTTCTGTACAGAAGAAACCATAGAAAAATCACCAAGAAAAGAATTCTCCTCATCTATGTCTTAAAAGGAGACCCTGAAAATAAGAAATTGAGTTTCCTAGTTCTACTCTCTCCCACTAGAGGAAAAATCCTTTAAATATCCGTCCTGTCAATTTTCCTCAGGGTTTTAGATATCTTAATAAGATGAGTGCCCAAACTCCAGTGGATATAAACCCAAACTGTTTATGGTCATTTTCCTGGTGTCCATTAATGATACTTGCTTTTTATATCAGATTTGTAAAGAGACTGTCCCCGGTGGGGTCAGGGGACCTGCACAGGAGGTTATCCCTCCTTCCACTTGTCCAAAACAAACCCACACAGTTAAAGCTGCCGCTATCTCACATGGCATGGGCCTTGCTCTTGTCAGATTCAAAATACACGGCCACTTAATGGGCTGAAGGACAGGCAGGCTGTCCGATGCTCCCCTCCTCCCTCGCCCCCCCCAATAAAGCTTCAGACAAGTTAGAACAGGTGGCAGAAAAGCTACCAGCTGGATTTTCTGAGTTCCTCTGTTTCCAAGCCCACTGCTGGAATGCATAGGATCCACCCCAGTGCTAACTATTATTGATTGTTGTAAAAATCCATCTGGCTCAGAAAGTCCTTTCAGAAAGGACAGGCACAGCAGTGTCAGTCCAATAGTAATGTGGGTGATTTTTAACTGCCCTCAGAAATGACCTTGCTAAGCCTCCCAGTTCAAGGGCAACTAAGGATGGGCAACAAATGCTGGTTGAATGAAAAAGAGCCTTTTGTATATTGCCTGGTATCTTAATAGAAAAGCCAAATAATAATCTGCTTCACCAAAGAATATCATGTAAAGCAGTAGAATTAAATAACTAAAACAAGAAACAGACTATTACACAAACAGTATTTGAAAACTGGAGCCTTTTCCTAAATATCTGCAAATCCTGAAACAAAAGAAACTTTTAAAACTCAAATTTATAGATTTTTGGTAGTTGAATATATTCAAAGGATACAGATCAAAGTGAATATCACTGGTAAATTACGGCAAGTGTGATGCAAGATGTGATATACATACATGTGTTTGGATTTCAAACTAGTAATTAATGAATGCTGGTCTATATTTTTGTGAAGGGTTTTAATAACTAAATTAGTGATTTTTTTCAGAACCATGATCTTAAATCAGTATGTGTAATAGAGCTGGTGACTGAAAGCATCTTAAGAGTTTAAAGGAAGATTGTTTATACTGTGGGGTATACCAAAGGAAGAAAACAAAAAGACTTTATTTCAGCAGAAGAAAGGATGGGCAAGTTTTATTTTAAAACTAGTTAAAAGCACTTGAGTTCATTTCAAAGAAGACGTGACTGAAGTCAGAGCAAGAATAGTTTCTCCTAGACAGAGGAGTATCTTCAGAGCAGTTAAGGGAATCCATTACCTCAGTGTAAGGACTTCAGTTTGTGAAAACTTCCACACCAGTTATGTTTGGTTAAGATCTCAGCTGTGTGAATCAAACAAAAAATGCTTTACAGCTCACTGGACTAGAACTGAAAACAAGAGGTTAGGTCAACTGACAAGATTTTATAGGGAATGTTGCTTAATTGTTAAGTGATGGAGCAAAAACAGAAGTTGCTGGAAAAGTTCAGCAGGTCTGGCAGCATCAGTGAAGAGAAATCAGAGTTAACATTTTGGATCTGGTGATCCTTCGTCAGAACGTAGATAGCTTATTTTACTTTTCATTCTCTTGCATCATAAACTTTTGTTTTATTATTAAAACTGTATCAGCTGCCTTATGCACTTACGTATTGAATTAGAAAGAAACAAAATACACTCTATCAAGGCAGGTTTCATTCTGGAATCCAAATTGTCTAATAGTAACATCAGCTAGGATCATAACACAAGAATATCAAAGGATATGGAACGAGAGTGGGTAAATGGAGAGTTGTGGTACAGATTAGGCTTTATCTGCTTGATAATTTGGTGACGGGGGTGCAGAATGGCCTACTCCTGTTGCTATGCAGGAAGAAAAGGCAGATTATTCCTTCCATTTAATTTGACGTACCTGATAATAAGTATTTAATTCCTTGCCATTGGCTGTGAATGTCAATAAGCCACTGGCAGTGTCCACTAGGCAGCCTATTTCCAGCCCATTGTTATTACGGCTCTGTCCAGGGCTTGTGCTTTCTCCTGCCCACACCATGTAGCAATTGCTTCGCTTGACACTGCATTGGAAAAACATTTATAGAAAAGTTCATCAAGGTTTTGGTGTGTGTGGGCAGAAAAAGTGACGGTTAGAGTCAAGGAGCTTGAGCTTTGCAGCCAAAACCACATTTTTCTGTCTCTAGTGTGAAAGCTTCTTCTAGTTCAGCAATTGTAGCTATGCTTTCTTTGGCATAATTCCTGTGCCCATCTGTTGCCTTTCTCCTCCGGGTATTGCTGGGATGTGGTTCCACTACCTCACACAGGCATCCAATATGCCACACAAGTGATCATTTTATATTTGGAAGTCTAGGCAATGGGTCTTTGAGGTCATTTAATGGTGTAAGCAATGCAGCCCAGCTGCTGATATCCATCCCTGCATTTAAAAATTGCTTTTTTCTCCTGTTAACGCTGGGACAGCAAGATCAAACATAACATCTCACAGCTATCCTAGTGGTGAATCCAAGCAACCACTCTCAGAATAGAACCATCTTCAACGTGTTGCTCATGACTAATTGATCAGACTTGTATCATTGCGATATTGGCTTGCTTAATGCCACTCCTACTACATGACGCAAGCTAAATTAAGTAGTAATCAGAAAATTTTCACAACCATTTGGTTGATGCTTTAATAGGAAACAATAGGAAAATCGGTGGTATGGTGGCTCAGTGGTTAGCACTGCTGCCTCACAGCACCAGGGACCTGGGTTTGATTCCAGCCTTAGGTGACTGTCTGCGTGGAGTTTACACATTCTGCCTGTGTCTGCATGAGTTTCCTCCCACAGTCCAAAGATATGCAGACTAGGTGGATTGGCCATGGGAAATGCAGGGCTACAGGGATAGGGTACAGGGGTGGATCTGGTGAATACGCTCTTTGGAAGGTCGCTGTGGACTCGATGGGCTGAATGGCCTACTTCCATACTGTAGGGATTCTATGATTAAAGGATGTTTCCAAGTGATTCCAAAAAAGACATTCAACAGTTTAAAATCAGGGTGGGGGCAGCACCCTGACAATCCCACTGACATCAGGGCCCACCTGATGTGACTTCCAGAGCTACCTTAGTGGGTGACCATCCCACCAACTTGTTTTCAGCTGGGGTCTAGCTGTTTAATTAAGCAAGTTGGGATGCTACATCAGTTACAATTCTCAGCCATTTGTAACAAATTACTGACCTAACCAATGCTCTTTGAAAGGACTGCTCAAGGCTTCTTACAAAACAGCTGAAGACTCATTATGAGATAGTAGGAACGGCCAATGCTGGAGTCTGAGATACCAAGGTGTAGAGCTGGATGAACACAGCAGGCCAGGCAGCATCAGAGCAGCAGGAAAGCTGACATTTTGGTCTGGTCCCGAAATTATGTTTTATTTTCATAGGCCTATTAAAAGCTTCAGTACACTCCTCAAGCAATCACCTCACACCTCTTAAGCTCCAAAATTCACCAGCTGAAAGAGTTTCTCACTGGTCAAGCTTTTGGTCATCAGTCCTAATACCTCCTCATGTGGTCCAGTGTCAAATAATGTTTCATAATGCTACTGACAACTGCCTTGAGGTGTTCTGCGACTTTCAGGGTGCCGTCTCAATGCACATGCAGCATTGTTCGTCAGTCAACAAATTGTCATACCCTCCTTATCCAAGTCCCTTGTACTGATTGCTGTAATGTTTCTTGGTTGTGCAATGTCTAGATCTTGTAGTGCATACTGTCAGGCTATTGCAGAGTCATCCATGTGAGCATGTTAAAGGTAATGTTGGTTGTGCACACGGTCTGTTTGTTGCACTGCAAAGGATAGCAGTTTAGAGGGAACAATAAGTATGGTGTAACAAATTCTTCTTTTAATTCTTCAAATGTAACATTATCATTCCTAGGTCCAACATAGGGCTGACACCATTCTGTCCTCATTCTTGATTGCTGTACAGCAACAGAAAATCTTGGCCTCATCAAAATCATTCCTAAAACTATCCCCTCTACTGGCGCGGTGGTAGTGTCCCTACCCCTGGACCGAGTGACCCTGGTTCAAGCCCAACTGTTCTCGAGGTGTGTAATAAGATCTCTGAACAGGGTGATTAGAAAATCAGGTTAATTAAAAATAAACCTGAGGCTGGATTTTACAGCACCTTTGATGGGTTGGACAACATTCCGCAGGAGCTCCATCATTGCCTATCCAACCAAATCTCTCCTCCCCCATCTCCCGAACTCTCTGAAATTTTATGGAGGGTGGACAGACATCAGGCACTGAGCTCCCCACACACCCTCCTTGGGCCTTTTGAAGACCTAAACTATATCACTTATAGCCACTTACAGATGTGATCACATTTGTGCTGGCACTTTACCTGCAGAGGTCTCATGCCAGTCCGGAAGACAGGGGGGCAAGAGCCTCCTATTTAGGGCCCCTCGGCCCAATGGAGACATCCACCAACCAACAACCACCCCACCTTAACCATTCCAAACTGAAATCATCCTCCCTTTAAATCTGCCTCCCCATATTTCTCACAGCCTTGTCCACCCATTCCCCACACTCCTCACTAAGATACCTGATCTAGGACCTGCCTGAGCCTCTCAGCACAGTTGGACACCACTTCTAACTTTGGCTCTCAAGGGTGACAGTTCTTCCTAAGAAGGGGGCTGAAGTTTTGCCTGAAAATAATTAATGCTGCTCCCAGAGTAAAACTGCTGCATGGCAGCTATCGAGATCATGAGGACCACATACTCCCGTAACATCAAGCCCCTCAATTCTCCTTCATGTTAAAATCTTCTTCTCCCTTCAATAACTCAGCTCAAATTAAAACCTTATTCAGCTAAGACTCAAATGTTACTTCCGATGTCTAGGGGGATATCTCTCTTCAATACCTATCTTTTATTGAAGAAGAAAGCGCCTTCCTCCAAGCAGTTACTTATTCAGGAAGTTGCCTTCTTTTATCCTTATTCAACTGTTCAGCCACAAAGTTATTGCTTGGTCCAGTCACAATACAATTCTTTACCTTTCATGAACTTTTCCTTTCTCATCTCCTAGTGTTACCGTCACAGTGCGAACCTTCTCCAGATCATACGCAGCGTCATACTGATGAAAATCTGAGGTAACCCAACCGACCCACACATTAGTTGGCTCCTGACCAGGAAATATTCTCACAGAATAATAGTACTGTAAAAGAGAAAACTGTGATTAGCGGAGAGGCTAACAACATATACCCTCTCCATTTCTTTTTCTCAATCTCCAATCATTCACTGCCACTCTCCAACTATGACAATGGCAGCACAAGAAGTGATCTTGCACAATTTTTTCACTCACTTACAGTGAAGGCAAAACAAGATTATGTTGCTGACCAGTATGGACTTTCCCTAGATACTGGGGAAAATAATCCTCAGCAATAAAGCCCCAGTCACATTTGCAAGAGTAAAAAACCCTGTGCCACTACAGAGCTGCATGGCACTGTTGCTCAGTGTGTTAGAGGGATGTCAACTCCCTCTGAATTATACCCCAATGTGTAAATGGGGTTAATCCAGATCCAGAGAAGCCAAGACATTTTCAGAACTGCTTCCAGTGAAAATTATTCTGTTGCATAAATGTGGGTTAGATTGAAAATGCAACAGAACAGAATTGATGCCCGCAAACACTTAGTCATGCAATCAAATACAAATGCAGCATGCATCTGCCAATGCTTCACAGTAAACACTAAAATAAAACAAAAAATTGCAGATGTTGGATACCTGAAATCTTAAGAGTTAGTCACTTTTTTTTATTGACACATAGGACATGGGCATCGCTGGTTGGGCCAGTATTTATTGCCTGTCCCTAGTTGCCCTTGAGAAGGTGGAGGTGAGCTGTGGGTTGACCCACAATGCCGTTAGGCAGGGAATTTCAGCATTTTGACTCACTGACAATGAAGGAATGGTGATATATTTCCAAGTCAGGATGGTGAGTGGCTTAGAGGGGAACTTGGAATTGTCGGTGTTCCCAGTTATCTGCTGCCCTTGTCCTTCTAGATGGAGGTGGTCTTGGATTTGGAAGGTCCTGTCTGAGCATCTTTAGTGAGTTACTGCACAGCATCTGGCAGATAGTACATACTGCTGCTACTGAGTGTCAGTGGTGGAGGGACTAGATGCATGTGGATGTGGTGCCAATTAAGGGAGCTGCTTTGTCCTTGATGGTGTCAAGTTTCTTGAGTGTAGTTGGAGCTACACCCATCCAGGCAAGTGGGAGTATTCCACCACACTCTTGACTTGTGCCTTGTAGATGGTGGACAGGCTTTGGTGAGTCAGGAGGTATGTTACTCGTTGTGGTATTCTTAGCCTCTCACCTGCTCTTGTAGCCACTGCGTTTATGTGGTGAGTTCAGTTGAATTTCTGGTCAATGGTAATGCCCAAGATGTTGATAATAGGGGATTCAATGATGGTAACATCACTGAATGTCAAGGGGCAGTGATTAGATTGTCTCTTATCGAAGATGGTCATTGCCTGGCACTTGTGTGGTACAAATGTTACTTGCCATTTGTCAGCCCAAGCTTGGATAGCATCTAGATCTTGTTGTATTTGAACATGTGAGGAGTATGTGAGGAGTCACAAATGGTGCTGAACATTGTGCAATCATTGGCAAATATCTCCATTTTTGACCTTATGATGGAGGAAAAGTCATTGATGAAGCAGCTGAAGATGTTTGGGCCTAGGACACTACCTTGAGGAACGCCTGCAGAGATGTCCTGAAGCTGAGATGACCAACATCCAGCAACCACAGGAAGTTACCTCATTTTCTCCAACAACCACATCCACCTTCCTATGTGCCAGGTATGACACCAATCAGTGGAGAGTTTGACCCCTGATTGATTCCTGTTTTGTTGGGGCTCCTTGATGCCACACTCAGTCAAATGTAGCCTTGATGTCAAGGGCTGTCACTCTCACCTCACTTCTGGAATTTAACTCTTTTGTCCATGTATGAACCAAGTCTGGAATGAAATAAGGAGCTGAGTAACCCTGGCAGAACCCAAACTGAGCATCAGTGAGCAGATTATTGCTGAGCAGGTGCCGTTTGATAGCACTATTGATGACACCTTCCATCACTTTTTGATCACTGAGAGTAGACTGATGCAGTGGTAATTGACCAGGTTGAATTTGTCCTGCTTTTTGTTTACAGCACATACATGGGCAATTTTCCACATTGATGGGTAGATGCCAGTGTTGTAACTGTACTGGAAGAGCTTGGCGAGGGGAGAGGCAAGTTCTGGAGCACAAGTCTTTAGTACTATTGCCGGAATACTGTCAGGACCTACAGCCTTTGCAATATCCAGTGTCTCCAATTGTTTTTTGATATCATGTGGAGAGAATCAAAATGGCTGAAGACTGGTATCACTAATGCTGGGGCCACTGGAGGAGGCCGAGATAAGTCATCCACTTCTGGCTAAAGATTGCTGCAAATGCTATAGCCTTATCTTTTGCACTGCTATGTTGGGCTCTTCCATCACTGAGGGTGGAGATATCACTGGAGCCAGTGAATTATACATATAACTCAACATACATTTTAATTTAGCCCAGTATGCAACCTGGCAGCATTAGCAGTGGCTGCATTGGCAAGATGGTCCCGAAGCGGACTCATGGTGGTTGCGGAGACAAGTTTGGGTCAGCGTGGTACTTGGCTGCATCAGTGGCATCTGCATTGGCAAGATCCATTGAGGGCACATAGTGGTGAGGGCATCATTGGAGGCGAGATGGCATCGAAGTGCGGTGACTTTCATTCCAGCGAAAGCGGCACAGCAAAGGGAACTCATGCATGGCCACCCGGCCCATGGCCCATGGTGGAGCATTTAACAAGAAGGACGATAAAAGTCGAAAACCTTTTCTTTATTTCTTCATTTTTCTGCCTTTATGTTCGATGTTTTGGTTTATTTTTCTGTGTTATTAGATGGCACCGGAGAGTGGCAACACTATCCAACATTTTACATTGTATTTTGTAACAAATTACATATGCAATAAATAGATCAAATAATTGTGCTTTCACTAGTTTTGTTTTAGATACAAAAAGCAGATATCGCTCCAAATGTTATGCTTGGTACCATTAAAACAGAAACAGCAAATGACAGAAATGGAGAACTAAATAAATGCTGCATGTTCCATTTGTTTGTTATTCATTTCCTTTTATGATTTTGCATTCATTTGGCCCTTAATGAAAATACTGGACAACAACTGGTGAGTCAACAGCTTGATTCATAAGCTGTGATCTATTTTGATCATGTAAATTAAAACTGGTTTAGAAACAGCTAAACATATAAAAATGCTTGAAGTATTTGGTTAGAATGTCAATAATTCTGATTGAAGGTGATCATCATTAACCACTTACTGTTGTTGTCTGCATCAGAAAGTCATAATCATCCCTGTCCTCTGCCAGTACCTCCTCCGTAAGTCGAGGTGAAGAGTGAGCCAAGTTATAATCAGGTTTCGTCCTTTTTAACATAAACCTGAAAAGGATGGTATTTTATCTGTGAGCAGCAACATATTCTGGAGCACTGTTTCATAAACTGGGTATTACGTCATCTTAACAAAAGTGTTTTATCCATTCAAGAGCCCAACATTATCTTCATTACAGAACAAAGTTATACATAATGCAGTAAATTACAGTAATAAAGCTTGTTTTCCTTGTTCCAGTCAATAGTAGCATGATGTTGATGTTGGGGGGATTCAGTGGTGATATTACCCCAAATGCAGTACATTACGCCAATTTGTACCTTCTTTCCTTGCAGATTTTGTGGTTAGATGTTCTTTTGCTGCAGATAAACATTCCCTGTCACTTTACATGGCATGAATGTTGATTGTGATTTTCAGTCCAACCCGGAACATTGTCTTGCTGCATATGAGCATGGATTGCTGAGGAGTTGTAAACGTTCAGGAACATGGTGCAATCATCTGCAACCATTTCCATTTCTGATGATGATGGAGGGAAGGTCGTTGAAGAAGAAGTTGATGATGGCCGGGCCTAGGGCATTGAGGAAATCCTGCAGTTACGTCCTGAGGCTCAAATAATATAGGGTCCAGTCAATGGCACAATTTAACACCCATCACCATTAGTTTTGGGTAGGACATTTAATTGAGCAGGAGGGAGTTAAATGAAGACCCCCCAAACTTCCCACCTCCACCGATTAAGTTTGTGGTAGGAAGGCCCATGGGCAGCATCCTCCTCTTCTGTCAATTAAACTGCTTAAGTGGCCAATTAATGTCCACTCAAGGGCCTTATCCCACACTGTTTGTATGAACTCAGAGCCGAGTGGGGGACTCACAATGCAGGGAGAATGAATAATAATCTAGTTTGTCTATTCTTGCAGGCTCCCAAGGGAGTTATCATCAGGAAGGAGCAGCACAGCCAAAAGCCATCGTTTCTCCATTACCCCTACACCAGCAGCCCCTTCCCGCCATCACTCCCCTATTCTTGCATCCCTCCTGAATCCAAGGTTTTAGCGGTGCTGCTGAGTAAAGAACAGTTGGTCTCTGAATGGCTGGCAGCTCTCAGTGAGTTGGACGTCCATTCCCCAATCCCTCTCCCACCCACTCCCAGCTTCTTGATCCTGGGAGAGGGTTGACCAGTGACTTGTTAAGTGCCTAAGTGGCTCAATGCAGCAGGATTTCCCTAAAGGAGGCAATGCAGGGCCCCCAAAGTTTCTTCAGCCAGCAAATGAAGAGTGCATTGATGCCATTAAATCCACCCAATATGCAGGCATGAATGTCATACAGTTCCATCAGTCAACATGGCTTTGGAAAGGAGACATCAACCAAGTGTTTCAAAACAGATAGCCTCTCACTTGCTATGTAGTCGCCAAGATTGTGAGCTTGAAAATTGGTGCAATATGAAAGCATTGACAGGAGATGATGGTGAACTGATGATGTCACTAGACTAGTCATTGAAAGACCCAGGTTAATGCTTTCAGAAAGTGTGTTCAAATCCCACCCATGGAAGATAGTTGAACTTGAATTCAATTGATAGAATTTAGAATGGAAAGTTAGTTTCAGGAATGGTGGCCATGAAGCTAACATCTACTGACATAAAAATCCATCTGATTCACTAAGGTCCTTTAGGGAAAGAAATCTGCAATTCTTTTCAGGTGTGGCCTATGAGACTCTGGATGCAGTTGACTTTTAATGGAAATGGCCTAGCAAGCCACTCAGTTTGAGGGGAAGGAACAACACATGCTGGGCCTGCAAATGCTGCACATATCCCAGGAAAAGGTTTTAAAAATCTGCAAGGAAAGAAGGTACAAATTGGCATGATGTATTGCTGGTGATGGCACAGCAGTTCCACATTAAAGTCATGGATTCCCTAACAGTTCGTGAAGGTAATGATCTGCTTTTAAGGATCCTCATAGTAAATTGTGTGCTGGCACTGTTGCTATGAACTTGGAAACAGTCTGTGATTTGTTCAGATCTTAGACTTCCAACCTGCCATTTTGGTTCACCACGGGCAAAATGATAAATTTGCATGTATCAGTGACCTGTGTCAGGAACTAGATACTGCTGTTAAACTAATGCATGGAAGAAATTGGAGATGACAAAGTTAAGGACTACAATAAGTTTAGCATGAATCGCAGCTGTGGTCGCAGGTGACAACATTGGTCTGCGACCGTCTTTCTTCCAGGAGATACACAGCAATGCCTGTTCCTCCGAGAAGTGCAGATATCGTTAGTCATCCACAGCTCAACCCATTGAGCAAATAAAAGTGTCTGAAAGGTCTCCTACTCAAAATATTAAGGCTGACACTATAGTGTAATATTGACAGAGTGCCGCACTGTCAGATTTGCTGACTTTTAAATGAAACATTAAACTAAAACTCTATATGCCTGCTCTGGCACATGTTAAAGATCACACGGTACTACTTTGGAGAAGAGCTGGAGAGTTATCCAGTGTCCAGACAATACTTGTCCTCCAACTGATATCAGAAAAAAATCTGGCCTTTATTATATAGCCATTAGTAGGAGCTAACTGTCAGTTGCATTTCCTAAATTGCAACAGTGACTAAACTTCAAAAGATTTTCTTTAGCTGTACAATGCTTTGAGGCATCTAGCAGTTGGGAAAAGTGCTGTATAAATGCAAATCTCTTTCTCTTTCTGTGCTCTCCTTTCAACTGTTCCTAAATGTGGCTTTTCTATCTGTTGCTCCTCTTGTCTTTTTCTGATCAGAAAGGATCCTAATTTTAGAAACAGCCATACCGTTTTAAGCTTACTGAAAGATATCCAGACATGAGAAACAAAAACCAAAGCAATTCTGCACTCAAATCAGACTATAAACTAACAGGAAGATATTTGTCAAACTGTTGTCGCAACTGGCTAAATACAATCCCAAATCATCCATAATTTGTGGGCAGGTTCAAGAATTTGTGGTGGCAGTGCTGAGACAGGACGAAGTCGCACTTGAGTCCTAAGTTGTGAATTCTCACTGTAGCGTATATTAAACAAAATCACAGCCTATCCACAAGCTGCAGCTGGTGGGCTTCAGATGGAAAATTCTGATAACAAGCCAAATGAATTACTCAAAACAACGAAAGAATGCTGAAGAACAGTGCATCACAGCTAAGTAGACCCCATTGAATTTATAAATTATTGGAGCCATTCACATCTCTAGATAAATAATTTTCAACAGCTGAGGGAACCAGTAACCAAATAATTAGTATGTCAGTGAATGACTGCAAATTAGACAGAGAAGTGGGCACCACAGAATTCATCAATTCATAAACCAGCAGGTACAGCATCCAACAGTTAAATTAATGGGTTATCAGGAAGCATGGTATTCATAGAGAGCAACAAATCAAAAATATGAACACTGCAGCAAACAAATTAGCAAACTGATAAAGAGTTGGAGTTTCAGACACAAAAGAATTAATTAAATCATAGATGCCAATTGCATGAAAAGTTAATAAGCTAATGGAAAGCAGGGAGTGGTAATGAATGAATAAAACCAGACAGGAGTGAGGTATACTAACTGTACATTGATAGAGTAACCCATACCATTGATTAATAAACAAAGATTGAGCAAACCATCTAATCAATAACATATTGGAACAGGAACAAAAACAACAAACAAATTAAACAATGGTGCAGCAGTTACCAGCAAATAATTTAATTTTGCAGAATGACCACAACTACTGTAACTTGTCCAGTGAATTAATGAATTATTGCAATAGGAGGCACACCTACTGAAATAATAAATTCATTCAGCAATAGGCACATCAGCAGGTAAATCATTGGAACAATACTTGCTGACGAATTAATGAAGTAATGCAGAAGTAGGGAAAACCAATAAGTCAGTAAATGGATGGAGCAACAAACACCAGTGGATTAACACATTAATCTTACAGACAGCACACCACCAAATCAATTAAAGAATGGGGCAATGGAAAGATATTGGGCAAATCCTCACTGGATTGTAGTCTTGGTTTCCAAACCAGTGAAAGAACCTTACTGCTTCTGAGATTGGTAAAATTAACATTAAAGGTGATTTCATTTGTACAAATTTAATTTATAAAACCGTGTTAAGTCAACTGGGCTTACTTTGTTTCTGTAGAAGTGATTTCACAGTCGCTTAACTTTCTAAAAGCATCAGCAGGAATTTCCCAGGGCTCTCATGACTGAGAGATGTCATTTTCCTGTGATGAACAGGGGAGTCACGGGATAAGCAAATGAACACAGTTCCCACTGAAGTAGCAATGTTTTATGAGCCCATGCAATTATGTGAAGGGAATTAACATTTTTGACCTCAGATAAACCACTTGCCATATTGAAAAGTGAAAATATCAGTGGACAAATTAAAAATTAGAAAGATTTGTGACAGTGTGGGAAGATAATGTACAATTAATTGAAGTTGCTTCCTAAATATATCAAGTATATACACAGTAATTCAATTTTCTCTGGTCTAATTTAGAGTCATAAAGTCATGCAGCATGGAAACAGACTCTTTGGCCCAACTTATCCATGCCGATCACATTTCCTAAATTGAACGAGTCCCATTTGCCTGCATTTGGCCGGTATCCCTTTAAACCTTTCCTATCTGTCTACCTGTCCAAATGTCTTTTAAACGTTGTAATTGTACTCGCCTCTGCAACTTTCTCTGGCAGCTCGTTCCATATACGCACCACCCTCTGCGTTTCAGGTCACTAGGAACCTTGGTTATCCTGACTAGGAATATGAACAATCTTTGGCAGTCACAACACAGATGGGATGGTTCAGTAGTGAGTAACCCTGAGCTGTGAGAATAGAACAAGTCTCTTGAATATAATGTAAATTTTGGAAGGGAAATCAGGAGATATCTTCATTGCTCAAGTGTAATACAGGGAGAATTTCCTTGGAATGTCTCTCACTGAGATACTGCAACTTTGAGGGAAATCCCAATTGAGCAGAAATAGGATTATGGCTGAAGGAAAAGCCTTATAGAAACCTCATCCCTACAGATTCGTTATTCTAATAAAACTGACAATACAATTGATTCAAGTAGACAGTTTGTAAGTTTCCAAATAGAGAAATGGCAATAAAGCAATTTGACAGAGGACTTTAATAAAACAGTGAAAGGTTTATTTGGGCCCAATCATTTGTTCTAACCACTTTTAAATGAAGAATCTTTTTTTTAAGAAAACTTTTTTGTCCCAGTATTCCTTCAATTTTAAGAACTGCAATTTGGGCTCTGCCAAGGAGAAGTTTCGGAGGTCACTGAGGGCATGAAACTGGTTGGAAACTTTAAGCTCAATTTGAAACATGTTCTCAACATGTCAGAGCCTGGAGCTATGTAAACCCTGTGGCTCCCAGCTGCAGGGAAGAATCCCAACTGCAAGAGGGGGAGCTCATTAACAGATTAAAATTTGTGACCTAATGATGCTATTCAGACCGCAACACAGTGTTTGAATCCTGGGTTGCAAGTTTTTCTGGAACCTGCTGGTGACTATTCATGGTATGCAAGAAGAGGGCCAAAAGAGATCCAGCTGTGTTTATCTATTATGCTTAATTGCATTAGGATGATCTCATGGTTCAGAAAATTAAGAGTGCTTCTCCTGACCTAACATGACTAATTTGAGTCTCTGATACCACATCCAGGTTTCCTCCCCTGACTACAATCATATCTGGACCTCCCCTTTCAACAATTATTTCACCATAGTGACCATTCCTTTCCATCCCCTGATGGTTTATTTGTCCGCAAAACTCTTACCAACAACCCAGGCTGCACTGACCACCCACATCCTTGTGTTTTTGATGCTTAGAATATAGAACGGTACAGCACAGGAACAGGCCCTGTGACCCACCATGTCTGTGCCAACCATGATGCCATTCTAAAGATAATCCTATCTGCCTGCACATGGTCTGTATCCCTCTATTCCCTGGCTGTTCGTGTGTCTATCTAAAATGTCTCTTAAACTTTGCTAACATATCTGCTTCTACCAACTCCCCTAGCAGCACATTCCAGGCATCTACCACTCTCTGTGGAAAAAACTTGCCTTGCACATCTCCTGTAAACATTCTCCCTCTGACCTTAAACCTACATCCTCTAGTATTTGACATTTCAACCCTGGATAAAAGTCTTCAACTATCCATGCCTCTAATAGTTTTATCGATCAGGTCACCACTCAGCCTCCGATACTCTGGCAAAAGCAATCCAAGTTTGTCCAACCTCTCCTTATAGTTAATGAATGATTGATTTTAAACTGCAAAAGAGCTTGACTGAGTACTATTCATTTCCCTGTCTCATGTTCAATTACTTTGTCTAAGTGACTATATGTTGAGCCACAATTTGATAAACATGATCACCAGGGAACTGGAATGAAATGACAAGAGATCTCCGGTCACCACTGGATCTATGGGCAGAATTTACAGACCCAGGCAGGTAGGGGTTGCCTGGAAAATGCCACAAGTGCCTTTCCCAGCACCTACCTGCCAATTTCATGAGTTGCAGGGAGGCATTAAGCAGCCTGTTCATCCTTTCCCCAATTGTGGCCAATAAATACCACCTATGGAGCAATTAGCAGCCACCTAAGGGTCACTTCCTGCTGCTATTTCCCAGGCACTTGACTGAGGCCAGAGGTGGTCGGAAAAGTGACAGCTAACACTGTTCTCAGGCAGGAAGGCTGCAAGCAGCCTCCTATACCAATACAGTAAAACAAAGAAGACCTGGAACAAAAATTTTGGAACAAAATTGCTGGTGAAACTCAGCAGGTCTGGCAGTTCAAGGTCAGTGACTCTTCAACAGAACTCAAAACGCTAACTCTGCTTTCTCCCCACAGACCTGCTGAGTTTCACCAGCAAAGTTTTGCCCCTGTACTGAGGCCCATTTCAATCGCAGGTCTTTCACAAGTTCCAGAGAATCCCACTTTTCACCTCGCCTCTCCACCTGCCATGTTCACCTCCACCCCTAAACCCACTCGTCCCCCTTGCCATGCACTGATGGTCTAGCCCCGCTGATTAGCTTGCACCTAGCTCCAGCAACATGCATTGCAGGGGACTAGATGCTGTGCCAGAAGTGGCTACTGCTCCTAGACAGACAAACCAATGCTTTAGTGGCATATTATTTCCACCATAATCAGATTATAACAGTCAGGTCTACAATTCTACTCTGTTAAGTAAACATTCTGCAATCCTCGCACAGGACAGAAGGAACAAAATTGCTGGAGCATGTTTGACTAGTGCCTCTGTTCTGTCATCAAAGATGTAATGTGTAAAATACTTTAAAAAATGACCAACTAAAAACTGATTTGGTACTTTGTAGTAGCTCCACTGTCAGTAACATTTACTGTCAGCAGTGAATATAATCCACTGCAGTAAATTGTAACCGTGTAAGGAGGAATGTGCACTATGCTGTTACAAGCTGATCTTGTAATAAATATTCATTGCTCTGGTATTCCAATGATATGCTAACTCGTGCTTCCTAGGAAGATGTGTGATTTTTCAATCTAAAAGCAAAGTACTCAGTTCCAAAAGGCCCTGTCTCTTGCTGTGGTTCCGAGTCAACTATTAGGGCAGCTGTGAAAAATTATATATACAATAAAAGAGTTTTTATATGTTTATAAGTTCTTTTAGGAAACTGTCTAATATCTCTTGTGTAAAATCATTGTGTAACAATCAGAAGAGACAAGCATTCGAGAAACATTTTCAAAGTTGACAATACGTGACTATTTCTCCTGCATTTTTATACCAACCTGCACTATTTGGGAATTACCGCACCACTGTCACACTTACAACATGATTAGGTGATTTACTTGGAATTTGTTACTGAGAAGTCAAATTTCAACAAAATAAATACCATTGTAACTGTTAGCAAACAATTTGCTCTTTGTGGTTGGTTGGCTCGACGAGCTGATTTGTTGTTCCGCAAATGTTTCATTACCTTGCTGGGTAACATCATCAGTGCAGCATCCGATGAAGCGCTGTTGTGTTTTCCCAACTGTTATTTAAACTCTGGTGTCCATTGAGCTGGATTACCTCACTTCCGGTTTTCCTTCGCAATGGAGTGCATATGGGGTCTAGCTCTATGTGTTTATTGATGGTTTTCTTAGAGGAGTACCAGGCTTCTCGGAATTCCCGTGCTTGTCTCTGCTTTGCCTGTCCCAGGATCTTGGTGTTGTCCCAATCAAATTGGTAGTTCTCCTTATCCATGTGGATGGAGATGAGTGAGTATTGGTCATGTCTTTTTGTTGCCAATTGATGTTCGTGTACCCTTGTGGTTAATTTCCCTCCTATTTATCCAATGTAGTGTTTGTCGCAGTCTTGGGAGAGAATCTTGTATATGACATTCATCCTGATCATAGTGGGTAGTGGGTCTTTGGTCCAGGTGAGCAGTTGGCATTGGGTTGATGTGGGTTTGTGTGATACTCTGATGCCCAGTGGTCGTAGGAGTCTTATGGTCAGTTCAGATGTGTTCCTGATGTAAGGTAGCGTGATGAGTATGTCGAGGTGTGTAATGTCTTCCTGGTGTCGTGTGTGCGATTGGCATCTTTTGACCCAGTTTTTTGGGTATCCATAGTCTTTGAATACCCGGAAGAGGCACTCTTCTTCTCGGCATAGCTCTGTGCTGCGGCAGTGTGTTGTTGCCCGTTTAAATAATGTTCTCACGCAACTTTGTTTGTGTGTGTTAGGGTGGTTGCTGTTGAAATGCAGTACTTGGTCAGTGTTTGTGGCTTTCCTGTGTACCATTGTTAGGAATTCCCCCTTTGTCCTGCATTCCACCATGACGTCCAGGAATGGGAGCTGTTTGTTCTTCTCCTCTTCTCTGGTGAATCTGATCCCAGTGAGGGTGTCGTTTATTAGTTCATGTGTCTCCTCGAGTTTGTTCCGTTTAATAATGACAAAGGTGTCGTCCACGCAGCGTATACATAGTTTTGGTCGGATTAGCAGAAGGGCCATACTTTCAAGTCTCTGCATCACCGCTTCACTTATTCGTCCAGAGATAGGTGATCCAATGGGCGTCCCATTGATCTGTTCATATGTTTGGCCGTTAAAGGTGAAGTGGGTAGTGAGGCACAGATCCAGTAGCTTCAGCATGTTGTCTGTGGAGATGGTGTCACTAGGGTCTTGTTTTTCTTTTAGTAGTGTTGACAGTGTTTCTCTTGCCAGTGGTATGTCTATTGATGTGAATTGTCGAGAAAACACAACAGCGCTTCATCAGAGGCTGCACTGATGATGTTACCCAGCAGGGTAATGAAACGTCTGCGGAACAACAAACCAACGCGGTGAGCGAACCAACCACAACATCCACAATCCCAGCTATAAATCTACTCTAAAATCTTACGATATACTTTTTGATGTATACATCAGTAACTGCACCATCCAATTTTAACACAAAGTGAGAATGTTCAAAATACCTAAGATATATGACAGAGCTTTGAGGACCATGTTCATTTATAATACTAGGATAAACAGCTTGGTGCTCCCTCCCCATATTGTCAGATATGGATGCACTTTTGCTCATACATTCTGCAAATTCTGCATCATAAAATTAATCATCACTTCCAATTAATAACAGTAAGCCTGAAAATGCAGGTTAAAAAGAGCAGGAAAGTAATTATTAACAAACATAAAAATGCCAGAGAAACTCAGCAGGACTGGCAGTATCTGTGGAGTCAGAAACAGAGTTAATGTTTCAAGTTTGATATGACTTCTTCAGAACACTAATATTAACAATAATAAAGCTGTTATTAACTTGTGTTAAAAAATGAAAAGAATGTTGAACTAAAGAGCTTCATCATCCCAGCTGCATGCCAAATGATAATCACCAAGTATTCATGACACATTTGTATACTTTTCATTTTAAATTGTTTTGTCTATTCCAATTGCAAAAGAGTTTGTTTCACATAAAGATACAAATTGATATGTTAAAGTTTTTGCAATAGCAATAATTGAGGTAAAAACTGAACTTAATATATGTATATATCTTGGTCAAACAAAATCAGATATTTCTGGAGAAACTCAGCAGGTCTGTCAGCATCTGTGAAGATAAAACATAGCTAACGTTTTGAGTCCAGTGACCCTTCAGAATATATATCTTGATGTTCGCTAATACACTAAAAGTGATCCCATACTGCATTCCAAATAGCTTCACATAATATGAAATTCTCTTGTGAAATGTTGTCTGCTCAATCTCTGGTAACTTTCAGAATGAGGAATGCTTCCATCTTACCACTTCAGAATGATTTAAGTTCAGCTTCCAATGTCAAAAAGATAGTGTTTCAATTAAGTGCAATGAAACTTACCTCTGTTTCAAACGAGAAGGTTTTTCCTGATTGTAATCCTTATGGTTGTTGAACTCTGTTTTGGCACTTTCTTTCTCTTTTTCTGCTGTGGCTGAGGCTAGATGTCCATGTGCTGTTTTCATCAAAACTTCAAAATCAGAGTCTGCATCAAAATCTTCAATTTCATTTTTCTGAGGTAGGATATTGGTATTTGCCAAACCACCAATGGACACCTTGCAGAACACTTCTGCACATTCAATGGGCATGCTCAGACGATAGAAAGCAATGTCTGTGTTACTGTTTTGAGATCCAAATGACCTCTGTATGACTTTCAAGCAGGGCGAGCTGTCAACAGTGCCATCTATTCGTGTCACCTGGTACATAAATGCCATAGAAGTGTTACCAAATGATGTCCTGGTTTTTGCATATTAATTAAAAAGTACAAAATAATGTATTGCATATAACATATATTGACATTTGTAGCTAACCAACATCATTTGCTTAAAATTAAAGCCCACATTAAAGATGTTGCTTAGGGCTTTCTGTACAATTGCCAGTTCATAAATATCTAGACTTCATTTTATACAATTAACCTTATAACCTAGAATTGTAGAAATGGCCATAAAATTTTTACCATAAAATGACCAAGGGTTGGTGCATTTAATATGTTTTCAGTTTGGCTCAACTGGTCGCATTTATATTTGTAAGTCAGAGAATCTTTTACTTATTCACTCATGAGATGTAAGCATTAGTGGCAAAGCCCTCATTTATTGCTAATCCCTAATTACCTTTGAGAAGGCAATAGTGAGCTATTTGTTTGACATAGTGCAGGTGGAGGTGAGAATACTGCACAGGTACTACTGAGTAACGGATAGCATTCCAGGATAATGATCCAAAGGCAATGAAGGAATGGGAATATATTTCCATACTGAAATGCTGTCTCACTTGAATGGGATCTTCAACAGTGTTAGACATTCTGTAGAGGAAGCCTTGTTGCTGCAATGTGTCTTGTAGATGGTACACTCCTGCCACGTTATGATAGAGTTGAAAGAATGGTACATTTAAGGTGGTGAATGGAGTGCCAATCAAGCATGCTGTCTTGTCCCAGACAGTGACCAGTTTTTTAAGTGTTGTCATATTTGCACCCATCCAGCGAAGTGGAGAGTATTCCACCTTACTCTTGATGTGCCTTGTAGATGGTGGAAAGACTTCAGCACGTCACAAGGTGATTAACCCGTCACAAAGTTTCATTCTTTCATCTGTTCTTGTAAGCACAACATTTATGTGGCATGGACCTTACGTTTTGTGAAAATTGGAGCACACGGGCTGTGGATTGTGTAGGATATAATAATAGCAATGCAACTGAATTTTAAGACAGAACAGTGAGATGCTCTATTGTTGGGTACAGTCATTGCCTTGTGTGGCCCTAATATTTCACTTATCAGTCTAAACCTAGTTGTTGTCCAAGTCTTGCTGCATGTGGGCAAAGACTGCTTCATTATTTGAGGAACTGAACACTGTGCAATTAGTAATCAACAGCCCCACTTCTCACCTCAAGGGAAACAGCTGAAGCTGGTGTGACCTAAGTCAATGCCCTGAGGAACTATCATGGCAAAGTCTTGAGGATGAGGTAATTGGTCTCCATAAAACACAGTTATTTTCCTTCATGCAAGAAATGACTGAAACTGTGATGAGGTTAGGGTTAGGGTTAGAGAGCTCCCCCTACTCTGCAGCCCAAGTTCCCAATAACTTAAATTTTTCTGGTGCTCTTTGATCCCACATTAGATCACATATTGCCACGACATCAAGCGCAGTTAATTTCACTTCACCTTGAACATTAAGAACTTTTACCCACGTTTGGACCCAAATGTGAGGGTCCTGGGAAATTCAAAAATGACCATCATTGAGCAGATTATTGGAAAGTAATTAGTGCTTTGTTGGCACCTTCGATCATTATATCAAAAATGGAGTTTAGGCTGATAGGACATGAATTGGTTGGATTAGATTTGGCTTGCTTTTTGAAGCGGGATTTTGTAAAAAAAAAATCCATCTATAAATGTCAGAACATTCATTCTAGTTTACTGATATCAGAATGCAAATTCAACTATGTGACTGTATAATACATATATGTTTCCAATTCAGCAATCCAACGAGAAAGTTGGGCCAGAAGGAAATGGAAATTGGAGAGAGTCATGATTTTTAACCTTGGAACTCAGCTCCTATTGCCCTACACAGTGGGGGCAAGGAATAAAATGTGGAAAGGTGTGCTATATCAAAAAGTAGAGACAAGAGAGGAAAATAGTAATATGGGAAATGAGGATCAGAAAATTGCAAGAAGGGACAAAGAGAATAAAACCAAGGTATACTCCAACCATCAAGACCAGATTTTACACGAGATATTATAAACAAAAAGAAAAAACAAAAGGATCTGTATCAGAGTGCACAAAGCATTTCTAACAAGATAAATATGATCCGATAAACAATAAACATATGGCTGCAGGGTTAAAAGGATTGTATCATGAACTCTTTAGGGGTAAATGATATTCAAGAAGAACAGAAAGCTAAGTAAAATGGGTGGGGTAGCACTGTTAATAAAAGATGGCATGGGCACAACAGGAAGAGCTGACCTTAGGTTCAGGAGATCAGGATGTAAAATCGGTTTGGGTGGAGACATTGGGGAAAATAAGTCACTTGCAGAATAGCCACAATGTGTGACAAAGTATACAAGAAGAAATATTGGGTGCTTGTGAGAAAGGGACAGCAATAATCATGTGTGATTTCAGTCTATATCAACTGGAAACATCAAATGGAGATCATTGAATGCTTTCGAGATAATTTCTTAGAGCAGCATGCTCCGAAACTGACAAGAGAACAGATTATATTATGTTGAATAATGTGACACGATTGATCAATGACCAACAATTAATGGCAGCAGCAACCAGAATATGATTAAACTTCACACCCAATTCAAAGCGGCACTGATTGGATCAAAACTGGTATTTTACACCTAAATAAGGGCATGAATACTGAGCTAGCTGAAGTGAATGAGATATTAGGCTAGGGAACAGATCAATAGGAACACAGTGGGATATTTCAGAATGAGTTTGTTCCTACAATAAAGAAAAACTCTAAAAGGAGGATTCACCATTTTAGAATCAAAGAAGTTAGACAAAGCAAAAAAACGCAGGGTAAAACCATATAACTATACAATGATGAGTGGTAGATCAGGTGATTGATCAGAATATAAAGAACATAGAACATAGAACATAGAACAGTACAGCACAGTACAGGCCCTTCAGCCCACGATGTTGTGCCGAACTTTTACCCTAATCCTAAGGTCTATCAAACCTCCACCCCGACCTTATACTATCATCCATATGCCTATCTAATAGCCGCTTAAATGCCCCTAATGAGGCTGACTCCACTACCCTCTCCTCAATGCATTCCACGCCCCGACCACTCTCTGAGTAAAGAAACCACCTCTGACGTCTCCCCTATATCTACCTCCATTCACTTTAAAACTATGCCCCCTCGTAATAGCTACCTCCACCCTAGGAAAAAAGTCTCTGGCTGTCTACTCTATCTATACCTCTGATCATTTTGTATACCTCTATCAAGTCACCTCTCATCCTTCGTCGTTCTGAAGACAAAAGCCCTAGCTCTCTCAACTTTTCCTCGTAAGACTTTCCCTCCATTCCAGGCAACATCCTGATAAATCTCCTCTGCACCTTTTCCAACGTTTCCACACCTTTCCTGTAATGAGGCGACCAGAATTGGACACAATACTCCAGATGTGGCCGATCCAGGGTTTTGTATAGTTGGAGCATAACTTCACGGCTCTTGAACTCGATCCCTCTATTAATGAAAGCTAACACACCATACGCCTTCTTAACAACTCCATCCACCTGGGTGGCAGCTTTCAGGGAACTGTGGACATGAACCCCAAGATCCCTCTGCTCCTCCACACAGCCAAGAATCTTTCTGTTAACCTTGTATTCTGCTTTCAAGTTTGTCCTTCCAAAATGAATCATCTCACACTTTTCAGGGTTAAACTCCATCTGCCACTTCTCAGCTCAGCTCTGCATCCTATCAATGTCCCTTTGTAACCTAGAACAGTCCTCTGCACTGTCCACAATGCGACCCACCTTCATATCATCCGCGAACTTACTAATCCACCCTTCCACTCCTTCATCCAAATCATTTACAAAAATCACAAATAGAAGAGGACCCAGAACAGATCCTTGTGGTACACCACTCATAACTGAGCACCATGTTGAATATTTCCGTCCACTACCACCCTTTGTCTTCTAAGGGTCAGCCAATTCTGAATCCAATCTGCCACATTTCCCCCTATCCCATGCCTCCTTAACTTCTGCATGAGCCTACCATGGGGAACCTTATCAAACGCCTCACTTAAATCCATGTATACCACATCCACTGCTCTACCTTCATCCACATATTTGGTCACCTCTTCAAAGAATTCAATAACGTTTGTGACGCATGATCTATCTCTCACGAATCAAACTGTGCCTTTCCAAGTGATCATAAATCCTATTTCTCACAGCCCTTTCCAATAATTTGCCCACTACTGATGTAAGAAAGGCAGGGAATAATAAGAAGGCTAATCAGGAGAAAGAAATTAAGTGTGAGAGGAAGGAATCTAAAACCAGATAGCAAGAGTAGTTAGCAACACGTATTTTAAAAGGAAAGTAATGGAGTGTTGGTCCTCCAGAGAGTGAAAGTAGGGAATTAATAGTCAATCATAAGGAAATAGCAGGTGAAATTAACAAATATTTTGCTTAGGTCCTAACTATAGAGGGTACATAAAACTTCCAGTAGTAGCTGTAACTCAGGAGATGAAAAAGAGAGAGGAATTTTGTGAAATTACACTCATGATGGAAGCGGCACTCAGCAAATTGCTGTGGGCTGACAACTCTGCTAGGATCTTAAATGAGGGCTAATGAGAAAGTGGAGGCATTGGTATTGATTTTCCAAAATTCCCTCAATTCATGAAAGGTTCCATTAGACTGGAAAACAGCAAAATGTAACCCCTCTATTCAAGAAGGGAGGCAGGCAGGAAACAGGGAAGTATTTACCAATTAGCTTGACATCTGTTGTTGGAAAGGTGATCAAATTGATAATTAAAGAGATTAAAGCTGTGTACTTAGAAATCCGCCATGCCACCAGAAAGAGTCAGCATGTTGTGTGAAAGGGATTTGAAAGATAATGTACGCTGTGGATAAAGAAGAGCCAGTTGAGGTATTATATTTGGATTTCCAGAAGGTATTTGATAAATTGTCACATCACGTTTAGTAAAACCTCATGGTTTTGTATGTAACGTATTAGCATGGATAAAAATTGGCTGGCTGGTAGAAAACAGAGAGCCTGCATAAATGGAACTTTGTCTGATTAGCAAGATGTGATGAGTGGTGTCCCACAAGAGTTTGTGCGAGGGCCTCAAGTTTTTACAATTTACACCAATTACTTAGATGACGGAAGCAAAGACATGACAGTGAAATTCAGAGATGACATGAAGGCAGATCAGAAAGAATGTTATGAAAAAGACATAAGGAGGTTGCAGATGGATATAAAGAGTTTGAGTGGGCAAAAATCTGGCAGATGGAGTATAATGCAGGAAAATACAAAAATGTTCACTTTTGCAGGTAAAACAAAAGAGAACAAAGTATTAATTAAATGGAGAATGACTGTAGAATTCTGAGGTGCACAGGAGTTTAGGTGTTCTGGTACATCAGCACAAGAAGTTAGTATGCAGGCAGCAGGTAATTAAGAAGGCTGATGGAATGCTACCCTTTATTACAAGAAAAATTGAGTTAGCGTTCAGTTATACAAGGCATTGGTAAGACCACATCTCAAATAAGGTGTGCAGTTTTGGCCTTGTTATTTAAAGAAAGAATGTATAAATGTTTTTCAGGCAGTTCGGAGGTGTTTACTAGGTCGATTACTAGGTACTTTTCCCTGCCCCTACACCTCCCCCATCACACCCATCCCAGGCCCCAAGAAGACTTTCCACATCAAGCAGATGTTCACCTGCACATCTGCTAATGTGGTATACTGCATCCGCTGTACCCGGTGTGGCTTCCTCTACATCGGGGAAACCAAGCGGAGGCTCGGGGACCGCTTTGCAGAACACCTACGCTCGACTCGCACTAAATAACTGCACCTCCCAGTCGCGAACCATTTCAACTCCCCCTCCCATTCCGCAGACGGCATGTCCATCCTGGGCCTCCTGCAGTGCCACAACGATGCTACCCGAAGTTTGCAGGAACAGCAACTCATATTCTGCTTGGGAACCCTGCAGCCCAATGGTATCAATGTGGACTTCACAAGCTTCAAAATCTCCCCTCCACCGACCGCATCCCAAAACCAGCCCAGCTTGTCCCCACCTCCCTAACCTGTCCTTCCTCTCAGCTATCCCCTCCTCCCACCTCAAGCCACACCTCCATCTCCTACCTACTAATCTCATCCCACCCCCTTGACCTGTCCGTCCTCCCTGGACTTACCTATCTCCTCCCTACCTCCCCACCTACACTCACCTTTACTGGCTCCATCCCCACCTCTTTGACCTGTCTGTCTCCTCTCCACCTATCTTCTCCTCTATCCATCTTCTATCCGCCTCCCCCTCTCTCCCTATTTATTTCACAACCCCCTTCCCCTCCCCCATTTCTGAAGAAGGGTCTAGACCCGAAACGTCAGCCTTCCCCCTCCTCTGATGCTGCTTGGCCTGCTGTGTTCATCCAGCTCTACACCTTGTTATCTCTTGATAAGTGGAATGAGTGGGCTGTCTTATAAGAATAGGTTGGACAGGCCAAGCTTGTTTTCACTGGAAGTTTAGAAGAGTTAGAAGGCGATTCTTGTTAGGAAAGGAAATCAGAACTTTTGGATGGGAATGTGCAATTGGAAACACCAACATATCAGTCATGATCTTATTGAATGGCGGCGTAGGCTTCTGCTCCTAATTCATATGTTTGTATGTTAGGATAACTGAACTGTCTGTGTATTACAAACAACAGCCGCAAAATGCAAAGACATCAGGTGCATGACTCAAAAGCTGAACCAAATGCTGACTTTCAAAAGCACGTCATTAACATTCAAACCCAGTCTGGAAGAGATGCAATCTGTTTGAAATTTATCACAGGGTTACTGGTGCTTAGCTCTAAATAATGACGAGCAAATTTTCTGACAATATTATTCCCCCTTGAATTTGAGACTAAACACAGATATCTACCCTACCTCAACATGTTCGTGGTTTGCAGGTACAGGTACAAACTGAGGTAACCGTTTACTAAACCACATTGTGATGTCTCTGTTCATGTTCACAGCAAAGGGCTCATATCCTTCTTGCAGCCCACAAATGGTGAAGTACTTCAGGGTGCCAACATCATTGCCAAAGTTCATTCTGCCAACTTGAGAGAGCCCCAGACTACATACTGGAATAAAACCTGTGGTGTGAGTGGGAGGGCAAGGAGAGGAAAAACAATGAAAGCAAATCATTATTATAGCACTTGCAGTACTAACGTAAGGCACGTGTTTAATAACTATTGTGAGAAAAGGACAACTTGGAGATAATTCTGAATTTGGGCAATCTGAAAGATCAGATAAACTGCACAATACATGTCTCAGAATAATTATTTTCTTTGACGCCAATGGGAAAGAAAACTGCTGTACAATGTCAGGCTAAGCCAAAGTTTCCTGTTTTACATTATTGCCCAGAGTCAAAATCTCCCCCTTGTGTTTGAAACAGCTCAAAACTATCTAAATATTTTTCATTACACCATCTTCTACAATCATTTATTCAGAGCTCACATGCTGTGAATTTCCTTTATCAAGTGACTAGTTAATTACAGAAATCGTAAAACATGGGAGAACTATTGAATAGAACTGTGGCTGCCTCACAGCGCCAGGGACCCAGATTTGGTTCCAACAATAGGTGACTGTCTGTGTGGAGTCTGCATGTTCTCACCGCATCTGTGTGGGTTTCCTCCAGGTGCTCCAGTTTCCTCCCACAGTCCAAAGATATGCAAGTTAGGTGGATCGACATGCTAAATTCCCCATAGTATTCAGGGATGTGCAGGCAGGGTGGATTTGCCATGGGAAATGTGGGGTGCTGGGGGAGGTGGGCAAGTCTGGGTTGGATGCTCTTCAGAGGGTCAGTGCAGACTCAACAGGCCAAATGGCCTCTCTGTGCACTGTAGGGAATCTACGATTCTATACTATGTACCTGCTGCAATGACCATCTGAACCGAACTCAACACAAATTGTGAACAATTTTTGTGCTTTAATTTCCTCAGACGCTTAAGTATGATTCTAATCAATTCAAGAAAGCAGTTCCAGTGCAGCATTTCCAGAACTGTTACATACTGGCACTGTGCAGGCCCATGGGGCTGCAAGTTGATCTTACTCTATAATCTAAGGTCAGCTAATTAGGAAAATGTGCCCAGCCTATATTGCATCATGTACTGGGACAACTGCAAGGGATAGTTGCCCTTGAAAAAGTGTCAGATTTCATTTATAAACAATTTACAGCAAGAAGGCCCAAATTGCAGACTGATAACTGGAGGCCAAAATCTTGTACTGAAAGGTTTTCACCAGTCTGTTTCATAACATCCATCAGTAATGGTTGCAGAGTGCTTTGAGCAGAGTTGTACAGACTTACCAAGTTCTTTTCTTGTAGTCTATTTATTAATAATGGAATGAGAGCCCAAGTGAACCTTACCTATCCAGTTCTTTCAACCAACAGCACTGTAGGACAGTGCTTCCCAAACCTTTTCCCACTGTGGTCCCACTTTGAGGCTTGAAAACTATCATAATCCCTCAATGAGACGTCAGAAGAGGAAAAGACAAATTTACAGCAAGGGGAAGGAGGTTAGTCATTGCTGCCTTGGAGATCACAGCCCCAAAAACTTCCAAGTTTCCTTCTCATTTGGAGTCACAACACCTGTTTTGAAAAGCACCACTATAGGGCACGTTAAACTGGTCTCTTATCCACTTGTCCAGATGTTCATGGGAGCTCACACTGTGGAATAAGTCACACTTTTATGCTTGCAATGCTTTTTGCACCAACTGTTTAATTAGCCCCTATGACTCATTAAGCTGGGACATATGAGAATTTGTTGTGTCGGTAATTAAAATATGGAAGAAAATAAAGCACTTAAGTGGATGGATTGAAAAAAAGCATTTCATCAGTTTAACCATCAGCAGTTTGAGCTCTAAAATGACACGAGAGCTTCCACTTCGAACAAGTCATACCTTTACACAGGAATGCATTTTGTTAGATCAGAGAGACAAGTGTTTCAGTTTTGCAGGAAGGAGCTTATCGACTTACCTGTTCAAATGTTTCTGAAACAAAAGGTTGCCCTGAGTAACTGATCAATGCTAAGAACAAGCAACTGCAATTGCACCTCATGTAGCCATCAAGACCACCACACAGTACAGATATCTAGCAGGAGATACCAAAAGGATGACAAATACATCCCTCCTACACAACAGGATGCTCAGTATTAAGAGTCTTTTTCTTAAATCTGTATTTGACATTTGTGACTCCAACTCCAGGTCTAAACCAGCTCTTAACAACTGGGGTATCACAAGCAAGCTAATTACACAATACAACACGAAGGACATTTAGGTTTTACAGGCATTAGGCTCATGACTAAGCATTCAAGATGTCAAAGTGGATGCACACACACATCTCAGACCATATGCACGCCACCCAGCACATAATAAACTCAGAAAATGAGGAGACTGGGATCCACAGCAGTCAAGGGAGTTAGACCGTTGTTTGATTCAAATAAGGGACCTCTTTCCAACTTTCCAAAATTACACCAGGTTGACTGAGTTTGCGAAAATGTAGTCCATGTGTGGCCAAATTTGCAGTCTCTGGAGGGGAAGCCAAAGACCACCATTGAAAAGATAAGTTCGTTTTAAAAAATACATAAATCAAACTGAAACCAAGAGAAGTGCTCCTTTTCCAGCTTCCCAATACACTGCGCCAGCAGCATCCACACAGTTTCTGTCCTGATGACAGCAACCCCTCCAGTCCACACTACCTCTGAAGAAGAAGATACATATGCCTCATTGGTTGGCTCCTGCACCTTCCTTCAGCCCAGATACTGACTCAGTGAGTACTAGAGCCAGATGAGAGTGAGGAGCACATTTTGGTGAGCACGTCACAGGCATGGGTCGGCAAATGACCAAGGAAGAAATGTCCCTGGACTCTGGCATTGAAAGGACTGCCGACTAGGTGCTAGTTCAGCTCAAGGCAAGAGAGAACCCCATGGTTTCAAATAATAATAACTTAAAGTCCAAACAATGAAGGATGACACAGCTGATCACAGACAGGGAAAGTGGGGGTGAGGGTAGGTGGGGTGGGGGAGGGGGATGTCAGGCAGATTTCCTGTTTCATGGAGCCACATCAAAACAGGAGTCTTGAACCATCATGTCAGGCAATGAAACAGACATAATAAAGGTGAAGAGAACCAACAACAGAAAAGAAGGGAGGAATTGAAGGCAAGGCCAAAAGAAACAATTTTCAAGTTTTAGTCATACATTCTGGATGTGTTGGGGAATATTAGAAAAATCAGCTTTGCCTGCAACAATACTAAGGTTAATTTTCACACAAGAAATGCAATGTATGAAAAAATTATTGGTCCTCAAACAAGAAGCAGTCAATGTGTGAACAGACTGAAGATCCGAAGAGTTTTGCAGCACAAAAAACAAATTATTGGCACACAAACCTCTTCCCAGCTTACTTCACCTTACCTAACCAATATATCACTTTTTACAGTGTTATTAAACTATCACAAACAGGACTGAAGCTACTGGGAATTGTAAGCAGTGAATTTTCCCACACTGCCCTACTCACCCTAGCCATTATTGATATGTTGCACAACTCCAAGTGCTGAAAATCAATCAGAGTATTTCTTGTCTTAATTGATATTTTGCAGGTGTAGGTCAACAACTCATCCATGTTCACATCCTGTTCATTCAAGGGTTCAGCAGGACATATAATTATACTTTGCACTTGAATTATTCAAAGCTTTCTGCACTCAACAATGTCGAATTGTCAGTCACTACTAAAATTCACTCTGGCCCTTACTGAACACACACAATACACTTAGAGATAGCTGGAACTGCCGATGCTGGAGAATCTGAGATAACAAGGTGTAGAGCTGGATGAACACAGCAGGTCAAGCAGCATCGGAGGAGCAGGAAGGCTGACGTTTCGGGTCCAGACCCTTCTTCAGAAATGGGGGAGGGGAAGGGGGTTCTGAAATAAATAGGGAGAGAGGGGAAGGCGGATAGAAGATGGATAAAGGAGAAGATAGGTGGAGCGGGGACAGACAGGTCAAGGGGGCAGGATGAGGCTGGTAGGTAGGAGATGGGGGTGGGGCTTGAGATGGGAGGAGTGGATAGGTGGGAGGAAGGACAGGTTAGGGAGGTGGGGACGAGCTGGGCTGGTTTTGGGATGCGGTCGGTGGAGGGGAGATTTTGAAGCTTGTGAAGTCCACATTGATACCATTGGGCTGCAGGGTTCCCAAGCAAAATATGAGGTGCTGTTCCTACAATCTTCGGGTGGCATCATTGTGGCACTGCAGGAGGCCCAGGATGGATATATCGTCCAAGGAGTGGGAGGGGGAGTTGAAATGGGTGGCGACTGGGAGGTGCAGTTGTTTGTCGCGAACTGAGCATAGGTGTTCCACAAAGCGGTCCCCAAGCTTCCGCTTGGTTACCCCGATGTAGAGGAGGCCACAATGGGAACAGCGAATACAGTATACCACATTAGCAGATGTGCAGGTGAACATCTGTTTGATGT
>NC_063340.1:73772414-73801257 GCF_021869965.1 Rhincodon typus
CTGCTTGGCCTGCTGTGTTCATCCAGCTCTACACCTTGTTATTCTGTCTCCGGCTTGCTACAGTGTTCCAGTGAAGCCCAGCGCAAGCTGCAGGAACAACACCTCATTTTCCACTTGGGGACCCTACAGCCCTCCGGACTCAATATTGAGTTCAATAATTTCAGGGCCTAAACTCTTCCATGTCCCAGCTCCCCACTCCACACGCCAGGCCTTGTTACCACATAGCCTGCCACTACACACCCCCTGTTGCTAGTCACTAACAGTCCCCATTAACAACTATTCACCCTCCCAGCCTGATCGTTTGCAACTCCTTTGTCTGTCCAACTGTCTTTCTCTCTCTTTGGGCTCTATCCTATCGTTTACTCCCCACCCCACCCACCTCCCTTTTTTTCCACATATAAACTTGCGTTTTCCCAGCCACCATCAGTTCTGAGGAAGGGTCACCAGACCCGAAAAGTTAACTCTGTTTTCTCCTCCACAGATGCTGCCAGACCTGCTGAGCTTTTCCAGCAACTTTGCTAATGTGGTATACTGTATCCGCTGTTCCCGATGTGGCCTCCTCTACATCGGGGAAACCAAGCGGAGGCTTGGGGACCGCTTTGTGGAACACCTACGCTCGGTTCGCGACAAACGACTGCACCTCCCAGTCGCGAACCATTTCAACTCCCCCTCCCACTCCTTGGACGACATGTCCATCCTGGGCCTCCTGCAGTGCCACAACGATGTCACCCAAAGGTTGTAGGAACAGCACCTCATATTTTGCTTGGGAACCCTGCAGCCCAATGGTATCAATGTGGACTTCACAAGCTTCAAAATCTCCCCTCCACCGACCGCATCCCAAAACCAGCCCAGCTTATCCCCACCTCCCTAACCTGTCTTTCCTCCCACCTATCCACTCCTCCCACCTCAAGCCCCAGCCCCATCTCCTACCTACTAGCCTCATCCTGCCTCCTTGACCTGTCCGTCCTCCCTGGACTGACCTATCTCCTCCCTAACTCCCCACCTACATTCACCTTTACTGGCTCCATCCCCACCTCTTTGACCTGTCTGTCTCCTCTCCACCTATCTTCTCCTTTATCCATCTTCTATCCGCCTTCCCCTCTCTCCCTATTTATTTCAGAATCCCCTTCCCCTCCCCCATTTCTGAAGAAGGGTCCAGACCCGAAACGTCAGCTTTCCTGCTCCTCTGATGCTGCTTGGCCTGCTGTGTTCATCCAGCTCTACACCTTGTTATCACACACAATACACTGTTGGTGACAGCCTGCAATACATTCATCAACATGAACTGATCTCCTCTGATTTTGCTCACACACGAAAAATATTTATTTCTTTCCCTCAGCACTCAGCACTGATAACTTGAATTTCCGCATGTAATCTGCACAATGAGAATTCTAGCAGCCTTGAGGAAGGATTCCCTCCTGGCATGGCTTGCTGCAGCACTGGCTAATATGAGCAAAAAAACATAACGGATATGTGTTATGACTTACAGTCGCTGTATTACAAAAACTGGATAAAGCCAAGCTGCTGCAATAAAAAGGCACTGGAAAATCACATTTGCACAAGGCATAATTAATTCTGCAAGGTTAAAAGCTTAAACATATTTTTAAAATGATATTAATTTGGATCATATGAACTAATGCTTGATAACACAGAACTGGATATTGCTGAAAAAAGAGCGACATTGCCAAAATGTTTTGTTTTCCACTCTCCAAGACAAACACGAGAATTCCAAATTCCATTACATTATTTGAAATTTGACATTCTTGCATTTCTCCTGATGAGTTTCAGGTGGAAGTGTTTCGTGATATGTCCCTCTCTTTAGCAACATTCAAGTTTGATTAGGTAAATTATTTTCGAATGTGCCTTATGGACAGGGAGCAAAAAGCGGTTGGTGACAAATGATGAGATCAGAAGGAAACTGGATAGTCTGAGAAGTGGCCACTCAGTGGTTAGCACTGCTGCCTCATAGCGCCAGCGGCCCGGGTACAATTCCACCCTCGGGCGACTCTGTGGAGTTTGCACATTCTCCCCGTGTCTGCATATGTTTCCTCCAGGTGCTCCAGTTTCCTCCCACAGTACAAATATGTGCAGGTTAGGTGCAATTGCCATGCTAAATTGCCCATAGTGTTCAGGGATATGTGGTTAGATTGATTAGCCATGGGAAGTACAGGGTTACAGACAGAGGGTGGGGGTTGGGGTTGAGTATGGGTAGGATATTCTTCGGAGAGCTAGTGTGGACTTGTTGGGCCAAATGGCCTGTTTCCACACTGTAGGGATTCTAGTCTAATCTTTTATTGCTGTCGTCTCCCACTGACAATTGCTGCAAAATCGAGATAAGCAGCTATTTATGCTGAAATCACTGAGAGGCTGGAATTTCAATCTTTGTCCTCAAAAGAGGCAGTGAACAGAAACACAGGCTGGGGGGAAATAGGGAACAATATGAACCAGGATATGAATCAGAAGGGGCAAAAGCAGAAAAGATGGCCAGGTAGATGGAGAAATAAAGGAATGAGTAGAGTACACAGAAGGGGCAGGAAGGAAAAGGGGATCAAGGATCAGAAAGCACCAGTGGAAGGGTGTAGGCAGGGAGCATTGCTGGGCCAAGACAATTCCATTGAACATATGGACATGGGCGAGATGCGATTTAGTGGTTAAAATAAAGAATTACCTGAAAACAGTGTAAAGCAAAGAAACCAGGAGGTATTGGGTGACCAGGGAGTAAGTCATCAGATAGATTCATAAAACGCTTGCAAACTGGGGAGCAAAGTCCAAATGGAGCGAAGTGCAAGGTGAATCACGGACAATAAGATGTCTTATAAGTGGTTGAGTCTCAAACTTTGTGAGAGAAGGTGAAGTAGTTCAAAAAGGCAGCTCGTCACCACCTTCTCAAGGGCAACTAGAGACAGACAATAAATGCTGGACCAGCCAGCAATACTGACGTCCCATGTTAAAAAGGTATTTGTGAAGCAGTGGCTCTTTAATCATCAATGGTAAAGTATCCAGAAGATGAATTAAATATTTAATGGTTTAAGGAATTGGTTGGCGTTAATACAGGGCTGTAGAAAGAGAGCTTCATGAGAGATCCTCAAACTAACCCCAATACCCAGCTCTCTCCACACAGACATACAGCAATTCAAACTGTTCCCATCGCCCACCTCTCTGCATAACTCTTGAATATTCTAATGAGGCTCTCAGGTATGATTTCCCCTTCATGGAGCCACGCTGACTCTGCTTGATGATATTATGTATTTCTGAAGGATCTGCAATTGTATCCTTTATGAGAGACCCTACCTTCTTCCCAATGACAGACGTTAGGCTAACTGGCCTATAGTTACCTGTTATGGCAACAGTTGCCTTTTACCCATTGCTGATGAGACAGCAGAGCAAAATCCAAATCTTCTTCAGTCTCTTGAGCTCACCCCCTGGTGATGCAGAGCTGGTGTACACAACCTGATGTGAATGAGGCCCAAGAACCAATATCAACTTAGGGATTAACTGACACAACATGGTTTCCACGTCTTTACGCAAGTAGTTTTCATGAATGACAGAAGTGATATTTAAACAATTTAAAAGGAGAAGAAAAGAATTCGACTTCAAGAAAAGGCACTAACTTATTAAGTAAAATTAAGTAGACAAACAAAAGCAACAGCGATGATATAAATTATGGTCCTGATGTGGTCAACAGGCACAACAAATCCAAGGCAGTATCCTAACAATTTAATTATCACCAAAACATCAGCTCAGCAAAGTCTAGAAGCTCACACAAAACTAGATCACAAACTACAACAGAATTCAGAATTTGGACAAACCTTGTTTCTACAACAGTGCCATTGTGGGAACTCTGCTGGTTTGGCAGGAATTCGACACCAAAAATACACAACAAAGAGTTTGTGATATTAGAAAATACACCAAGAGGAGACAAAATTTGCTTTGGTGCTGCAAATATAATCGCATCAGCTTTCCAAACATTCGGAATGATCTATTGTTGCAATTTATCACTCACCCTATTGTTCAGTACATTTATTTATACAGAATTGCTCAGGAGGAGGTAAATTATTAATGTGCCATTTCATGATGAACCAGCCTTCAGTTATAGTGCTCCAATGTAATCAGCTATGATTCACAACAAAGTATTTTTCTTTCTGTTTTTTAATGGCACTGATTGGACAATAAGACACAAATGTGCATCAGCTATATTGTGGAAGATCCTGATAGTCATTGCTGGTGAAATAAGAGTTTTTGCATAGTATTTAGGAAAGGCACCGCCATCCAACATTCTCATTTCTCATCCACCACCTTTCCCCCACAAATCATTCCAGCCCCTCACCACTCCTCCTACACACACACATACTCGAGCACACATCCTTATGTGCATTTTGAGAACACTCCTGCCATCACTGCAATTCTGTTCACATGTAAAATGCTGAAAATATAAAACAGATCCTGTTGGAAACACAGAGTAGGTCAATCAGCACCAAAAAGTAGGGAAGAAATAGTTTAACATTTCCGACACTGGAACCAGATACTGGAACATTTAGGGATAATTATTTCGTCACAAAGTTGAATGACATCAAGAGTCCACCAATACCCTTAATAAAAAGACAGGAGGTGAAAATCTGTATAATCCGTATAAATTACATAATATTTAAGCTCATGTATGAGTCGGCTCAATTAGATCGTGAGTAAATATTAAAAGATTTTAAAGGCTCTAGAACATCTCTGCAGGAGTTTCTCAGGATAACGTCCAAGGCTCAACAATCTTCAGCTGATTCATCAATGGCCTTTCCTCCATCATAAGGTCAGAAGTGGAGACGTTTGCAGATGACTACACAATGTTCAGCACCATTCACAATTCCTGATACTGAAGGAGCCCATGTTCAAATGCAACAAGATCTGGACAATATCTAGGCTTAGGCTGACAAATGGCAAGTAAAACTAATGCCACACAAATGCTAACCAATGACCATTTCCAATAAGAGACAATCTAACCACCAACCCTTGACATTCAATGATGTTACCATCACTAAACTCCCCCACTATCAATATCATGTGGGTTATCATTGACAAGAAACTCAACTGGACTCGCCAAAGAAACACAGTGACAACAGCAGGTCAGATGCTAGAAATACTGTGTTGAATAACTCACCTCCTGACTCACAACATCATCTACAAGGCAGTCGTCATGAATGTGATGGAATACTTCCTGCTTGACTGGATGGGTGCAGCTCCAACAACACTCAAGAAGCTTGACACCATCCAGGTCAAAGCAGCCCGCTTGATTAGCACCATACCCATAAGCATCCACTCCCTTTATCACTGGTGCTCAGTATCAGCAATGCGTACTAACTACAAGATACAGTGCTGAAATTTACCTAAAATCCTTAAATAGCACCTTCCAAACCCATGACCACTTCCATCCAGAAGGACAAGGGATGCAGGTATATGGGAACACCACCACTACCTGCAAATTTCTCTCCAAGCCAGTCACCATCCTGACTTGGTAATATATTGCCATTCCTTCACTGTCACTGGGTCAAAATCCTGGAATTCCCTGTGTAACAGCATTGTAGGCCGATCTTCAGCATGTGGACTGCAATGATTCAAGAAGGCAGCTCACCACCACCTTCTCAGGGGAACTTAGGACAATAAATGCTGGCCAGCCAGCGATGCCCCTGTCCCACAAGTTAATTAAAAAAAGGAAACAAAAGTCATGGGAAAAATACACAAATTAAAATGACATGAACGAAATGGGAAGTAAATAAGTAAAATAGCCACAATCACTAACTCTACATAAACCAAGATTCTTACAATGCTTTGTGGTTTGGTTCCATGCTAGGGTAACAAGTTGTTCAACTGAGCCATAAGTGGTGAAACACAATTGTAAGAATTTTAGAAAACAATTCACTGGTTGGGAGTTTATGGGATTTTAGGGAATGTGCTAGGAGTGGGGAGGATATAAAATCAGGTGGGATAATGCATTTCACCAGCAATAGGGAAGGTGGCTGATGGCCCTCCTACCCTTAGGTCAACTATTTTTAACCAGTGGACATTCAACACTTTGCCACATGGCGTGACCCACCAGTTATATCCTGGCAAATTCACTGTCAGGAGGTGGGATCTCTTGGCCAAGCCAGCGACACCCATGATCCACAAGTGAATTAATAAAAAGTTAATGAAGAGCCATGGGCCATGAAAGGATTGCTCCGATGCACGCACAACTGATCGATGCACATGTCCCTCTGTCAAGGCCTGCCTTACTGATGCTGGTAAGCCCAACTTGAATTACCTTAATACTAGGCCTCCAGCTTCATAGTTGATCCTGGCCTACTGCAGTCCCAACAATGGCCACTGCTCCAGAAAGCACTGTTGAGGGTGAAGACCTGCCAGCCTTCTAATGGGCAGACAACTCTTGTGACAGTATCTCATCTCTTAAAGGAGTGGAAAACCCGATTATAGGCAGCTAATCTTCTGAGAAACGTCATAACGAGGTGGGGACAGGTCAAGGCAGAGCTGACCCTGACTTTCTGAACAACTGCACTGCTGCCGCATGAAATCCTAACTGCTTTATCCAGACTGGAAAGAGGTAGGCTGTGAAAAACTGACTGAGTAGCCTTTCTTTAACGATAGCACCTGCATTTTATTTCCTTCTAAATAAACAGACGAGATTTGAAATGACACTGACGAGTGGTACTGATTTTTTTTTCTCAATCCCTTTTATGATGTCAAGTTAAGGTCTCAAATCTTTGGACTGGAGAACTGTGACAGCCAAAATACTGTTCTTCACACATTTATTTTTGAAAAGGCCAATTCCACCCATTATGCCAGAGAATAGCATTGATAGCTGAGAAGACAGAACTTGGAATAAATATAAACATTGTCATTCATAGTCAGGCAAACAGAATAATTAAGGAGACATCAAGGTGCAGGGCTGGATGAACACAGCAGGCCAAGCAGCATCATCGGAGCAGAGAGTGACTGCATAGGTGTTAAAACCCTAACTGGATTTAAATAGGATTGAATTCCTCCTGTTGAATCTATGAGAAAAGTGACATTCATTAGGAAGTTTCTTTTGAAAACAGCAGCTTGGTGCTTGGCCGAAAAAGAAAATTCATCCATCAAAATGTTCAGCAATCTGCATCTGAACTGAATGTGATGCAACGTGTGAATTCTTTCCACACTGTGTGACTACAACATTGGCTAATGCATTATTAATCTTGTTAGACTTTGAGAACTATCGGTTGCATTTAAAAATCAAAGCTCACACAAGTTAATTTCTGGGAATCTGTTATTATATCTCATTTTGTCGGACGCAGCAGGTTCTGCGCCTACACTGTCTCTCATCCCTTTCAAGCCATCGCTGTGTTAGCAAATGAAGGACACGTTGTGAATGTAAAACATCAGATGCTACGAGTGGCACTCTCAACACTGCACGCACACCACAAAATGTTCTCAAACTCAATTATTTTTCACTGGATACATTTTACGACTGATGAAGAAATAATTATGCTTTAGAAAGACTGTCCATTGAGATCTCGCTGAGTAATACAACAGTTGATTTTAAATCTGCCGGTACAGGAGGAACAGCAGAAGCAGGCCGAGTGCCAAATTGGAGGCAACTGGAAGACCCATATCTGTGTGGCCTATCCCCGGCATCACGTCCCTCACTGCCATTGGGTCAGCCTGGCTTTTGAAAGCATGCATGAGGCATCAACAATGATGAAATGCCTGCATCCAGTGATGTCTCTGGGTCCTCACTGTTAGTCATTCTTTGTCTCCAATGACAAGTTGCAGCCACACAATTTCTCACTCCCACCCAACAGGGATGTGAGGCCAGAGAACAAGCACACAGGGCCCCCAAATGCCCCGGACCCGGAGAGGGGTTGTGGAATTCTTTGCCACAGCAGTTGAAGCCAGATCATTAAGTATTTTGGAGTGATGGATATGGTTCTTACAGCTAAAAGGGATCACAGAATATGGAGAGAAATTGGGAACAGGGTACCAAGTTGCATGATCAGCATTGATCACGCTGAATGGCACAGCAAGTTTGAGGGGCTGGATGGCCTATTCCTGCTCGTATTTCTACGTTTTTAAATCACATTGCACTTCCTGGCTCAGACCCTCCCCTTCCTCAACCTGGTTTCAGCCTTTCCACCTCTGGCTCCAGTCCCTGGCAGACTAGGCCATGGCTGTCACTCCCCTTTTCACTTGTACTCTATGTCTGGCTCCACGAGAAGCAGCCTCTGATTGGGTAAACAGCCCCCCTCAGATTCTGACACTTCTGTTCACTTGGGGTGAGTTTTCCACAATTTGCCGCTCCCCGTCAGGAACTTTTCCAGGACGAATTCCACCAGCCCGCTACCCCCAGATTATTCATGCCTCTGGTTCCAGGCTCTGGTGGTCCCCACAGAGTACAGGGTTACCTCGATTTGCCTTTCCCAGAGAGGGATGGTTCCACAGCCAACCTCCAACCCCTTCCACATTGAGCTCAAGAAGCAGTCAGTAATAGGAAACTTAAATTGGAATACGGGACTTTTGAAAAAAACTTTCTGAAAGTTCTCATGACTCCTGCTCTGAATTAATACCTGGGCTTTAGTTTCAGCATGTTTTCTAGTTACAGATAAAGGCTGGTAAAGCATCAATCAATCAAGGATTTGCATGGCTCTGCCAGACATCAATGTACTAATATTAAAATATCTTCAACCATGCCGAGTTGCAAATAATATTTAGCAGTCAATAGATAGTTTGCTAACTCATTGATACAAGCTGTCAATGTTAAAGTGAGCTAGATGGGCCTGAAATGTACATGCCTTGTAGCCAAGTTTTAAAAGGCATATCAGTAAATTTCAAACGTATCACTAATCTAAAAAATTTGCCTTTATCCTTACACTTGTGTTCTGTCCAACAACCACTACTCTAGCCAGATGACCCCTTTCTTTCAAGTTCAAAAACCATTTATCACTGCTAGAGATCTAACAAATGCATCTCAAAAATCTAAACAAACTATAGCTGCTTTGGTTCCTTTACTAATCTATTTTTGGGCCTCAGGGAAAATCAGCAGGTCCCAGGAGATGAGGAGTGCTCAATCCATAAGATTTATGCCTTTAACAGCACTTATTGGGGGTCAGCATAAGCAGGAATGTTTCCTCAAGCCCAATGATTTGTTACGTGTACCAAGGTGCAGTGAAAAATGTTGTCTTACATGCTTTACAGGCAGATCCTACTATACAAGTGCATCAGGTTAACAGAACAGAGTGCAGGATACAATGTTACAGCTTCAATGTTCAAGAAGCTTGAAACCATCCACAAAAGCAGTCTGCTTGATAGGCACCACATCCACAAACATTCACTCCTTGCACCACTGACACTGTGAGTACCATCTACAAGATGCCAGCAGAAATTCACCAAGAATCCCGAGACAGCACCTTCCAAACCCAAGACCATTGCCGCCGAGAAAAACATGGGCAGCAGGTGTGAACACCATCACTTGCAAGTTTCTCTGCAAGCCATTGATTAACCTCACATAGAAAGATATTGTCACTCGTTCAGTGTTGCAAGGCTAAAATCCTGGAACTCCCTCCCAAACAGCGTTGTTGGGGGACATACACCAAATAGACTCCAGCAGTTCAACAAAGCAGCTCACCACCACCTTCACAAGGGTAGCTAGGGAAGAGCAATAAATGCTGGCCCAACCATCAATGTCCACATCCCATAAATAGGCAAAACAAAAGTAAGCTTGTGAGCTTCCCCATTGTTTGTCTGCTCGCTCTTCGATCTTACATTCGCCTCTCATGCATGCATTCCCTTCCACCAACCCCAATCACCATATCACATTCTTAACCACCCTAACTGCAATCTCTCCCTCACTCCTCTCCCGCTCCTCTGCCATGTCCTTGTGCTGTTGGTTTTCCCACCGGACTGCTAATCTTTCAATTAGGCTGGTTGTTGGGCAGGACATCTGGAGAAAAGGTCTGCAAGATTATAATGGAATCCGAATGCAGGGAAACTGTGTTTCCCATTGAGGCAGCTGAGTAAATATCAGTCATAGAGTTTAGGTACATCCTCTTGTAAGGCCTTCAGTTAAAATGTAAATCATTCAAAGAAATCAAATAAATTGGTTGGATAAAACCTTCTCCTGAACTCATATTGAATACTCCTGGATTATGCTATACCAAGAACATACCTGATCATAGTAATTAATTCCATTATTTGATCCAGTATTGATATAAGGCTAAAGTTCTCAAAGATGTGCAGCTGAATGAGGCAGGTGATTAACCTTTGTGTTTTTTTTAAAAGGAGCATGTACCAGTTGTAAAACTTTTTTTCCAGATAGCACATTAGTCCATGCTTACCATCTGCAACTTCAAAGTCCTTGAACGCGAGTTCAGATCCCGAGTCATCCAGCAGAACCTCCCCGTTCAGAGTGAATGTCATGGTGTACTCGTTCATATCGACCAGGCAGCCTACAACATCCCCGGCCTGCCATGAACGGCCAAAGTGCTCGTTGCCCTGGTGCCACCGTTGTGCCTTCGGGAAAAATTGCCTCATGTTGAATGTTAAGCAGAACAGAGTAATATCTTAGCACATCCTGTCATTGCCCAGTCATATAGTGGGTAAATATGGTGGCAATACTTTGGAAAAACTCGAGACAAGACATGGAGGGTTTTCCTTTCATATTAAATTCCATCATTTCCAGCAAATGTTCAGCTTTTGTTAAGGATGGGATAATCGGCATGCTTTTCTCATTGATTGAAAAAAAAGGTGAAGTCTGTTTTTTGGTGCATACATTCATCTCTCCATAAAAGACATCGTACCTGGCAATGATGCCACAGCGGGTTAGGATTGACCTTCCAGCAGTGGGAGACAGTGGTCGGGATGGTTTATGTTTCCTCAAAGTGCCCCTTGAGAGGGAGCAGTCAACAGCCTCGACTCTCACAGCAGCGAAATTATCTGGGCTGGAGAAGGGCTGGCCTTCCAATTAAGGATGATGGCCAGGGTCTCAAAGTTAGAGAGCACATTTCAGAAGCCCTCTTTGAAGGAAGCAGCAGACCACGAAGCAAGGTAAGAAAGGGGGAGAGAGAGAGAGAGGGCACTTCAGGATGGAGGTGTTGTCTCCCTTGTCTTTTAAATCAATCTGAATTTAAACTGGCCTTTTCATCCGGAAAATCACTTTGAAGGAGGAACCGCTCTACCCGGGAATGGCTTTAGATTGGTCAGGAGTCCCAAGGTCTGCTGCCAGGATGCCACCTCCAGCCTGGCTTCTGCCACCTGTGGGAAACTGTAGGCTGAATGGAAAATTCCAGCCCACCTCCTTCAATGGCCTTGTGCCCATAATGAGCTATGCTGGTTACCTGCTATAGTGAGCAGTTAGCCCTGCCACCCCTACGGAAATGGACCAGAGGTGGAATGAGGCCAGGGAACTCAAGGGCATTGGTTTAAGGCTAAGAGGTGAAAGATTTAAAAGGGACCTGAGGGGCAACTTTGTCACACAGAAGATGGTGCATTTATGGAATGAGCTGCCAGGGCATGGGTAGAGGCAGGTATAAATACAACATATAAAAGACATTTGAACAGGAACATGGATAGGAAAGGTTTAGAAGGAAATGGGTCTAATGCAGACAAATGGGACTAGTTCAGTTTAGGAAACCTGGTTGGCATGGACAAGTTGAGCCAAAGGCCTTGTTTCCATGTTGCATTAGTCTATGACTCTATGATCATATGAACTGGCATATCACCTAGATTTTGGGCTCAAGGTCTGGACTCATGAATCTGCATGGCAACACAATAAAACAAAGAACTGCAGACACTGAAGGTCTGAAACAGAAACTGAAATTGCCAGAGAAACTCAACAGGTTCGACAGCATCTGTGGGGAGAAAGCAGAGTTCAGGAATTCATCATCAGAACTCAACAGAAATGCTGGCATGGGCACACGATGGTGTTCTGCGCAGCATGTTGCCACTTTTAAATATAATTTGTCACTGAGTTTGAAGGTATGAGATCATTACTGCTGCAGACCAAGTTTTGAAGTGTAGACAGTGAAATAACTCCACAGAGGCTGGTATCCCATCACCAAGTCACCCTTTATGTGGAAAGTCCTTGACTCTGGTACAGCCTCGTCAGAATCAACTCCCCAGGAGTCAGAATGTCTTACACTCCTGTTTTTATCCAGGCTCGCTGATGAGACCAGCTTAACAGCCCCAATCAGAGAACTCATATTCTATGTGGTCCACCTGCCTGACCTTTTTACAATCACTGTATCACACCCCCTCTGAAACCAAAGACATAGGCCCACTTTTTTACTTGTATCTCCTCCTGGGCAGTTTTACCATTGGGCCAGGTTCCTCCAATTCTGTCTCAGAATTCAGTATGGGTGGCGTGTAACACACAGTACCTTGTCTCTTGTGCCCTGAGTGTCTCAGAAAAAAATTCATTCTCTTCTTCAAGCGGCAAAGGTGTGGATCCGGCGACATCCAGCATGTCTACCTCAGAGGTTTATAAAATCATGAAGGGCGTGTATAGGGTGGATAGCCAAGGCCTTTTACTGAGGGTGGGGGAGTCCAAAACTGAAGGGAGTAGGTTTAAGGTGAGAGGGGAAAATTTTAAAAAGGATCTGAGAGGTACCTTTTTCATGCAGAGGGTGGTGTGTGTATGCAAGAAGGAAGTGGTGGAGGCAGGTTCAATTACAACATTTGTAAGGCATCTGGATGGGAATATGAATAGGAAGGGTTTAGAGGGATATAGGCAAAATGCTGACAAATGGGACTAGGTTGGATTGGGATGTTTGGTTGATGTGGGATGAGTTGGACCAAGGGGCCTGTTTCCCTGCTGCATGACTCTATGACTATATGTTGTAACTGTACCTGCATCTACCACTTCCTCTGGCAATTCATTCCGTATATGCACCACCCACTGCACGAAAAAGTTGTTCCTCAGGTCTCTTTTAAATCTTTCCCCTCTAGTTTTTATGCCCTCTGGTTTTAAACTCCCCCACCCTAAGGAAAAGACATTGGCTGTTCACCTTATCTATGTCCCTATTTCTGCAGGAAAAGACAAGCCAAACGTAGAGGACTCTTTGATCTGACTATTTCTACTTCCTTTGTTGATATCGACTCAAGGGCACACTATTTTTTGTTTCTCAACATACAAACCTTGAAACCATCAAAAACGAAGGACTGGTCATCTGTCCCCAGCTCCTGATCTGGGCGACAGCCTGGTCTGGTCCAGCCAACGCGCATATCTTCAGCAGTAACTGCTTCAAATTCAAAGTACCACTTCCCACTTTTCACTGCATAGGTTTTCTCAGCTCGGAAAATGCGGAACCTCTCAGCCACGCTGCTCAGCAGATCAGATCTTGCAGCTAGAATACAAGCACACGCAAGACAACAAATCATTTCTTGTACCACTAACAGATGTACGAGTTCGATACTGAAAACGATCTCAGACGAAGTGAAAGGTGAATCTTTCCCCTGCCCATTTGTGAAATGTCAACCTCAGAACCCAACGTCATGGTTGCCAACACTGATTAGGATATTCCTGGAGATGTGGGTATTTGATCACATGACATTTGATCAGATGGTCACTTCCTGGACCAATCTATTCACAATCCATGCAGTCTGGAAAAACCGTCTGCAGGTTGGAGGCCTTTCCACCCTAATAATAAATGCGGCATATAAGTGGCAAATGAATGCCCATTTTAGGATCTCACTGCTGAGGGACCAGGTATCAGGAAAGGAGGGTGCATTTTCTTCTGACGCTCTTCAAACTCCAGTCCCCACTAGTTTGCAACCTCCTTCTCACAAGCATCATCCTGGCCTGGGTCCCTCATTGAGGCTGGGCCTCTGGTGAGTGCACTGCTAGCAGAGCCACTGCCCCCTCTGCTGACACTGATTGGCAGCCACAACTTTCACCCCTGGGGTTTTTGATCCCACAGAAGTCTAGCACAACCCATTTGAGAATGTGACTGGCATTTAGTACAGCAGGCCTTTCCCAAAACAGGTGACACAGGACTCACCCGAACTGTTAACTCTGCCTTCTCTCCACAGATGCTGCAAGACCTGGTGAGGTTTTCCAGCAATTTCTGGTTTTGTGTATCTTATAAAGAGATTGGACAATGCTAAATGGCACAACTCATAACAGGCAGTTTTGAACGCACCGTGCATACTTAAAAGCAAATAACTTACAAGTTCTTGAAAACTGTGTAAATAATTGCAGGAACTGTAGTCAGGATGGTACCATGGTATCAGGAGTCATTCAAATCGTGGAAGGCAATACAAATGTGGTGGTGGTAGGGGAACGTATAGTCAAGAATATAGTTACTACTCCCTGGAGTGATGAGTCCCGAAGGATGTGCTGTCTTCCCAATGCTGGCATTAGAAGATCTCAAACAAAAACAGAAATTGCTGGAGAAACTCAGCAGGTTTAGCAGCATCTGCGGAGGGAGAAACAGTTAACTTTTTGAGCCTGTTTCAGAGTTGAAGAAGAATTATTGAACCCAAAACACCAATTCCATTTCTCTCCCTACAGATGCCGCTGGACCTGTTGCATTTGTACAGAAATTTCTGTTTCTGCTTGTCTCAGATCTCCAGCATCTGCAATCTTTGTTGTATTTAAGGAGAGCTCTTCATGGCTAGAAAGAAACTTGGATCAAGAGGTGAAGGATCTAATTATCATCATTCACATTGGTACAAACGAATTGATCGGACTAGAAAGGAGGTTCTGCTGAAAGCATTTTAACAGTTGGAAATTAAATTTAAAACCAGTACCTCTGAGGTATTAATCCTGGGATTAGTGCCTGAGCTATGGGAAAACTGACATAGGGTAAATAAAATCAAACAGTTAAATGTTTGGCTGAAAGATTTGTGTGGGAGGAATGGGTTTCAGTCCATGGGGCTCCAGTGATACTTCTCGAGGAGAAGTGAGCCATTTCGGGGGATGGGCTTCACTTGGATCCTGCTGGGACCAATTCCCTGGTGAATCAAGTAACTAGGATTGGAAAGAGGGCTTTAAAATAAATAGAGGTGGGAAAGGTTCTGGAGAGGCAGTGCAAAGGCTTATAGAGCAAAAGAACACGGTGACCTTGCAGGCCAGGATATTTAGAGGGTGACAGGAAGAAATGGATTGCAAAAACATTTTAAAAAGCAGAAAATCGAGTCAAATGAGGAACCAGTGGTAAAAAGCCACAAATAATTGGAACATAGGAATTAGGAGTGGGAGTAGGCAATTCAGCTCTTCAAACCTGCTCCACCATTTAACTTGATCAAGGCTGATCTTATCCTGTTCTCAAATCCACTTTCCTGCATGTTCCCCATAGCCCTTCATCCACTTCTCATCAGAAAATGGAATTTTATACATTACCACATCCAAATAGTTTGACCCCTGATTGGATCCACTATAAATTGTTCTAGGAAATAAGTCCTGGATACATTCTGAATTCTTCCTTGTGGTCACCTCTGCCAGTTTGATTTTCCCAATCTACATGCAGATTAAAGTCATTAATGATGAACGTGTTGCCTTTTTTACATGTCCTCATTACCTCCCGATGTATTCTCATCCCTACAGTACACATACTGTTAGGAGCATACGTGTGGATTATGTGGGATGAAACAGTGTATTCATAGAGCCTTAATGGAAACATAGTTATAAGGGAGATCAAAGTTAGGAATTAATATTCAGGACTGTGTGACTTTTTGAAAGGATTCACAGGAAAGAAAGGGTAGTGGGGTAGCTTTGTTACTATGATATGGAATAAATACAATAGGAAGAAAATGATCTTGCATTGGAAAATGCAGAACCGATATAACGGAGATAAGAAATAACAAGGTCGAAAAAGACACTGGTTGGAGTACTCTGTATGCTCCCTAACAGTAGTTGTACCGTAGGGATAAGAAAACTTCCAAGAGGTAATGATGGCATGTAAAAAAGCAAAACATTCATCATGGGTAATTTTAAGCTTCATGTAGATTGGGAAAAACAAATTGGCAGAGGTGACCACAAGGAAGGATTAAGAGCGTATTCAGGACTTATTTCCGAGAACAATTTGTGGTGGATCCAACTCGGGGTCAAGCTTTTTGGAGGTGGTAATGTGTAATAAGGCATGTTTAATAAATGATTTCAGAGTAAAGGGAACAGTGACCATAACCCCTCGATTAAGCAAAGTGTCTAAAAAATCACACCCTGACACCGCAAGACCCTTTCGTCCTGCATTGGAGTGGCAGAATTCATTAGAATTCTTTGACAAAGTAATAAACAGGCTGAATAAAGGGGAACTAATAAATATATATTTGGATTTCAAAAAGGTGGCTGATAAGGTGCCACAAATAGGAAACCTTAATAAGAGCCCATGGTATTAGGGGTAGAATATTAGCATGGTCAGAGGATTGGCTAACTAATTGTAGACAGACAAGGGACAAGGGATCAGTGCTGCGGCAATACTTGTTTACAATATATATTAATTACTTGGATGAGGAAAGTGAATGTGCTATAGACAAGTTTGCAAATGACAAAAGTAGGTGGGAAGGCAAGTAGTGAGGATGACATAAAGCGTCTACAGAAGGATATAGATGGGTTAAAAACTTCCCAGATGGAATATAATGTGGGGAAATGTAAGGTTATGCACTTTGGCAGGAAGAATAAAGGAGTTGAATATTATTTAAATGGAAAAAGACTGTAGAGATTTGCGAAGTCCTTGTGCATAAACCACAAAAAGCTAGCGTTCAAGATCAGCAGTTAGTTGGGAAGGCAAATGAAATATTGGCCTTTAGTTCAAAGAGAGGGGAATACAAAAATAGTGAAGCTATACTAAAACGAAACATGACACTAGTTAGACTACATCTGGAATATATAAACAGTTTTGGTCAACTTATCTAAGAAAACATATATTGGCATTGCAGGCAGTCCAGAAAAGGTTCACTAGGGTTGATCCAGGTATGGAGAGATTTTCTTACGAGAAGAGATTAAGTACGTTGGGCTTGTATTCATTGAAGTTTAGAAGAGTGAGAGGTGATCTTCTGGAACATATAAGATCATTAGGGGGCTTGACAGGGTAGGCGCAGAGAGATTGTTTCCCCTTATAGGATGGTTTATGACTAAAGGGCATAATCTCAGAGGAAGGGTTCACCTATTTAAATCAGAGATTGGGTTTAATTTCTTCTCTCAGAGTGCCATGAATCTGTGGAACTGTTTAGCATGGAGGGCTGTCAAGGCTGGGGTTATTAAGAATATTCAAGGCTGAGAATGACAGACTTTTAGTCAGTAAGGGAGCCAAGGGTTATCAGGAAAAGGCAGGAGAGTGGAGTTGAGGATTATCAGATCTGCCATGATCTCATAGAATGGTACAGCAGAATCATTTGTCTAAATGGTCTACTTCTTATGGTCTTGTAGTAAATACTGACCAAGACATCAGGGGTAACTCCTCAGCTCTTCTTGAAAATAGCACCAAGAAATCTTTTAAATTTAACCAAAAGGTAGAAGAACCCTCGGTGAAGCAAAGAGTCTAAAAAATTGCATTCGACACCGCAAGACCCTTTAAGTCCTGCAACGGAGTGGCAGCCTTGATTTTAGTGCTGCAGTTCTGGACTGAAATGTGGATGCACAACCCTCTCAACCAGAGGCAAGAGGGCTACACTTGAGGTATGGCTCTGACAAACTACAGAACTAAATCCAACTGGTCAGCTCTGAGGGGTCTCATGTCTCCAGAAGATTGAAAGTCACAGAATCATGGAATGGCACAGAACCAAAGGAGGGCAATCATTCTGTGGTGTCCTTGCTGGTTCTCTGCAAGTATCTTTCAGTTGGTCTTAGGTTCCTCTTTCCTCCAAAGTCCTTCTAATTGTTCTACTTCAAGGAATTATCCATAGAGATATTTGCTAAATCACAATATTTGACTGAATCTTCAATCAGCTTGTTTTTGTTGAATCATAGGCTTGCTGGTTCTACACAAATTCCCTGACAGGATGCATAAGTTTATCAGTACTTCAATAAAGCACACTGAGGAAATTTTTCCAATATAAGCTAAACCAAAGCAAGTCTCCAATTAAATACTTTGGCAGATGATATGCCACATTGACTATCATGTCACTTCTTTCGATGAAATGGAGTGTGGGTAAGTTTTGTTGCCATGCAAACAGCGTACTTCTTTCCTGTTATCAGCAGCTTGGAAATTTATTCTGCTGTAAGAAACTGGAGAAAGTGATCTTGTGGAATAAATAGCTTATCTTCAATTTATTCAGACCTCACAACCAACTAAACTCTGAATTCGCTACATGTTAATAATTATGTGGGCTGCATTCCTAGCCCAGTAAGAATAAATTTTGAAAGACTGAAATAGAAGAATTGCAAATAGTCACAATTTTATATGTTTCAAATGTAGGCTGATTCTAAAGGTTGACGACCTGTGTTGTGAATTCCTGTGGAGTTTCAGATCTTTCTGTATGTTATTGGTTAACATGTGTAAGGTTAGATGAGAAAAAGCCATCAGCCACAGCAAGGTTCACCCTATGCATTAGACAGTTTAATGTTGGGCACCATTTTCTCCCAGCAAGACAGAAAAAGGTCCATTGAATTTCAGGAAAATAAACTGTAGGAAATTCTTCCTTGATTCCGAAGGCAATCGAGTAAACTCCTGATGCCTAAGGCTAAAACTATAATACATCACTAAGCAGAGCTAAACTAAGTCCCTTGCTCTCTGTCCTAATTTCCAATGACATGAATTAAAATGACACTTTCATTTAGGAAAGTAATTTGAGAAAAGCAATCTAAGACGTAAAACAGTTCACTCCTTTATGGGTCCAAGGTAATGTCCTAGGATGCCCATGACTGATTCCCCATTATGTACCTGCTTCCCTTCAAGCTCAGGCAATGGGCAAAATTTAATATTCATGTTCAGAGCCTTCCCAGACAGCTGCAGAATTCCTAGGAGTCCTACATCCTCTTTTAGGGAAGAGCTAACAGAATTAAGTGCCCTTCACACATTGAACTGGCCAGCATTTGGTCTTTCCTGTGATCAAGGACCCGAAGGAGGAGAATTCTGCAAAATGAGGACTGTCAACTAATTAGGAGTTGGCAGCTCTTCATTGTCAACAGCTCTCCATTGCCAGCAGTGCCACTAACTGAGAGACGTAGATGCTGCCAGGAATGCAACAGGGAGAGGCCAACCATCATTGAAGAGCCTAGGCTAGAGGGGCGTGACCAGCTGGTGGGAGGGCAGGGGACTCCAATTAAAGGAAGGGAGTTGGCTCTGAGTAGAACTCCCCCTTCCATTAGGATTTGCTTATTAGTCCCCCTCAGATGCTCAATGAACAATGGGATAAGCCCATAATGGGCATTAATTACTGTTCATGATCCTTCCTGTCGCACACCTTCCCATCCAATCAATCAAGGTGAGGGCCTTCAATTCCACCCTACGTGTGTAGCCCATTTCCTCCCTTGAAATGTGCAACACTCCCCCACTTTCCCCATTAACTATTTCTTAATATGATCTTTGGTCACCCTTATTCTGCAATTGGGCACGCCCTTTCCATCTTGTTCTCACCCTCTGCCGGGATCCAAATGCGAACACAAAGGTCATCGACCTGCGACGTCAAGCTTGACTTTTAACTCTAAGGGTTTTGAATGAGTTAAAACCTTGCCTGTTAACTCTGCTTTTCTCTCTCTCCACAGACCTGCTGTGTATTTCCAGTATTCTCTGTTCTAATATGCTGGAATCAAATTTGACAAATTGTGTAATTATTGTGTTACAGCGGGTTCCACTCTGCAAATAGATCAGCACAGCAGTTCCAATTACAGACATTCTTCTGTTTTGTGCACAATAACATGTTAAGTTAACAACGGAGGAACTAGTTGCTATAGAAACGGTGCATGCTTCTACTGTCCATAACAGCTAATGCGTATTTTTAAACACCTTATTCCCTGCTGTTTTTCAATGGCAATGTGCTTTTCGGGGACTATATATATTGCAGTTCCGACCTGAAAGATATTCTTTTCTATCAAAGCTTACTTTTGAACTTTTCTATGCTATGATGTAATAGTCCCTACTTAACAACAATTTTAATCATTTATTTTTTTCTTTCTCCAGACCCATAAATGGCATAGGAGAAACTAAATCTACATAAGTCAGCATTTCTGCAATTTTTGATTAATACATCTCTCCTTACTGTGAAAAAAATGACACTTTTTTAGCTGTTTTCTCTCATTTCAATCTTATTGCATGCATGTGTCACTAATACCTAGTACACAAATATAATGGAGATCACAGTGTATACCTTTAGTTCAAAATGGAGTGGATTATAAAAGGGTAGAAGTTAAGATTCAGTTACAAATGGCCTTGGTCTAATCTGGAGTATGCTGGAGTATTGTTCTGGGCACAGGGACTCAGGAAGGATGTGCTGACCTTGCAATGGGTACAGCCCAATTCACTGGAATGAAATCAGATTTAACAGGTTCAATGATTAGGAGGAGTTGCATAAACTTAGTTTTTGCTTCCTTGAATATCGAAGGGTGCAGGGTGATCGAGTCAGATGTTTAAAATGATAAACTGATTCAGTTGGGCAGATTTTATTTCCTCTGTTGGGAGAATTTGAAACACGCGAACACAATGAAATCACAAAGCATTTATTCACTCGAAGGACAGTGGAAATATGGAATAAATTCCTTGGAATTAATTCCCTGCAAAGACTTGGGTGTTGGTTCAGTGAAATATTCATGGCAAAAGTTGTTTGCAATTTTTGTTGCTTTTTGTCATCAAGTGGTATGAAATAAAAGAGAGTAAATTGAGTTCAAAGCAGAGATCAGCCAAAATCAAACTGAATGGTGGAACAGGCTTTGGATAAAAGGAGTGAGTTGCATTTGTAATCTTTAGTGTTTAGAAGAATTAAACTGATCATGATCCAACATATAAAATCCTGAGGGGACGTTACAGTTGATTTTGAAAGGATGTTGCCCCTCCTTGAGAATCTACTAACAGGGCAGTTTCAAAATAAAGGATATCTCATCTATGATGCAGCAGAGGAGGAATTTCATGACATGAATCTTTTTGCAATTCTCTTCCCCATTCACCTGTGCAGGCTGAATCATTAAATATATTCAAGGCTTGAGGTAGACAAATTTTTGATCTGCAAAGGACTCAAGGGTTATGGGTGGCAGACAGGAAAATGGAGTTAAGGCTACAATCAGATCAGCCATGATCTTATTAAATGGCAGAGAAGGCTCAAAGGGCTGATTAGCCTAATCCTGCTCCTAATTCTTATGGTTGTGAATGAAAGATCTAGGTCTATTCTCATATTCCTTTCTGTAAGATTATAACTAATTATTCTCATTCATAAATATGGGAAATGCAGGGTCACAGGGATAGGGTAGGGGAGTGGGTCTGGGAGGGATGCCCTTCGGAGGCTCGGTGTGGACTCGATGGGCCAAATGACCTGCTTCCACACTGTTAGGATTCTATGAATATTTAAACACCATCACCAGAAAATAAAACATATGCACTGACCACCTTTCTTGAAATTTGTTCTCCCTACTATTGGGCAATCCATATTGAGTGAAACTCACATCAACCACTATATAATTACAATTTGACTCCCTAATTTTACCCATTAGAAAGGTTTTAGTTCACTTCACAATCAGGAAGTATGTCAACCTGCTTCAACAGTGGTACACAGTGGAGGTTTTGGAATCATTTTATTCAGTACATGCAAAGTAATCTAAACAAAAATCACTGAGTTGGATTTTGGACTTGGGAGCAGAACTGGAGCCAGAACAATCAGTGCCAAACCTGTATCAAAAGGAGCTACCAATACCCACTGGGTAATTAACTTCACCATAGGTTCCAAAGTGAAGATCTAACATTTGGTCAATTTGATCCAATTTACAGTTGTTGCATAGTTTGCAGAAAGTTTGACGTAATCAGTCAGTTGCTGGCTCTTGCTTTCAGTTCCACTCATACCAATAGCACTCATACTGATGCAACCCTGCTGAGGGGAAAACTTTAAGTAGGCGGCACATTTTCTCTTAGGTTTTTTTAATTCAGTTGTGGGACGTGGGCGTCATTGGCTGGCCAGCATCTATTAGCATTCCCTAGTTGCCCTTAAGAAGGTGGTGGTGAGCTGCCTTCTTGAACCACTGCAGTCCACCTGCTATGGGTTAACCCACAATGCCATTAGGGACCGAATTCCAGGATTTTGACCCAGCAACAGTGAAGGAACGGCGATATATTTCCAAGTCAGGATGGTAAGTGGCTTGGAGGGGAACTTGAAGGTGGTGGTGTTCCCATGTATCTACTGCCCTGTTCTTCTAAATGTAAGTGGTTGTGGGTTTGGAAGGCACTGTCTGAGGATCTTAGGTGAATTTCTGCAGTGCATCTTGTAGAGAGTACACACTGCTGCTACTATTAAGCATTGGTGGTGGAGGGAGTGGATGCTTGTGGATGTAATGCCAATCCAGCCAACTGTTTTGTCCTGGATGGTGTCAAGCTTCTTGAGTGTTGTTGGAGCTGCACCCATCCAGGCAAGTGGGGAGTATTCCATCACACTCTTGACTGGTGAGAGTAGATGATGAGGAAAAATCATTTTCATGGGCATCTCCGAACATTCAGCACAAGAGGGAGCATTGCAGAGGCATGGTTGCTGATCTCGTCATTTCCTTACGTCAGGATTGGTATAGTACCCAAGAAGAGTGAAGAAATAGCAACAACAGTTACATATAAAAATAAAATTAATCAAAAATAACAATACTCAACAACTAATTTCTACTGCTAATACACAACAGATCATCTTTTAACATAACATACTTGGCAAAAACTTAAAAAGGGTCTAAGAGAAAAGGAAGAGTTGGGATGTACCATGGTCCTGGTCTGGTGCCTCCAAATTATATCCATAGCCAAGAAGTGTCCGAACTGCTTCACGCAGACTGTCTTTGTTGGACTTTTTGGTGCGTTCATCCAAAAGGGTATATGGAACCAGACGAGGGTTTCTTCTGTTTTTGATGTCCTATGGCAAAAGAAGCACAGTTAGATGGAACAAAAAAATTCCTGCATTTTAACCTTGACCATTAAGCTGCATGTGCGTCCATCCAGTTACTTAGTTTTCACATTGGAAAGGGAAGAGAAATTGTCAAACTGTGATTCGGGAATATGGGAAGCGGGCAGGAACTGAAGTCAAAGATCAGCTGCAATTGCACTGAATAGTGGAACAGCCCAAATCCTCTTCTCCTACTTCTATATCTGATGTCTGTTCTTTGAACGGACAGATTATTTTTTGAAGTGTGAAGCTTCATGAGCACTGATTGAGAATGAGTTCTTCTCATATTCAACTTGCTCCCATGTCTGCAAGGGGACATAAGATAAACAGTCATATTGTATCAAGCTCTGGAGCATCAGATGTGCAGAAACAGCGAATATGTCTTTATGCCAATAAATTCTCACAGGCAAATCTTCTGACTTCAGTTACATCAGCACGAAGAGGAGCTATGCAGAAAACAGACATTCGTAACCCAGCACTGAACCTTTGGCACACCACAGTTATAGGTTACCATCCTGAAAATGGCCCTTTATCCCAAATCTCTATCTTCTATTAGCCAATCCTCTATCCATGCTAAAATATTACCTCCAACCTCATCTGCTCTTATATTGTTAAGTAGCCTTATGTACAGTAACTTAGCAAACACCTTTTGAAAATCCAAATACATTACATCCATGGCTCCCCCTTTATCTATCTTGTTTGTTACCTCCTCAAAGAATTCTTATAAATTTATCAGTCATGATTCCTTCTTCATAAGCCAAGCTGACTCAGCTAATTATATTATGTAATTCTAAATGCTCTCCAGAATCTGCAGGGTTTTGCTTTGCTCCCAGTTTTTATTCCCAAGTTCGTTCTGAGGTTTTGACTGATTACTGAACTTGCATTAGGTCCCCTCTAACTGACCTTTCCAATGTGGAGTTGGGGAATGGATTATCAACCAGGATTTGTATTGTGTCCAGAAATTCCTGCTGGAACATGTGTGAGCAGTGAAAAGATTTACCATCTCAGCACATTCATCAAGAACAATCACTTGGGAAGGACATGGAAAGTAATAATGTTTTTAGGGGGGGAATGAAAATAAAAGGAGAAAATTGGTTCAAAAACCCCTCCCCAGACAGATGGCATACCAGATATCCACTGACATTGATCAGATGAGAAAGATGCAGACCTAGCAATGCCTTTAGGTAAGGGGGCCTCTCACTGGTACAGAAAATTCCAAGCGGAGTAGAATAACATTGCTCCATCGGAGGCTCCACTGATGATGTCACCTAGCATGGTGATGAAATATCTGAACGAGAACAAGCCAGCTCAGCGAGTAAGTCAACAACCTCACCCACAACCCGAGCTACAGATCTTTGCCAAAACTTTGGTACAGAAAAATCCAGCTGGTGTTAACTCCCTGTTGGAGAGGGCAGTAGTGTATCCAATCTTAGCAAACCACCCGACTTCCCCACTTGTAGAGAGTTTTGGTGGCTCAAGAATTTTCCCTTTGCTGAATGCACAGCATTAGAAAAAAAGAAAGCTGTGTTTATATAGCACTTTTTGAAACATCACAAAACACTTCTTTTATCCATTCTTGGGAATCAGAACATCACTGGCAAGGCCAGAATTTTTTGTCCGTTTCCGAATGCCCCTTGAGAAGCTGAAGGTGAGCCACTGTCTTGAATCGCTACAGTCCAGATGATGATGGTTCTGCCAGGATACTGCTCGGTAAGGAGTGCCAGGATTTGGACGTAGTGTCATTGTGGAAAGAACAATATGCCTCAAGTCAAGATGGTGTGCGACTTGAAGGGGAACATGGATGTGATAGTGCTCTTATGGCCATGTACTTCCAAGTGACAGAATTCACGGATTTGGGAGATGTCATCTACAAATGAAGTGCTTTTGCAATACGATCCTAGTGTTTTAGTGTGTTTTAGTGTTTTAGTGTTTTCAGAAAGGTCGAGGCCCGAAACGTCAGCCTTCCTGCTCCCCTGATGCTGCTTGGCCTGCTGTGTTCATCCAGCTCTACAGCTTGTTATGCTGAAGTCCACATTTGTTTACATTCCATTGAACATATAGAAAAAGATCACTTTTCATGTTGGAGTGATAAGGTGGAAGCGGTGGCGATTGTGGGAGTCTAGGATATATTACTAATGGGAGTTAGAAATCGGTTTCTAGTTTAGGCAGAATTGTCAGTTACTAAGCAATTATTTGTTTGTGTTCTATGCAAATAGTGTTCAGTACCAGAAATGAAGACTGTGAAGCTGCCACGGCAACATTTATTTGGTAAAACAGTTTTCTGCACTTCATAAATGCTTTTCAATTTCCAATATTTGGTCATAAAGGAGCTTGGAGCAGGAAAAAAAACTCAAGTAATAAATGTTAGTTCATGCTCTCGGCACTTCAGTCCTCAATTTGAAATGTCCTTTTCTTTAATGGAGGTGAAAGGGCAAAGTTAAGCAAAAGTTAAGAAATGCCATCTGTTCAGCTCTGAGCAGATATAAACCAGTGGTACAGATCAACTCTCAACATTAACCCTGCCGAGAAACAGCACGAGTTCAGCAAAATTATTTGTGGGCTACTGGGAGACAGCATGGGAAGGATGGGACTATGACTATGTCATACCAGCAACGAAGCTAGATCGTTTTGCACAATGCTGGGCTAGATCTACATTGCCAGACATCAGAACATTCATTGCAGCACCATACTTCTTCGTTCCTTCAGGGTCCAATGTGAAACAGAACAGAACGCACAATGGAAGAGAATTTCATGGTGTTCTCCCAATCTCTCACTGTCAATTCTGTCAAATATTGGCAGGAATCCCTACAGAAAAAATGTAGTTAGCTGCTTTTATTCATTTACACCACTTTTTCAGGGCTTCTGTTGGTCTACTGGTTAGTGGAAACAGATTGAAAGAAACCCAATGTTAATCCCAAGTAGTCAGGTTTATTTTGTGATGTATGGCACACGAATTCACTGTGAGGCTTATGTGGATGAAATTTATTAACAATAACCATATTACCTTTCCAGTTTATAAATAAACTGATGACAAACATTTAGCTCTGAAGCTAAAATATGAAAATATTGTGTATCAAAATGTTTTTACATGCATTTGTAGGAACAACATTTTATCTTGTAAAAATATGAAGGGCACCAAGAAAATTGACAGAATGTCAGACTGGAATGTACAATGCTTCTGTATGTTAATTCCCAAAATTAAGACAATTGCTATCATACATTTTCCTTCACATTTTGCGAAGACGGCTTCTACTTACATATTCATTCTGATTTGGCTTTCTGTGATATTTCCAAAAGTGATTTGGTAAGGTGACCAACAACAGATTAATTTGCATGAATGGGTAAAGTCGCCGTAGTCCCATGAGATAGGTTAACAATCAGGAAGCACACTGTGGAAATTAACGAGGCTTTTTCAAGAGGAATCCACAAGGATCAGAGCTAGCTCTCAGCTATGCAAAACCTACATGGGGATCTTGTGATGCAGTGGTTCTGTACCTACCTCTGAGCTAGGAGGCCTAGGTTCAAGCCTCACCTGTTCCAGAAGTGTCTAATAAAACTTCCGGAAACGTTGATTATAAAATAGCTATAAAATCTATGTTGAGAACTAACAGAAAGAGAGTTATGTCGTTAGGATTGCTGACTATACAAACTGTGGGGAAGACACAAGGAAGCTGCAAAGATATAGAATGAGGTTAATAAGTGGTCAACAAGGTGGCAGGCCAAGAAAAAGGATGAGTAAATGTGAAATTGTTCACTCTGGTTGTGAGTTTCAAAAAAAGCTAATATTTTAGAAAAGGCCTGAAACTAGTAAATGTCATTCAGTGAGACATTTCTATTATCATCCATGGAATGCAAAAAGTTAGCATGCAAGTACAGCTAGCAATTACAGGGAGGCAAATGCTGTGTTGACCTTTATTGCTAGGGGCTTGGAGTACAAAAATAAATAATTTTTGCTACAATTGTATATGGTGATGGTGAAACTATACCTGGAATTCTGTGTGCAATTTTGGGGGTTTTCCAAACTTAAGAAAGCATATAATTGCACAGCAATAAAGGTTCACCACATTAGTCCCTGGGATGAGAGTTGTCCAATGACGAAAAGCTAAGTAAATTATGTCTATATTCTCTGGAGTTCAGAAAAATGAGAGGTGATCTTGCTGAAGCATACATGATTCTGCAGGGGTTAAGACATGGTAGGTACTGAGAGAGTGTTTCCATGCTCATGGAATCTAGAACATAAGGATCCAGTCTAAGGAGAAGAGCTCATCCATTTAGTACTGAGATGTGGAGAATTTTCTTCACTCAAAGGGTGGAAAATTCTCCAAGTTTTTTCTGGAAATTCAACACTGTTGCAGCTCATTTCAACGTGAGACTAAACAGGTACAAAGGAGTTGAACTCAAGAGGTGAGGTGAGAGTGTCTGCCCTTGATAGTAAGGCAGCATTTGACCAAGTGCGGCATCAAGGAACCAAACAAAATCTTAGTCAATTAGAAATTAGGGGTAAAATGTTCCATTGGTTGCAGTCATACCTAAAACAAAAGAAAACAGTTGTAGTTGTTGGAGCTCAACCATCTCAGCTCGAGGTCATCTCTGCAAGAGTTCCTCATCAATTACCTTCCCTCCATCATAAGGTTAGAAGTGGGAATTTTTGCTGATGATTGCACAATGTTCAGTAACATTTACAATTTCTCAGATACTGAAGCATTCTGTGTCCATACACAGCAAGATAATAGTCAGGCTAAGACTGATAAGTGGCAAGTAACATATGCTCCACACAGTGCTGACATGGATTATTTCCAATGAACGAGAATTTAACCATCTCCCCTTGACATTCAATGGCATTGTCAATGCTGAATCACCCAGTATGAATTACATAGTTAAATCCCCAACTATGACCATCCTGGGTCAGTGAGCAACTCATCTGCTGACTGCCCACGCCTGTCCAACATCTACAAGGCACAAATCACTCGTGTTATCGAATGCTCCCCATTTGCTTGGATAAATGCAACTCCAACACTAAAAAAGCTTGATACTGTCCAGGTTGGCATGGTGGCTCAGTGGTTAGTACTGCCAGGGACCTAGGTTCAATTCCACCCTCAGGCAACTGTGTGGAGTTTGCACGTTCTCCCCGTGTCTGCATGGGTTTCCTCTGGGTGCTCCAGTTAACTCCCACGGTCCAAAGATGTGCAGGCTAGGTGGATTGGCCATGCTAAATTTCCCATAGTGTTCAGGGATGTATAGATTTGGTGGGTTATAGGGGGATAGGTCTGGATGGGATGTTCTGAAGGTCAGTGTGTCCCTCAAAACACTCCAAAGTCCTTTACTAACTATAGATCATTTTTAAAAAGTAATAACTGTTGTTATATACGCAAATAGCAAGGTTTTCAAAACAGCCAACAATCAGTCAAATAATGCCTTCACATCTCTGACATACTGGGCATGTCATGAGAAAATTCTACAGAACCCAGAAGCATCAAATCTACAGAACTGCTGGCATTGCCAATATTTACATGGGTCTGTGTTGGGCAACATTCTAGCCTAATTATAGCTCATGGCATTAGAGGAGACAAGGCTAAAGGTAGAGTTTTTTCATGCTTGAATTCCCCTGGTACTGACCTTGATTCTAATCAGCAATTTTGACACTTAGAAAAGCCCAGCATCAAACTGAATTTAAATGTAATGGTGATGCTGTCAATCTAATCTATAACTCAGCACACGTAGAAAGGAAATCAGTAGCAGGTTTTGCTCCTTGGAGGGGGAGTACCAGTAATCACCATGCAGACATCTAGCATATTACTTACATACCCACCAAGCTCATGAACTGGTCAGAGATAGT
>NC_063340.1:73801657-73816414 GCF_021869965.1 Rhincodon typus
ATCCAGCTCTACACCTTGTTATCTCATGAACTGCTCAGATTGCTGCTAGCATTCACTCAAGACATTTGAATTTGATGATGGTGTTGGCTGCAAAAGGAATGCTGGCTAGAATATAGGGAGAATTCACTGTTCTTCACGCAGGGCTAGCAATGAATCAGCACAAATAACTTGACTGTGTCCTCCCACAATGCTGTCAATCTCTGAAGTTCTCTGAATCATTTACATTACAAAGTTATCTGTGATGACACTGTTACCAATGGAGGCAGCCAGCCTCGAAGATAATTTAGATAAACAAAAGAAAAACACTGTGGCCTGCAGTTTACAACTGAGAGAGGATTCCTCCCATAGCAACAAAACACAGAAATCTCTCTGTGTTTCGCTCTTACCTTGAAAGTGAAGGCATGTTTGAAGAGAGTTTTTAAGATATTTTCAAAATTGGAGAAAGACTTAGTAAGTGAAACAAGGCAGGTTCAGGAAAAAAAGATTCATGGGCAATAGCTGACGGGTTGAATTTGTGAATGTACCACAGCAAGCAGGGACAGAGTTAATAGCTTGCAGGTGAAGAAACATTGGCTGCCATGACCAGACACTTTTTTCATCTTATATATCATGAAAAGTTGAAGCTGGATGAATCAGTGGATCAAGCATTTTCCTCTGGCTGACAAAATGTGGATTAAAAACTAAAGTAGAACAGTCACTAAAAGTAACGGAGGAGTTTGGGGTGGACCACAGAGCTCCCTTGTGGGATGGATCACTCCAACAGGGTCAGCAAGGCAGATTCAGGAAAGGATTCAGAAAGAACAATGAAGATGTTTGGTTGTCAATTTTCTTGGGGGCAGGTATCAGTAGAACTGGACAAGGACCGTGTTGGGAGTATATGGGCAAGAAGGTGGTGGACGGGATGGTTACTGGATATGTGATGCCTTGCGTACAAGATGGTTCAGCACTCAGGATTCAGCATTTTTGGAAGTTTAATTCATTTAAAGGAGGGTAGCACAAAAAGGGAACGCAAAATAAAATGATCATCAAGATGATGAAGGCTCCACCAACAATGAAGAGAGGCAGACCATGAACGGATGATGTTTCAGAGCTGGACAATTGTAAACCTGGCAATCAGCACAGAGCCAGAAATTTCAACTCAAGAGTCAGACTGTTCTCTGAGGTTGTCTGTCACAATTTGAAGGGTATAGATAAGGTTGATGGCAGGTGTCTTTTCCCTAGGGTTGGGGATTTCAAGACTAGGGGGCACACTTTTAAGGTGAGAGGAGCAAGATTTTAAAAAAAAGACGAGAGGCAATTTAGTAGTTGGTACATGGAATGAACTTCCAGATGAAACCATAGAATCCCTACAGTGTGGAAACAGGCCATTCAGCCCAACAAGTCCACACTGGCCCTCTAAACAGCATCCCACCCAGACTCACCCCGCTACCCTATCCTTGTAACCCTGCATTTCCCATACTAATCCACCTAGACTGCACATCCCTGGACACTATGGGCAATTTAGCATAGCCAATCTACCTAACCTGCACATCTTTGGACTGTGGGAAGAAACTGGAGCACCTGGAGGAAACCCATGCAGACATGGGGAGAATGTGCAAACTCCACATAGACAGTCGCCTGATGCTGGAATTGAACCCGGATCCCTGGCACTGTGAGGCAGTAGTACTAACCAATGAGCCACTGTGACGCCCCCAAAAATAAGCACAAATGGTGGACGTGGGTACAGTTACAATGTTTAAAATATATTTGGATGAACAAGAAAAGTTTGAAAGGAAATGGGCCAAGCGCAGGCAAGTGGGACTAGCTTAGTTTAAAATTATGGTCAGCATGGACTGGTTGGACCAAAGGGTCTGTTTTGTGCTGTACAACTCTATGACTAGATTCAACTTGAACAAGCTGTCTCATAAATTGATGGAATTGGTGACAGCCTCCCATAGGTAGTGGCAAGAGTAAAATGGGACAGTTTCCATTTTGCCCACATTAATCTAGTCACAAAGGCAGCTACTGCTAATACTCATTTTGCTCAACATAATAGAAAATGTCATAACATGCAAATGTAATCCCTCACAGTACAAGATAAATCTTTACTGCCCTTCAACTATTGTTGACATAGTGCAATAGGGGATGACTTATAATATGGTTTTTAATCAAATAGAGTGTATTTTTAATGGAGATTAGGCATATGAACTTGTAAGATACATTATTCTAATATTTCAAGTCCTTTAAACTATGATCTTGAAGGTATATTCTGAGCCCTAATGATTTCTTTGTGACAGATAAATTACTTACTTCATTGAAATACTGCACACTTTTCATGGACTTGAAAAGTCTTACTTTAACACAACAGTTTGCATTAATATGCATAATTAATCAAAGGATTTCTTGCATATTAATTTTTGTATCCACATCTGAGATTCAGCTCCATTTTCACTCCCAAGGACTGTATTTATCACTCATCCCATTTAAAAATGTCTACCATAAAAGGCAGATGTGGTAGAATTCACAAAGTACATTTATGATTCATGTGAACATGGTTTCTTCTAGGAAAAGGTCAATAGGTCCAACTGACAGTTCATTCTTTTTGAATGTCATAGCTATTTCCTCATCTTCTTACCATATTCCTCAATCACCTCTTTTGAGAAATGCACATGATTGACCTATTTATATCCTAACTTCTGTGGTAGCCTGCCTCTCCGTTTCCTTTAAGTATATAATGTGGCAGAGCAGAAAGAATGTTCTTATAATTGCACAATCCATGGTCAAAGCTGAGTAAACTGCTTCATGTCAGGAATCGCCAACTGATAGGAAGAGCAATGGGGTTTAGTGGATTTATCAGTTTCTCTCTACTGTTCAAATATCCAGATGATCTCAGGTGTTACCTGAAGAAGGTAACACCTGAAGAAGGACTGAGGCCCCGAAACCTGTTGGACTATAACCTGGTGTCATGTGATTTCTGACCTTGTCCACCCCAGTCCAACACCAGCATCTCCACATCGTGATTAAACAGGAACAAAGGACTTATTGGCTTGTCCTCTTGCAGGGCTTCCCAAACCTGGGCTAGTTCCTGAAATTTTGGGGTCATGAGCTCTAAAGTGCAATGGCCAACACGCTTCCCCCGTTCCTGTACGTCTTCTCTTCCAGCTCCCACTGTACGTCGGGGGCACGTGTGCAATATTGTCTAGGGAGCACCTCTCTGCAGCAGGAGCTGCCATAGACTCAAAGGGAAGAATGGTCTCCTTCTGTGCCCTTATTATGAAATTTCTCACCTTGTTCCTCCTGTCTCAGGAGAAAGGGCCTGAAAAGGTAACATTTTTCTCCTAGTTGGTTGGTTGAGGGGGTGACCGCTCAGTGAAGTCATGCCAGCTGCCCCTCAAGAGGCAGCTACAAGGTGATGAGGAATCCCAATAGATGAGAAAACAGAAAAACAAAGCCTTCTTCCTTCATCTCTCACCCCCAACTCACCTCTACATTTCCTCCATTCTATTATTATCATCAGGCCAAAATGTCAGACCAAACCAAGCAATTAGCAATTAGTTAAGCACAGTCTGAGGCTGAGGGTTAGAGAGATGTTAGGAAGCATTTCTACACACAAAGACTGGTAAAGTTTTGGAACTCTCTTCCACAAATGGCAGTTGATGCTGGATCAATTGTTCATTTTAAAGCTGAGATAGATAAATTTTTGTTAAGCAAAGGGATCAAGGGATAGGGACCTGAGGCAGACCAGTAAATCGCGGAACAAGCTTGAGGGGCTGAATAGCCTACTCACATTCCTACGACTCTATTTCACGGCCAAGAGATCAGACCTAAGCACTTCAGTTCTCCCACACCCAATTGTGAATGGTGATGGGCAACTAAACAACTTACTGGAGGAGGAGGCTCCATAAATATCCCAATCCTCAATGACGGGGCAGAATGCAGCATAGCAGTGCAAAAGATAAAGCTTAAACAATTACAACAACCTTCAACCAAACGTGACAAGTGTATAATCCACTTTAGCCTCCTACGGAGGTCCCAAGCTGTTCTGAGCATCGATGGTGAAGGGAGTGGATATGTATGGATGTGGTGCCAATCAAGTGAGCTGCTTTGTCACGGGTGATGTCAAGCTTTTTGAGTATTGTTGGAGCTGCATTCATTCAGGCAAGTGGGGAGCATTTCATCACACTCTTGATTGTGCCTTGTAGATGGACATGCTTTAGGAAGTCAAGAAGTGAGTCACTTGCAGCAGATTCCTAGCCTGCTGTGACCAGCTCTTGTAGCCACTGTATTTATAAAAATAGTCCGGCTCAGTTTCTGCTCAATGGTCACCCCAAAGATGTTGACTGTGGGGGATTCAGTAATGGTAACACCGTTTGACTGTCAAGGGGAGATCGTCAGATTCTCCCGTTAGAGATGGTCATTATCTGGCACTTGTGTAGTGTGAATGTTACTTGCCAATTGTAAGTGCAAACCTGGACGTAACCAGGTCTTGCTGCATTTGGACATGGACTGCTTCAGTATGTGAGGAGCTGCAAATGGTTTTGAACATTGTGCAATCATCAGCAAACATCCCCACTTCTTACCTTATAATGGGAGAAACATTACCATTGAAGAATTTGCAGAATGGCATTTATTGTTCCTACTTTCTCAAGGTATAATTTTCTTTTTTTATGTGATACTCAAGGAAATACTTTGTTTCGTCATTAGTAGCTCTCAACCTGTCACTGGGTCAAAATTATGGAAATCCCCCCCAGGGGCATTGTGGGTCAACTTACAGCAACTCTACTGCAGCAGTTCAAGAACGCACCTCACAACCACCTTCTCAAGGGCAACTACGGATGGGCAATAAATGCTGGCCAGCCAGCGACTACCATGTCCCCCAAATTAATTTTTAAAAAACTTGGGGCTGTGATCTTGAGGGAGAAGATCAGAACTACCCAAGAGGAGAACTGTCAACATTCAGTATCTGATGGTCACTGCTGGTGATCCCAGCTCCTGCTTCATCCTGTATGGTGCACTGTGTTTATCCATTAAACCAGTGGGAAAATTGAAACTTTAACATCGAAGAAAAGAAAAACATTGTACTTATAAAGCAAGGAGGTTCACTTATATAAATGCTGCGAATTCTATCAGTCAGATGTTATTGCACTGAATCGGCTACTCACATCACATATACTAGGACCTAATCATTGTGAAAATTTATTGCTTTCCTGAACCAATTATGAAAGACTAACTGCCACATAATTCTCTGCATGAACCTCTTCTTGGCAAGAGAGAAGTTTTTTTTAGTACTCCTTTGACAGTTGTGAAATACTACAGAAGGCCAATACCTCGAAAACATCTTCCAGAAGGAAAAATTATGACTGACAAACAATGTAAATTCTCTGCATTCGAAACAAAACGTGCAAAATATATGGTGCTAAATTGCCAAAGAATAATCAATGCAAAGGCCATTCAGCCCATTAACCCAGTTCCACCATTTAAAAATGATTACGATGTGCCTCAAATCAAATTCCCCACCTCTGATCCACATTTCTTGAATGACTGACATATTAAGGAACAATAACAGAAACTGCTGGAAAAATCTCAGCAGGTTCAGCAGCTCTGTGGAGAGAAATCAGAGTTAACATTTTGGGTCCAGTTTCAGGACCCTTCCTTCGACATATTAAGGAAGTTGGGGCTGAGGGAGAGGGTGGAAGGTGAGTGCAGAGAGGTGGGAAATTTGTAACGGAATCCAAATGCAACAGGTTACTGCTCAGTAACAGATCTAGCAGATCTAATCTAAATTCCAGTCTATTTCACTTGCCTCCAGAAATGCGTCCATGTAAGTTCCTGAAAGCTATGGCCATCTTTCCCTCGTTCTGTCCATACAGAGGATTGTTGATAGCAGGCTTTAGTTACATGGCAGGATTAATAATGGCTCAAATTGAGCCAGGAAGACAGATTATCTTGCTCACAGTCAAGATGGGGACCTCTGATGCACAATTTCCACTCTTTGACTCAGGACTTGGAGCACATTGACTGGCAGAACAAGAATTTGGGGGCTTATCTGTTAAACAATGTGGCAAACACCAACTCAATTTTGAAGTACACCTCTGGCTCCAACATGATTCCAACAAAACTTTCCATCAACAACAGAGTTATGTGTGTTTTTGGGGCTGAAAGCACACTGAGGTTTGTATTTAGTCAGAGTGGTGGGGGCAACTCCACCATGGTTGTTTTTTTGGGTCCTCCTGGCAACAAATCAGTTGCTGTTAGGGCTCCTAACTTTATAAAGGTTGGAAACCTGGCTCTGACGATGCCGTCCAGCTGCTGTTCAGTCTTAGCAGCACCACTGGGAGTGGGTGGACACTGCTAGGACTGCACCCAGCTGAAAGGACACAGTGATGAACACCATCCTCATAACAGGTGAGTCGAGTAGGGACTTGCAGGCCAAAGGAAAAGGCAATGTTGGTACAGGCAGGGGTGTATTGCTGATGGGGTCAATGCCTTATCGGGGGACCTTCCATCCTCACAATGTCCCAGTGAGCAGGGTGCTCCACTTCCACTCACTGTCTGCAGGGAGGCCACAAGGGTTCACTGGATGGTCACTCCATGAGGCGCCTGTAAGAGGCCCTTAATTGGTCATTTAAGTGGTATGCTTCCTCCAAATTGATAGGAAGGTGATTGGCACACACCTGCCATCCCTCACCATTTTATGAGTCCTCTTCACCCAGCCAGCTCCCAGGCCACCCCCAGACAGCTGGAACCATCCAGTCCTCAATGGCTCAAACACCCGTGCCACTCTCATACAAGCTGCTATTAGCTGTTGCTAGCCTCAGTCATTAAGAAGGTGATGGTGCCTGGAGAATGGTCACTGTGTTAGACATTCAAGTAAATCCAGCTGCTGTAGACCAGACCCACCCATTTCCAGTCCGCCCACCTGCTGAGACATTGCTGCAGCAGAAAATGCAGTGTTCAAGATAAATGTGTTGCAAATGCTCCAGCTCTGCAGCCTGATAGAAGGATAAACATGCTACAGCCTCTTGCTCAGCTAGCACTGGGCTCATTAAAAATGCAAAAGGCTTTTGAAACTTTCATAGCTTCCATTCTGTCTAATCAGCAGCAAGTCCCGCAGTGCAATAACTTAGGATGTGACATCCACTGCAAACACAGACAGGACACAACTTACCTGCTGAATGCCGTACGTCCAGCCTTGTCTGATGCGATCTCTGGCCCAGACATTGTGAGCATTCTCCGCCAGTTTGTCCACCATTGCCTCCTGGGTTGAGGTTAATTTGATGTGGCTCAGGTCCATCGGAGCTGGCTTGTAGCCACTTGGCAGCTGGTAGCTGTGACAGAAAACACAGCATTTCTCATTATTCATTTGTCGTTTTGTTAAGATCTTAAACAGTGTGAAATTCAGAGCATCAACAACATAAATCAATAGTAGTTTTGCAATACGTGCATGAAATCCTGACAGTTATTGTGGTTTTCAGACTACCCTGCCAATTATGTCTAGTCTACAATGTTAAACTTACACCTCAAAAATTCCTCCCCCAACCCATCTTATAACATTGTATTTCCTAACATCAAAACAAAAGACAGCATGAAGTGAACCTTTTTGTCTGACGTACCCATCTTCATCGCAGGTATGACTCAGGCAGTTTGTGGCTCCATAATTAATAAAGAAGCCAAAAGTATATAAAAACTGAAAGAACTTTGGATGCTGTAAGTCAGAAACAAAAATGAAATTTCCGGAAAAGCTCTGCAGGTCCAGTAGTATCTGTGGAGAGAAATCAGAGTTAACGTTTCGGGTCGAGTGACCCTTCCTCAGATGTGGGGAAGCTGCCAAAGGACTGGGACAGGCTAGGAGTTCTGAGGAAGGGTCACTTGACCCAAAATGTTAACCAAAGGCATGTATTCTGGGGAAAAAGAAACAATAAAAGAATGAATTACAGCTGTAGAACTAAGATCAGGAATGTACAGCTCTGTCATAAGACGTAACTGATTTGTTTTCCAACAAGTTATGATTTCCCTATTACAATGATATAATTAAAAACTGCGGATGCTGGAGATCTGAAACAAAAAAACAGAAATTGCCAGAGAAACTCAGCAGGTTGGCAGCATCTTTTGGGCTTTAAACTAAACAGTAGGGGGTGGGTTCAGTTGCATGGAAAATTATGGAAAAAGTTAAAGGAGAGAGGGCTCAGCAGAGGTTATCAAACTTTCCAGAGCAAGTAATAAGACACAGAATATGGAAAGGGTCAGGAATCAAAATTTAGGTGCAGCAAATAAGCGGGCAACTATGAAATGAGGTCAATCAACGCAGGACTGAGAGCACTGTACCTAAATGCACACAGAATATAAAACAAGGTAAATGAGCTTGTAGTGTAAATTGAAGTTGGTAAGAATTATACCATGGGATCACAGAGACATGGTTGCAAGGGGATCGGGGCTGGGAAACTAAATCTCCAAAGATTCACAACCTATCAAAAGGAAAGGCAGACGGATAGAGGAGGTAGGTTGCCTTGTTAGTAAGAAATTAAATTAAATTGGTAGAAGAAGTGATATAGATTCAGGAAGTGTAGAATCTGTGTGGATAGATTTGAGGAATCACAAAGGAAAAAAGACCCTCGTGGGAGGTACGTACGTTCTCCTGGCAGCAGTCAGGATGTGGGAAAGAAAATAAATCAAGAAATAGAAAAGTTATGTAAGAAAGGCACTATCACAATAATCTTAGGGGACTTCAATATGCAGGTGGACTGGAAAAATGAGGTTGGTAGGGGATCTCAAGAAAAGGAATTTGTGTAATGTTTACAAGATGGCTTTTTTGGCGGAGGCTGTGGTAGTACCCACGAGGGACCAGGCAATTCTGGATTTAGTGATGTGTAATGAGACAGACTTGATTAGGGAGCTTAAGGTGAAGGAATCCCTAAGAGCCAACAACCATAATATGATAGAATTTATCCTGCAGTTTGAGAGGGAGGAGATGGAATCAGATGTAATGGTAAAACTATTGAGTCAGGCTGAGTCAGCACAGTTTCATCAAGCGGAGTTCATGCCTGACAAAACAATTAGAATGCTTTGAGGAGGTAATGAGCAATTCAGACAAAGGAGAGTCAGTGGATGTGGTTATCTGGATTTCCAGAAGGCCTTTGACGAGGTGCCGCACTGGAGGCTGCTAAATAAGACAAGAATCCATGGTGTTAGGGGCAAGGTACTGACAGAGATATAGGATTGCCTGACCGGCAGAAAATGGGGAGTAGGGATAATGGGATCTTTGTCAAGATGGCAGTAGGTGACTAGTGGAGCTCCTCACAGCCCTGTGTTGGAGCCAGAACTATTCGCATTAAACATTAATGATCTGGTGCAGGCATTGTTGCTAATTTTGCAGATTTCACTAAGATAGGTGAAAAGGCAGGTAGTGTTCAGGAAATGGGGAGGTTGCAAAAGGACTTGGTCAGGCGAGGTGAGCAGGCAAAGAAGCAGCAGATGGAATTCCATGTGGGAAAGTGTGAGGTTATGCACTTTGGTAGTAAGAATAGAGGCACAGATTATTTTCTAAATGAGGAAAGGCTTCAGAAATCTGAAGCACAAAGAAACTTGGGAGTCCTGGTTCAGGATTCTCTAAAGGTTGACATGCAGGTTCAGTTGGCAGTTAGGAAGGCAAATGTAATGTTAGCATTCATTTCAAGAGGGCTAGAATACAAGAGCAGAGATGTACTGCTGAGGGTATATTAGGATCTGGTCAGACCGCATTCGGAATATACAGTTTTCGGCCCCATTTCAAAGGAAGGATGTGCTAGCGTTGCAGGGGGTACAGTGGAGGTTTACAAGAATAATCCTGGGGATGAATGGTTTGTCATATGAGGAGTGGTTAAGGACTCTGGATCTGTTGATGGGAGTTTTGAAGGACAAGGAGGGATCTGATTGAAATTTACAGAATACTAAGAGGTCTGTATACAATGGATATGGAGAAGATATTTCCAATAGTAGGAGAGACTAGGACCCAAGGGAACAGCCTCAGAATGAATGGACAATCCTACGGAACTGAGATGAGAAGGAATTTCTTCAGTCAGAGGGTAGTTAATCTGTGGAACTTATTGCCACAGAAGGCTATGAAGCCAAGTCATTGAGCATATTTACCATAGAAATGGATAGGGTTCCTGATTGGTAAGGAGATCAAGGGTTATGGGGAGAAGGCAGGAGAATGGGGTTGAGAAAAATATCAGCTATGATCGAAAGGTGGGGCAGACCTGACAGACCGAATGGCCTATTTGCTTCTGTATCTTATCTGCGGACAGAAAGCAGAGTTCACATTTTGAATCCAGTGACTTTTTATTGGAACTGATGATTTTCTCCGCACAGATGCTGCCAGACCTGTTGAGTTTTGCCAGCAATTTTTGTTCTTGTTCCTTATTACAAGGAACTGCTTTGTAAAACAACCATTACTGTCTCTGAGTTCTACTTTACAACTTTGGGCAAAAGCCATAAAGTATGTGTGACACATTTCAGTGTTAACACCGCTTTGTCTCTCCAAAACTGATCCATTTGCTGTTTATTTCCAATGACCTCATATTTTCTTTCAGATTTATGACATTCATATTTACAAACGGATAAAATTGAGAAGTAGGGGGAAAATAACTTAGAATCTTCTTCAAATCCCTACAGTGTGGAAACAGGCCCTTTGACCCAACAAGTCCACACCGACCCTCAGAGCATCACACTCAGACCGCTCTCCCTATAACACACCTAATCTACACATCCCTGAACATAGTTGCTCAAGCCAATCTTACATTCATGATGACCAATGTATGATGACTAAGTTGTTCACCTATTATTTACCATTTATAGCAGCTTCTTCATGATACAATATAGTTTTATTTACATTGCTGCGTAATCTTACAAGTGTGAACTCACTATGTCGTTAATTGAATGGAGAGATGCTGAAAGAGTGTTTGTGGTAGTCTTAGTGTCATGACGATGGATCCTAACCCAGATCACCTTTAATTCCAATAAGCGTCTTTTAAAAGAGGACTGATACAGCCAAATTGACTGTGGATAGAAATTCAGGAGAAGTCTTGAGAGAGAGAAAGCCTGGAATGTTGCACATAATGAGGTGTCAGGAAGCTTCAAAGGCACGGAAGTAAAAGGCAGAAAATATACGACAAACTGAATTTTAACCTCCTGCATTTTATCTCAGACTATGAACATGATGGCAGAAAAGGTATCACTCTTGCCAAGTGACATCTTTTAAGTCTTTCCCTTTCAAAATTACACACGAAGATGTTAAAAACCGGTTCAACCCTGGTCTGAGTGTCCTGATCGAAGGTGTTGTGTGTGCCAGTTGGTTCGGCACTCTTCTGTACTGGCTGGGTTCAAGTGCTCGTATGGCTATAAAGGTCACAACTGAAGATCCAGCCACTCATCACCCCTGAGCGGCAGGTTAAGAACTCTCTCACTCTGAGTGCTAGATGCCAGCTAACCTTCAAGCCATTCAAAAGGAAACAAGTCAAAAAAATTTCAAGCAACCTGCAAAGCTAAGCATCTTGAAATCATCTGCTCAAGTATTAATGTTTCATTATATATGCTTTACAAATAACTCACAAAAACTGATCTATATACCTTGTAACTTTCATCTTTTTTTCTGACTCATTCTGCACCCACCTTGTTCCAAGCTTTCATACATTTAAACACCGATTGTGTTGTTTCACATTTTACATTGTTCTAATGAAGATTGTTCCAGTGTTGGAGTCTTCCTTAAGTATAGTTCCTCATTAGAATGCTTCTCATTCATCACTTCTGATTCCTAATTGGTATGTATGTGTGTTGCATTAATTTTTCTTGCATGTAGTAACTGGGAAAACTCACTCTATTATTAACTCAAGGAGGTCTGGTTAAATTGGTTCCTTTCAAAGCATAAATGCATTGTGGTCTAGGAGAAAGGGAACAAACCATTTGTAAATTAACCTTGTTTCAATGAACCAAGGGGACAGGTGAATAAAGAAGTGGAGCCAGTTCATCCCTCCTCACCTGGGGGCTTAACAAATTGGTATATTCCATCTGGAACCATAATAACTTGGATAACTTCATTCGGGTTGAGTCACGGCAAATTTGGGAATACTTGGTTGCGATTTGACAAAACAAAAGAATTGAAGAGAGTGCATTGGGTTCAAAGTGACAATTGTTTGAAAGATCTGCAAAAGGCTTTCTTGTCTTTACACTATTACATTACAGGGTTGTCAATGCTAGCACATTTTTTTCAGAATCAGGGGTAGTTACTTTTAAGGACATAAAAGCTCTGACCTTCAAACACTTAAAATATTTAGCAAGACGCCTAGGATTAGAATACCACCCAAAAGTTAAAAAACTCAAAATGTTAAAAGGGGTGATCAATGGTTTACAGGTGGAAATTGAGAATGATGAAATGGATAGAGCAACAGGAGAAATGTTAAAATTGGAGGAACAGGAATTAGAATTTTGATAAAACAAGTAGGAAACACGACAGAGAAAGAGAAAAAAGAGAGAGGGGATAAAGCGAAAGAGGAGAGACAGAGTACAGTTGGAAGCAGACCTTGCAACAAGGAGAGAAGAGAAAGAATTTCAGGAAAAAGAGCAAGAAAACGAATTCTTTCAGTTTTTACAAGCTCTCACCAACTTGTCTTGATATATGTGTCAAATTCTATTTGCTAATATGTTTATTAAGTACCTTCGGATGTCTTACTATGTTAAATATGCTAAACTGAGCAGGTCATTCACGTTCTTATCTGTATGTAGTAAATAATTGACTGACGTTTCCTAAGTCTCCAATCAGCTCTTCATACAGTTAACAGCTATGGGCATCAGAAACTGGATGTTTCCACTGGAAGCAAGAGGAAATAAAGGATAGTGCTCAGCAAACAGTTAAAAGCATTCAATCACACTTGAATGAGGGAGGTATGTATAATGAGCCTTATTGAACTGTCTTAAGTAGCCAGTGCCCTTAATGCATCGTAAGTGATATCTTTGTAATTGACTGTTTAAGATGTTTAGTGCACTGCCTAGAACAAAGCTTAATGTTATCAGTGGACGGGACAGTCGAAGAAATACTAACACAACATGTGAGTTAGGTGCAACCTTAGAAAAGGTTTAAGTGGCCGATGTCCTTGAAGAGCGAGCATCCGGTGTTTGCTGGTATGCTTCCAGCCTTCCGAGACTGGCGGACACCACAGGAGCTGAAATGCATTATCACATCCAAAGTTCTATTTTAACTTCAAGTGAATAAGTCTGATTTCATTTGAGTTTTATTTTAGTGTCTCTTATGGTTGTTTGAACTAATTTTGTTTATTTTGTTCATTTAAAATAGTAGAAACTGTTTGACAGGGCTTGAACAGAAAAGGCACAAAACAATAATAAATTTACTATTCCCATTCAACCAACTACTGATTAAACATGAGCTTATCAGCTGCTGCTTTGATTTACTTGTAATGTTACAGGCAGAAAAACAGGAACCAGATTTGAGGGAGACGGTGTCAAAGTGATAACATCTATTGCACTAGTAATCGAGAGCCCCAGGCTAATGCTCTGGGGAAATGGGTTCAAATTGCATTAATGGCAGTTGGCAGAATTTAAATTCAATTATTAATCTGGAATTTAAGGCCTGTCTCAGTAATGATGATCATAAAGTAATTATCTATTGCCATAAAAATCCATCTGGTTCACTAATGATCTTCAGGCAAGATATTCTGCCATTCTTAGCTGGTCAAACCAAAATGTTGGTTCTCAACAGACTTTTGAAATGGCCTAGTAAGCCATTCAGTTCAAGGACAATTAGGGATGGGCAATAAACACTGACCTTATCAGTGATGCCATAATCCACAGTAGAGTAAATAAAACAAAAAGTAAAAGAGCGACAAGTGAATTATCATCAGCTCCATGCTAAAATACCCCAATGAGATGGTCATTCGATCAATCTGTACTTTGTGTCCCCTGTCACTACTCATCAGTGATTTGGCCATCTCACACAGGTCATCAGCATGATTTTCAATTGTAAAAAGCACAGGCAAAATGTCACTTCCATTAATCATCATTTGTTGCAACTTATTGAAAAACAATTCCAATGGCAAAAAGCTATCTTAAAACCCAGCACACCAGAAATGTCTTAGAAAATGAAAGTCACTTTTTGACAACTCTTGTAGATGAATGCAATTAGTATTGAATGATTGCAATAATGACAGATCTACAGCAAGTGCATATGATTTCCTGCAAATACGAGTTGTGAATTATTAAATTGTAACCTTTAGAAGAATGAGAGAAGGTACGACATCTAAGAAAGCTCAAATCCTGAAGCAGTGCACAATTCTTACAATTCGGCATTTGATGGTTTTGCCCTTTAAGGAGTTCTTTTCCCCTTAGCCATTTTAAAAGAAATTCAGTCCGAGTGTGATTGTTTTCATTTGCTGCTCAGTCATAAAGAGGGGAGAGAGAAACAAATTTCATGGGGATCTGTTTAAGGCTTGCTGACATTGACAACAGAAGGCGACTTGGTAGACTACGGTTCCCCACAAATTGAGCAGCAAATTAACTCACAGACTCATAGATGTTTACAGCACAGAAGGAGGCCATTCAGTCCATTATGTATACACCAATCAAAAAAGATCTGACTACACTAATCCCATTTTGCATCTTTTGCCCCATAGCCCTGGAAGCTATGGAACACAAGTGAATATCCAAGTACAGCTGAGATAACAAGGTGGAGAGCTGGATGAACACAGCAGGCCAAGCAGCATCAGAGGAGCAGGAAAGCTGACATTTCGGGTC
>NC_063340.1:73821414-73904711 GCF_021869965.1 Rhincodon typus
GAGCAGGAAGGCTGATGTTTCAGGCCTAGACCCTTCATCAGAAAGGGTCTAGGCCCGTAACGTCAGCCTTCCTGCTCCTATGATGCTGCTTGGCCTGCTGTGTTCATCCAGCTCTACACCTTGTTATCTCTTATCCACAACTAGCCGTGTTCACAAATAGGGAAAGGTTCTACTCCCTGAAGGGGCAGTTCATCTGTGACCACAAGAGCTGAACAACATCCTCAAAACATACCAAGATGATTGGAGTGACAAGGGCTACCCATTAAAATATGACTGACGATACCTATCAGGAATTCTCAGATAATGCCAAGGAGAGATACAACATTGCATGTGTTTCCACTAGGGTCATTGTAGACCACAGGCCCCATGACATTGAGATTCAGGCACTGCCTGTACCAGTCAAACAGTGCAATGTAGTACATCTGTGACAGAGGATCAGATACAGGCATCGCAGAGTTTGCTGCACCTTCCACAACCTGATTCAACAAACAAGGAGTCATCTTGAGAAAGGAAGAAGTTGGTGGAGCAGTTAAACGTCACTTTCTGAGAAGGAAGCTGCCACAACAAGCAGCAACTTCATGCCCCTGTTGGGCCCTCCTGGGTTGAAGGTTTGGGCTTCATACCTTAAGCCTCCAGGCCAGCCCTGCACTCACTGTAAACCAGGAACATGGCAGGGCTTACCTGCCCACTCCCCTATGGAAATGTCACAGACCAAGAAGAAGGTGACCCCAAGCTTTATGGAGTCCTCTCCAGCAGTTCTGCTCTTTGCTGTCCGGGAAAGAAAGGACAAACTTTATTTTTTACTTTGGACTTTAAGCATCTGTACTACTTTGTTTTTATTTGAGGACTCCCAGGTGCCTTGTTATTAAAATAAAATAGGCTTGCTTTTGTCAAGGACAGGCAGAAAATTTCCTGGAATAAGCAGATTGTCATAGAAGGAAAGATTAGACAGGTTAGATTTGGAGTTTGGAAGTGTGAGGGGCAATTTGATTGTAGTCTATAAAATTCTGAATGGACTTGACAAGGCAGTGAATACACAACTGGACACAACTCGATGAATTCTTGTCAGGCAGGGGAATATGAGGTTATCAGATATAGATTGGAATGTGGAATTCAAGAACAAACAGGTCAGATTTGATCGATTCAGTGGTGCAGCACTTGAGATGCTGAATAGTCTACTTCTGCTTCTATCTTGTATGCTCCTAACTGAAACCTGTTGGAAATTACTGTCCAGAGCTAACCTATAGTTTGGTACACAAGTTCTGACTGAAGCACATCCTAAAATCCTCTGCTCTTTTCACAATCACAATCCTGATGGCACTTCAGTAAGATCCCTTATATGTTTTATGTTCATTTCTTGTAGACCATTTATTCTTCACTGTCCTTTTTATTCTTAACAAAACAAAACATCGATGGAGCACTACCAACTCAAAATAGAGACCTCGATGTAATTATATAGAGTGCGAGCCAGTTTCAGGTGGAAGGCCTTTTTACCTTTAACCTTTCAGTGCTAACACTCTCCATCATGAGCATAATTCCCATCCCAGAAACTTGAATACATAATCTGGAGAATTAATGTAAGTGGACAAGATCTACACTTCAATGTAGTTCAAAAGGAGTGCACCATCTTCTTTCTGATGAGACATTAAACAAGTCCCATCTGGCCTCTCAGAAGATCCAATGGCATCAGCTTGATGAAAAGCAGAAGTGTTCACCTCACGTCTTGGTCAGGTTTTATCCCTAAGCCAGCATCATTAAAATAGTTTTTCCAATCATTGTGACGTTGATTTGAAAGACTGCCAGTCATTCCTTCAAGCATTCCTGTTTGACCAAACCAGGTTAGCTGTCTGATACCTCACAATATTTGGCATCAAAATTCAACTTGATAATGTTCCTGGGGAAGGCCTGTGAATGTATGCACTTTGTTAGAATCCCACCATGGTAGCTGCTTGCTTTTTTTATTAAACAACCTGTTCAGAGATGTTATTACATACCACTGGCACAGGTGGGACATAAACCCAGGTCTCTTGGTCCAGAGGTAGGGACACTACCACTGTTATACAAGAACCTCCTACTATGGTAGCTGGTAGACTTTAAATGTTTTGGAATTTAAAAGTTAGACTCAGTAATAATGACCAATAGACTATAATCGACTGTTGTAAAAATTCATCTGCTCCATTCGTGTCCTCTCCGGAAGGAAATCTATCATCCTAAGTTCTGAGGAAGGGTCACCGGACCTGAAACGTTAACTCTGATTTTTTCTTCACAGATGCTGTCAGACCTGCTGAACTTTACCAGCAATTTCTGTTTTTGTTCCTGATTTACAGCATCCGCAGTTCTTTCAGGTTTTTTAAATCTATCATCCCTACCAGGTCGAGATAGGTCTGCAAAGCCAAATGGCTGACTCTTAGCTGCCATCTGAAATGATCTAACAAGCCACTTGATTCAAGGGCAATTAGGGATGGGTTACAAATGCTGGCCTTGCTGGAATAAATTTATAAAGGCACTATATCAATGCCAAATGTTGTCGCTCACTATAGTATGTACAAATTGGCTGCCATGTTTCCAACTTTAGAATAACGATTACTCTCAAAAAAAGTTGTGTACATAGTACTTTGATTGTTGTACAAACATAAATCTTCCTTTCATCCTATGGGCATGATTTAAACTGAGTTTTCCATTTTTCAGAATTACATTTCTTTGACCCTGATGTGCTAAAACAAAGCAGAAAAAAAATCATGAAAGGCAAAAACAAAAAATGAAATCATAATAAAATTGCTGAAGAAATGCTCCCTAGATTTCTGTGCTGATAGAGCCTCCAGCTTGTCTGGACGTTAAATATTCAACATTTTATCACTTATATTGGCAACACTTTCTTTATTTCTGCTGCATAATATGCATGTCCATTTGTTATTTGAAGATGAGCATTCACAGTCCTTCACAATATAAAATCTTATGTCCACAGAGCAAAAAACAAAGCTGCAAAACGTTTTCATGGGAAAATCAAATTGCATTACATCAGCCAAGCCAAGGGGATAAGCACAGGTACTTCAACAAAAAGGATAAAAGATACACAACAATATGTTCAAAGGCTGCAATCCAACAGAAGGACTGATCACAAGACCATGAATTTGAAATCCAGGAATTATACTGTCATTTCTGATAAAAGCCTCATGTATTATTTTTAACAATATGCACATCTTTGTTTTCGGTTTGTTATTTTGTCCTTCGTTTATTCTTGACAAGAGGTTTCTATTTGTGGGAAGGGCACTGAACATAAGAGGACTTGCATATACATTAGTCACTAGTGAATCCAACAAGGAATTCAAAAGAAATGTGTTTACCCAGAGAATGGTTAGAATGTGGAATGATAACTATTACGAAGGATTATTGAGGCAAAGAGCATTAGAGTATTTAAGGAGCAACTCGATAAGCTTACTGGAAAAATATATTTATAGAAGGATACACTTATAGGTTGGAATGTAAATGGGTGAGGCAGAGTTGGGTGGCAAAGAAGGCATGTATAGAATATTGATCAGCTGTGGGCTGAATGGCATGATCCTCTAGAGTAAATTCTATGCAATTCTACATTGTGTTAGGAAAGAGGGAAAATGGAGAAAAATACTCAGGAGTGTAGGGTGAATATAAATCTGACAGTGATGTAACTTGATGATGTGGTGATGAAATAGAGTGTTCACTCAGAGAGAAGGTCTAAGATGGAGTGTGTTAGAGAAGGACCATGCTGTATCAGACCGTAATAGCGTATATAGTGTGAATAAAGTGTTGGAATTACTTTCATATGACTATGTCCAGATCACTAATAAAGGACAACAGTTGAAGACAATCAACCAGTTCAACACTAAAAAAGACAAGAACAGAGTCTGAAAGTAAGTACACACCAGATCATGCACAGACCTCTATTCCATGCGTCAGCCTCATCACAAATCAAACACAAGCTCAACTTAACAGCCTTTTTCCCAACATTGACCCAGACAGTCCTCAGCAATGACTTCATCATCAAATGTGACTGCATTGCCTTTCCATCCATCTAATTCAAGCCCAGATTTCAGCCACTATCTCATTTTCCAACCAGACTTTGGGGTGGGGTAGCTGCACTGAGGAACTCTCTGCAAATATAGCATTATATTGAAAGTGCTTTGAAATACCATCAAAAATGTTGACCATTCCATTCGCACTAAATCATGTACCACAGTGTCATCCGCATGTTTTTTCAATGATAGCACTGTGCTGCTATTATTAAATTCAGAACACTGTTACAATTCTTCAATACATGTTGACTGGAACTGGTGTTAATCTAGGTGTGGAACCAGTTGCACTTTTTCAGAAGTCATTATGTCATTTCAAGACTGCCATCAGAAGGAAGAAAAATAAAGAAGGATTGCTAACAACTGCATCTGAAGAAATTCTGGACAAACATAGTGGAGATAAAGGAACAGGAAGATGCATTGATAGGTTTGGCTGAAAAAAGGGGAAAGGGCACTTCTATAGTGGATAAACACCTGCATGGACAGTTAGGCCAAATACCGGGAGACACTGCAATCAGATTTTTTGCTACTCTGGGGAAGCTCAAGTTGGGAAAAGTTGGGGGGTGGTCTGAGATGCTACACTCTCTCCTTGCCCCCAACCCCTCACCGTAATGGAGCAGACCAGGTTGAGACTGCAGGATGTGGCCCTCTTAGCTGCACCCTAGGCATACACAGACAGAAACCACCAGCACAGCAGGAATGTGGGCAGGAATTCCCAAATCAGGTCCTCTTGCTTTTATGAAAATTTATACCTAGGTGATTTGTGCACCATTTAGCTTACAAAACCCAGTTTTGCACTGGTAGCCAAATATTCTGTAGCACTGTAAGCTTCCATGTTGGTTTTAAACTAACATTAGACCAACATACTATACGAGACATTTTGCTCGCTTTTTTTAAGGTATCAACCAGCAGAAAGCTTTTGTCCCCCAGAGCAAACATCTTAAAAATAAGTCAATCACAGTAAGTTGCGATTTGTGAAGGTTGATATCAGTTTTCCATGAAATGAAAAAGAACAGACCAAATATGCACTAAATTTAGGAAAAGACTGAAGGACAATAACACAGAATTGTTACAGGACAGAAAAAGGCCATTTGCCTATCATGCCTGCATCAGTTCTTTGAGAATTTAACTTACATATCTCCTGCCTTTTCCCCAGAACACTGCAAACTGTTTTGATCTAAATAATCATCCAATGCTCTCATAAATGCATCAATTGAATATTCCTCCACCACATTTTCAGGCAGTACATGCCACACCCAGGGAGACAGTGAGGAAAGCCATCAGTCTGGTGCAGCTGGGAAAAGGAGCAAGTCAAACAGTCATGTCAGGCAGGAAAAAAGCAGAGAACAAGGTATGGCTCATAAATTAAACTGCATTTATTTCAATGCAAGAGGCCTAACAGGTAAAGCAGATGAACTCAGGGCATGGTTGGGAATATGGGACTGGAATATCAAAGCAATTACAGAGACGTGTCCCAGGGATGGACAGGACTGGCAACTTAACATTCCAGGGTATAGAAGCAATAGGAAGGAGAGAAAGGGGGGAAAGACAGGAGGGGGAGTGGCGTTTTTGATTAGGGATAACATTACAGCTATACTTAGGGAGGATATTCCTGGGAAAACGTCCAGACAAATTATTTGGGTGGAACTATGAAATAAGAAAGGGATGATCACCTTATTGGGATTGTACTCTAGACTTCCCAATAGTCAGCAGGAAATTCAGAAATAAATTTGTAAGGGGATCTCAGTCATCTGGAAGAATAATAGGGTGGTTATGGTAGGGGATTTTAACTTTCAAAACATACACTATAACTGCCATCATGTTAAGCGCTTGGATGGAAAGGAATTTGTTAAGTGGTAAGAAAATTTTCTGTTTCAATATGTGGATGTACCTACCAGAGAAGGTGAAAAATTTGACCTACTCTTGGGAAGTAAGGCAGTGCAGGTTCCTGTGGTGTCAGTGGCAGAGCATTTTGGGGCCAGTGACCATAATAGTTTTAAAATAGTGACAGAAAAGAATAGACCAGATCCAAAAGTTAAAGTTCTAAATTGGAGGAAGGCCAATTTTGATGGCATTAGGAAGGAACTTTTAAAAGTTGACTGGGGGCAGATGTTCACAGGTAAAGGGTCGGCTGGAAAACGGGACTCCTTCAAAAATGAGATAACGAGAGTCAATAGACAATATGTTCTGTTAGGGTGAAGGACAAGGCTGGTAGGTGCAGGGAATGCTGGATGACTACAGAAATTGAGGTTTTGGTCAAGAAAAGAAGGAAGGATATGACAGGTATAGACAGCAGAAATCGAGTGAATCCCTAGGAGAGTATAAAGGCAGTAGCAGTATAATTAAGAGGGAGATCAGGAGAGCAAAAAGGGGACATGAGATAGCTTTGGCAAAAAGGGTTAAGGAGAATCCAAAGGGATTCTACAAATACATTAAGGACAAAAGGGTAACTAACGAGAGAATACAGCCCCTTAAAGATCAGCAAGGCCACCTATACGTGGAATTGCAGGAGATGGGGGAGATACTAAATGAGTATTTTGCATCAGTGTTTCCTATGGAGAAGGATATGGAAGATAGAGAATTTGGGGAAATCAACAGTGACATCTTGAAAAGTGTCCATACTACACAGGAGGAGGGGATGGATGTCTTAAAACGCATAAAAGTGGATAAATCCCCGGGACCTGATCAGGCGTATCTTAGAACGCTGTGGGAAGCGACAGAACGGATTGATGGGCCCCTTGCTGAGATATCTGCGTCATCGATAGCCACAGGTGATGTGCCAGAAGACTGGAGGTGGCTAACGTGGTGCACTATTTAAGAAAGGTGGTAAGGAAAAGCCAGGGAACTATAGACTGGTGAGCCTGACATTGGTGGTGGGCAAGTTGTTGGAAGGAATCCTGAGAGATATGATTTACACGTATTTGGAAAGATAAGGAATGATTAGGGATAGTCAGCATGGCTTTGTGCGTGAGAAGTCACGTCTCATTAGCTTGATTAAGCTTTTTGAGGAAGTAACAAAGAGGATTGATGAAGACAGAGCGGTGGATGTGATCTATATGGACTTCACTAAGGCGTTTGACAAGGTTTCTCACAATAAACTGATTAGTAAGGTTAGCTCACATGGAATACAGGGATAACTAGTCATTTGGACACAGAACTGGCCTCGAAGGTGGGGGACAGAGGTGGTGGTGGAGATTTGCTTTTCAGACTGGAGGCCTGTGACTAGAGGTGTGCCACAGGAATTGGTGCTGGGTCCACAACTTACATAAATGATTTGCATGTGAACATAGGAGATTGTAGTTAGCAAGTGTGCAGATGACACCATATTTGGAGGTGTAGTGGACAGCGAAAAAGTTATCTCAGAGTACAAAGGGATCTTGATCAGATGAGCCAATGGGCCAAGGAGTGGCAGATGCAGTTTAATTTATATAAGTGTGAGGTGCTGCATTTTGGAAAGGCAAATCAGGGCAGGACTTATACACTTAATGGTAATGTCCTAGGCAGTGTTGCTGAACAAAGAGACCTTGGAGTGCAGCTTCACAGCTCCTTGAAAGTGGAGCTGCGGATAGATAGGATAGTGAAGAAGGCATTTGGAATGCTTGCATTTACTGATCAGCGCACTGAGTATAGGAATTGGGAGGTCACGTTGCAGCTGTACAGGACATTGGTTAGGCCACCTCTGGAATACTGCATGCACTTCTCGTCTCCCTGGTATAGGAAGGAAGTTGTGAAACTTGAAAGGGTTCAAAAAAGATTTACAAGGATGTTGCCAGGGTTGGAGGGTTTGACCTATAGGGAGAGACTAAATAGGCTGGGGCTATTTTCCCTAGAGCATTGGAGACTGAGGGGGTGACCTTATAGAGGTTTATAAAATCATAAGGGGCGTGAATAGGGTAAATAGGCAAGGTCTTTTCCCCAGGGTAGGGGATTGCAAAACTAAATGGCATAAGTTGAAGTTCAGAAGGGAAAGATTTAAAAGGGACCTAAGGGACAACGTTTTCATGAAGAGGTTGGTGCTTTTATGGAATAAGCTACCAGAGGAAGTGGTGGAGCCTGGTACAATTACAACATATAAAAGGCACCTGGATTAATACATGAATAGGAAGGTTTAGCAAGATATGGGCTAAATGCTGGCGAATAGGACTAGATTTATTGAGGATATCTGGTCGGCACGGATGATTTGGACTGAGGGGTCTGTCCCCATACCATACACCTCTATGACTCTGTATACTAAATGGGCTACAACAGTTCAAGAACCACCTATTTGAAAGTCTCCTCAAAAACACATTCTATCTAGAATATGCACAAATATTTCAGTGCTGAAGACTTCGCAGAAGCAAAGATACTCAGCAAAAAGGTAAAATTTAAACAGTGTACAAAGAAAAATGCAAGTTGGCAATGTTTGGTGTTCGTATATAAAGCCAAAAAAAGAGAGAACATAAGTCAAGCTATACGGATAACTGAGTTTCAAGAGTGATATTTTACAATGATAGTTTTATGTGGAATTCAATCAGTTTGGCGAAACTATTTGAGATTTTCATTGCGTGCAATCTAATTACAATGGCCCAGAAAGTATTCAGCTGTGGCCCATTGACATCTAACTGCTAACCCCAGATGAACACCAAGAGTAAGTTTTGTGGGCATCAAATTAATATAGTCACTTACTGCATGCCAGGTACGCAAAATACCAGAAGATATTGGTAAACCTCCCTTAAAGAAGCTCTAAAACAAGCACGTCAATGAAGCTTTTCTGGAATCTTCTCGGTAAAAGCCCGAGCCCAAGTAAATTAATATCTTCCTCTGTCACATTGTCTGAAGGGAATATGACTATCTGCATTCAGATTAAATGCAGCATCAATTGGTTATAGTAGAACTGCTCACCAAGAGGACATGAATTTAAATCTCACCATGTAAAATCCAATTAATTTGATCATTTATGACCCATTGATAAAATCTAAAGAGAACTGCCAGAATGCAATTGCTCTAAGAAGGCTGATGACATTCAAGGATATTTAGACATAGAAAATAAATCCTTAGAGAATCAGCCATTTTTTCTTTCAAACCTGAGGCACTCCTAGTAGTCTGAATGGAGTAATTTTTTTTTTGCCATATCTAAATCAGGTTTTCATCCAGGCTGGGTTTGAGGAATTTAAGAATTAAGCTTGGGGTAGATTCACAGAATTAAATAAGAATGTACGCAGATTGAGACAGCATGCCTTCACTGAGCTGTATCTTGCTTTCTGATCCAAGCCAACTGTTCTGTTATTTCTGCCCTTAACGCCCACATCTCACCTGGGGACTTTCAGTAAATTAATAGAATGTGTAAAATTACCCATCCACAGCAGGGAAGCTCCACAGTTACCTACCACCTCAAACTGACAGAGAATGAGTGCCATCAGTTCATGGCCTTCAACTGTATACCAACTCTGCCATACCATAATCAAATGCTATTTATGAGCGAGTGACTGGATCATGATCTCTATGACAAAGAAATAAATCTCACTGTATTCTGCCTGACTTTATCGAAGAGGTCACTGAGAGATTGCACTGGAGATGTCAAATGGGAGAACAGGTAGATGCTTAGGAAATGTAATGGAAAGAAATGCTTTCTAACAAGAATATATTGGTTGTAGGCAATTAAATGAAGTGATTATTGATTGACAATATTATAAGAAAGATTTTGGATGATTCTACACACAACCAAACACCTGTGATGATTACTGAATGTCTTTCCTAGGCTTTTATTTGAAAAAAAAGACTTCACGCTTGAATTTCTATTGTCGGTCTGAAAAATTGAAAATAATAATTAATTATGCTTAGACTGAGTCACCGTACCTCCGCTGCTCTGTATCTTGCGCCTGATCTAGGGCAACTATTCCCATTACTAAATCTCATCAGGTGAATTTCAGGAAACCATGGAAAGAGTAGGATTATGCACTCTGTGAAGATGTTCCAGTGTCATCTACCTCTACAAGCTGTCAGAGAATAAGTATCAGTTTAAGATCTTTAACTCCCAACTGGATCTGTCATACCAACATCACTTGCTAATAATGAATTTACAAGGGGAAAAGTCATCAACATCAAAGATTGACTCTGTTTCTCTCTTCACAACTGCAGCCTAATCTGCTGAGTATTTCCAGCAATTTTTCTGTTCAATGGGGCATACAGCAACAGGCAGCAATGGTAAGGGAGTGCACTGAGCAGGGGAGTTCAGTAGTTTGAGTGGCCCCTCTGTAGAGAAAAGGGTGTCTTTGGAAGAAAGAGGCCTCATGGAGAAAGGGAGAAAAACAAAGGATTTGCTCAATCAGTTGTGAACTACAGGTTTAATTCCATGTAAACACTCTGCTTTCTGAGTTTTACCATAATTTCACCCTCTTTGTAAAGAGCTGATGCCAGTGGAGTAAGGAATCCCTGTTTCATAATCTTTGGGTTGTCCATGCGCTCAGATCTTGTGTGAAATTTTGATGCCCTCAACAACTGTTAATGTTTCCCACTTACCCAGCCTAACTGTTTATTATTCATCATGTACGTCCACGCTCCCTACACCTTCATCCCACACCAAGATGGCCTGAGGATTTTCTGCTTCTACATTGATTGAACGTCCTACATTTTCCCATCCTCGAACACCACTCTCCTCTGCCTGGCTGAGCTTGTTTTAATAATTCACAATTTCCCCTTTAACTCCAGTCATTTCTTCCAAATGAAATTGTTTGCTAAGAAGCCCCATGTAGATCCTTGCCATGCACATTCTTCTGTGAGATAAGTAGAACATTCTTTGTTCCAGTCCTACACAGGTCCCCTCCCTGGCCTCTTTTTCTGGTACTTCGATAATGTATCAGTGTCCTTTTCTGCCATTATCTCAAACTGGAAAATTGAATCAACTTTGCATCTTAACTTCCACCTTTCCTTGACTTCACATCTCTGATTTTTCTCTTCCCTTTTGCAGCTTCTATCTCCATTTTGCAGATCTCCATTTCTAGGAATGTGCTAATGGCCAATATAAGCCGAGCAACTGCTACAGCTCCTAAACCTTACACTTCTTCCAAATTGTTCTGATGTTTTGATGGGACTCTATTCTATTTCTTATTTTTTCTGTCTCCTGAGCATCTATTGTAATGAAGTCACTTTCCTCATCATTGCTTTCAATAAATCTTCCTTTTTCCTCAGCCAAGGATTTTCCTCCACCATTGTTGATAGGACCCTCAGCCAAATCTGTGCCCCATTCCCCACAGTCCACTCTTTCTCTTCCCTCCCAGTACCATAAGGGAGCTGCCCTAGTCCAAGCCTACACTCCCACTGGCCTGTTCAATGAATTATCCAGTGCCATTTCTGCCACATTCATCACAATGCCACCACCAAACATATCTTCCTCTTTCACCATTCCAATATCCTGATCAATTCCTTAATTGTAGCCAAACATCCCACAGAGCCTCCCCATCGAGCCTTCCTATGCAGTCCCCATCCTTTCTACCATCTGGGGCCACAGATACCAATTGTTCTCAATGGTTTCCCATTACTTGAAATCTCTGCAGACTTCCACTGTCCTTGGCCTCATACAATTTTACAATGTAGCCCAACAGAACAACAATGGAAAAATATCTCCTCTCACAACTTAACACTTTACAACCTTCTGGAATCAATATTAAGTTTGAGGTTTGCTTGTACATATATAATTATAAAATACATTTTTATTATATAATTATTATATAATAAATATTATCATATATTAAAATATTTAAATAATTATATTTAATACATATTTAGTTGACTACATGGGTGTTTATTGGTGATTATTAGTAGTTTAAAAAATATGCACACCAAGACATGTTCCTTTCCAGTTAGACATCTTGTGCTATTGCAGAGGAACTAAGACTTGTCATACAATCTTGGTCAGAGGGGCAGACTTTAAACAATAATTTAGAGATGAAGTTTAACAAACTTAAATGCTTCTAAGGTCCTTGCCTCAGGGACTGCCTATAATGGTGAGTTCCACATTCCAACCTAAGTAATGAAGCTCTTCGCAAATTCTCAAACTCAATGCGTGATAGTTTTATTTCTGGTGCTTTTGGTTCTTCTGCTTATCACCATAAATTTTCTCTTCTAATTTTGACCCCTCTGCCAATGATAATTTCTCTTTACCTACTTTTTCTAAGCCCCTCATGTGTTCCAATGTAATTACCTCAGTGAAATTTTGCACTGTAATTTGGAAGCACTGGTTAAGGAATCAGACAGAAAACTCTATAGACTGAGCAAACATGAGCTGGCTTTGGAGTTCTTGACGACTGTGAAGTGCCTCTATTTCTTAACTTAGATGAGTACATGAACAACTTACATGAATTACTACTCCTTGAGGAAACAAACTGGTGTTTGGTGACCACAGACCTCATTCATTTAGCCAACAAATGAAAGCTTCTTTCAGACTCTCACATTTAAAATTTGAACACTGCTACTTGCAGTCATCTCCAATGGATAATGTTCTGTTGTATGCATGGATCTATGGGAGCAGGTAAGACTACCTGACAAAGATTGTGTCATGGGAAAAATACAACCTACTGTGACAAAAGGAACCAGGGCACAGGCTGTCACCTCAGGGAATCAGTGAATTGGTAAGCGGACACATCTTAGGGTATAAATAGCAAACAAGGGAAGTACGCTACACTGCACTCCAAATATTACTGCTGTGTATGCAGTACAGAGATTACAGCCAACACCAACCAAGATTAAGGTCCAGCCTACATTTTGAATTCAACATTACAAATATGCCATTCTCAACTAATGCAGCATCATGTTAATCCTGAGTGTGAAGCAAATTGTGCTGATTTTTAAATGATTTTCTTTTTCAGACCAAGCACTGGTTCACAGATATTGTAAGTAGCTGTTATGTTAGGCAAGGCAGAAAAGGGACAGGGGAGAATAATGATCACCTGCTGGAAGTTAAGTTTTCAGCTTTGCAGAAAGCAAAAACACACACACACAAAAACATTCACATGGTATGTTGGATCAAGGTACTCACTTCCTGGAAAGCTTTAGTTTCTTCACCTTTTCTTCTGCCTGGTCATCAGTAATGCCTACATGGCAACCCAAAGCCATAAGGGTCCTGCAAAATAAATGCACAGGAATAAGAAAACCCTCAGCTAATATTCTTTTACATGAACAGGAGAACTGATAGGTCCATGCTGGTGCTTATAAATCACATGAACATCTTCCCACTTTCATTCCTTTAACTCCAGAAACATATTCCTCAGTTCCTTTCTCCTCATGTTCAACAAACTTAAATGTTTCTAAGATCCTTGCCTCAGGTACTGGCTATAATGGTGAGTTTCCATTCCAACCTAAGTAATGAAGCTCCTCCCAAATTCTCAGCAACATATGTTTTATCAGCACAAGACACAGTTTAAATTCTTAGACAGCGTATGAAAATTCATGAATTGACCAGTGAAAAGATTGTTCAGACCACTGTACAACTTAACCTGTATATCACTCCATCTCATTGCACTCCCTGCAGTGTAAAGTAACAGAATCAGAGAAAACATATGGCCCGCTGCTTCTCATGTACTTGTGGGGAGATGGTGACAGCGTAGTAATGTCACTGGACTAGTAATCACAAGGCCTTTGCTAATTCTCTGGAGATATGGGATAAAATCCCACCATGACAACTGGTTTAAATTCATGAATAAATTCATAATATGGAGCTACTAGCTGCATTGGTGACCATGACAGTTATCATTTGTGAAAACCCATCCGGGTTCACTAATACCTTTTTGGGAAGGAAATTTGCCATCCTTATGTGGTCTGTACTACATGTGGCTCGAGATCCATGGTGGTAATGGCTTAGGAAGCCGTATATTGCAAGGGAAATTAAGGGTGGGCAACTAATATTGGCCTTACCAGTGTGCAAACATCCCACATAAGAATAAAGAAAAATACCGATTCAAGCTCCATTTCTCAACACAAGTTCAAGCCACAACAGCTCAGCATGCTACAGCTTTCTGGACTCAAAAATGTGTTTGGAAGCAGGACCAGGTGGATCTCATTGACTGTGAGATCCTTGATTGGGGTTGTTAACCTGGGCCAATCAGGGAGGCCTGACTGACAGATATAAACAGGAGATTCAGACAGTCTCCTCACTCTAGCGGCTGGCTTTGAGCTGGCTTGTCAGAGCCCACGTACTGTGCATTCGTAAATAAAAGGTGAGTTGGTGATAGGATACTGAAGTCTGTACAGTTATTTCAGAGTTCAATAAATTTTTGACTGTAATATCCACCTCCATCTTGTTCCATGTGTTTTTGTTTCAAAGGTTTGCTTTTTTTCCACTTTCTGGCATGTTTCTGACTTTATTCTTTCATTTACATTTAGACTCTTCTACGTAGCTAAGCTGTATTCCTTTACAATACCCATTACTACTCTCTTTGGCTTATGCATCCTGAAATATTTTGTTAGCTAATCTCTCACATCTTCCACCTATCCTCGCCTGTCTTTAACCCTTTTGAGTTATTCTTCCTGCTCCTTCCCCTTCTTGACTAAATCAAAAACTAATATTTTTATCTTTTTTTCTCAGTTCCAATGAAAGATAAATAACCTGAAGCATTAAATTTATTTGTCTCCACAGTAATGTCCTGATCAACTAAGTGTTTGTGGAATGTCGTCTATTTAATCTCTCCAACCTGACGAATAATTTCCAGTCACTTTAGTTATTCATAAATTTTAGCAATGCTGTACAAAAAACTGTTTTCCAACAGGTTTGAATTTCTTTCAATATATTTCTAATTAGCACTCAAAATGTTGGATACTGGCCATGGATTTTTGCTGGGTTGTCATCAGTTCTTGATTTTTATGGCCAGTAAAATGAGCACAGTGAGAAGCACAAGGATAGTAAGCATTTACAAGCTGCAATCTGTGGCCACAATGACCAAAGTCCAGCAAAATCTAACTGCAGGAATGTTCCCATGATCTAACAGCCTTAGTGCGGAGTGTGGCTGCCCAAGAAAACAGTAGGCCAATACCCACTCTTGCTTTTCAGTGGAAATTCAGTGATAGTACAAGAAAAATTCATACCAATGTCTGAGCTTCTACTAAAACAAAACAAAAGAACTGCAGATGCTGTAAATCAGGAAACAAAACAGAAATTGCTGGAAAAGCTCAGTAGGTCTGGCAGCATCTGTGAAGGAAAGAAGAGAGTTAACATTTCGGGTCCGGTGACCCTTCCTCAGTCTAAGCTTCTACTACTGGAGTTAACTACATAACCGAGGTTAAAACAAGGATGTGCTTCATAGGCACCTACAAATGGCTATCATATGATAGTGCTAGGAGGCCAATGCAATTTTCAGGATTCTTTTTCACATTTTGAATGGCTAAGCCATTAGTTCTCAACATTAAGACTGCAATTTAAAACTAGTTCTGTTTTTCAAAACCATTGGAAGAATTTGTGCTCCTTTTGGCCTCACAAAAATGAACCCCCCATAATGTCAAATTCACTCTGGCCCTTCTCAAGTGGTAATTTCCAACCTCCTTCCCTCTTAGTGGAACTGGATGGATTGCATCCTGCAGACGATAGATGTGCAGGTCCCTCCAAACTGCGAACTGCTTGAAATGTATAAAAAGTAAAGGTAAAGTTGCTATAGTCTGATCGGATAGGCCTGCTCTCTCATTAGAGAGAGATGACTGGTGGTGGTTTGAAATGTGTACACGGTTTGCCAACCTCACTGATGACATTGGACAGTCAGTAGACTAGACGGGATTGAGGTTCATTAGACTAGATGGGATTGAGATTAATAAGGAGGAGGTGTTAGCAATTCTGGAAGGTGTGAAAATAGATAAGTCCCCTGGGCCGGATGGGATTTATCCTAGGGTTCTCTGGGAAGCTAGAGAGGAGATTGCAGAGCCTTTGGCTTTGATCTTTATGTCGTCATTGTCTACAGGAATAGTGCCAGAAGACTGGAGACTAGCAAATGTTGTCCCCTTGTTCAAGAAGGGGAGTAGAGACAACCCTGGTAATTATAGACCAGTGAGCCTTACTTCGGCTGTGGGTAAAGTGTTGGAAAGGATTATAAGAGATAGGATTTATAATCATCTAGAAGGGAATAATTTGATTAGGGATAGTCAACACGGTTTTGTGAAGGGCAGGTCATGCCTCACAAACCTTATTGAGTTCTTTGAGAAGGTGACCAAACAGGTGGATGAGGGTAAAGCGGTTGATGTGGTGTATATGGATTTCAGTAAAGCGTTTGATAAGGTTCCCCATGGTAGGCTATTGCAGAAAATACGGAGGCATGGGATTGAGGGTGATTTAGCGGTTTGGATCAGAAATTGGCTAGCTGTAAGAAGACAGAGGGTGGTGGTTGATGGGAAATGTTCATCCTGGAGTTCAGTTACTAGTGGTGTACCTCAAGGATCTGTTTTGGGGCCACTGCTGTTTGTCATTTTTATAAATGACCTGAATGAGGGCGTAGAAGGATGGGTTAGTAAATTTGCGGATGACACCAAAGTCGGTGGAGTTGTGGATAGTGCAGAAGGATGTTGCAGGTTACAGAGGGACATACATAAGCTGCAGAGCTGGGCTGAGAGGTGGCAAATGGAGTTTAATGCAGAAAAGTGTGAGGTGATTCACTTTGGAAGGAGTAACAGGAATACAGAGTACTGGGCTAATGGTAAGATTCTTGGTAGTGTGGATGAGCAGAGAGATCTCGGTGTCCATGTGCATAGATTCCTGAAAGTTGCCACCCAGGTTGATAGGGTTGTTAAGAAGGCATACGGTGTGTTCGGTTTCATTGGTAGAGAGATTGAGTTTCGGAGCCAGGAGGTCATGTTGCAGCTGTACAAAACTCTGGTGCAGCCGCACTTGGAGTATTGCATACAGTTCTGGTCACCGCATTATAGGAAGGATGTGGAAGCATTGGGAAGGGTGCAGAGGAGATTTACCAGGATGTTGCCTGGTATGGAGGGAAGGTCTTATGAGGAAAGGCTGAGGGACTTGAGGCTGTTTTCGTTAGAGAGAAGAAGGTTAAGAGGTGACTTAATAGAGACATACAAGATGATCAGAGGATTAGATAGGGTGGACAGTGGGAGCCTTTTTCCTCGGATGGTGGTGGCTAGCACGAGGGGGTATAGCTTTAAATTGAGGGGTGATAGATATAGGACAGATGTCAGAGGTAGGTTCTTTACTCAGAGAGTAGTAAGGGCGTGGAATGCCCTGCCTGCAAAAGTAGTAGACTCGCCAACTTTAAGGGCATTTAAATGGTCATTGGATAAACATATGGATGATAATGGAATAGTTTAGGTTAGATGGGCTTCAGATTGGTTTCACAGGTCGGCGCAACATCGAGGGCCGAAGGGCCTGTACTGCGCTGTAATGTTCTATGTTCCGTGTTCTATGTCGGCATGCTCTATCTGCTGCCTGCCAAATTGCCACTAAAATCAACAATTAATCCAGGGGCAGTGGAAAGGACAGAGGGAAAGATTTCCACTTGCCAGCAACCCCTACTGGGCAGCATTGCTCACGTTGTATCTCAGAAAATCAGAGACACTTTGCCATGATCTGCCTTGCACTGGGAGTTGCTCAACATTGGGGTAACCAAGCTCTACCTAGGTGAGGATAACTAGATTACAAGTCTCAATTTATAGTGCTTTAAAGCAAAGAAAGTTGCAAATAAAATACACAGGTTTACGTTCAAAGCTTTTGGACTCATATTGCATTTAGATATAAGAATCAGTTACATTCTGATGTACAAATTAAATAACGTGGAAGTGTGGCTTTGCGCTGAGTTGTCTCAAACTCAATCACATTCTTTATACTTGCCCTGGGTTCTGACCTGAATTAGTTCAATCAGTCTGCAAAAAGATACACTAAACATTCTCCTTCTGCTCGCACTTGTTCATGAATCAGTCTCAAAAATCCTTCCAGTTATCTTACTGTCAAAATATCTTCATTTAACAAATGACTTTTGGAGAGCTGTGATTTCTTGTGTGGGAAAATAGAATCATAGAATCCCTACAGTGTGGAAACAGGCCCTTCGGCCCAACAAGTCCACACCGACCCTCAGAGCATCCCACTCAGACCCAACTGCCTATAACCCACCTAGTCTACTGAACACTACGGGCAATTTAGCATGGCTAATCCACCTAACCTGCACATCTTTGGGCTGTGGGTGGAAACCCACGCAGACACGGGTTGGAATGTGCAAATTCCACACAGGCACCCGAGTGTGAAACTGAACCCAGGTCCCTGGTGTTGAGAGGTAGCAGTGCTAACCACTGAGCCACCCCACTTAAAGACAGTCCAGGACTGTCACTGTAAATAATTTCTCCAGAATTTAGAATCACATGGACTATAAGTTAGAAGAAAAGTTGGTTTGCTAATACCATTCCTTAACACTTGCAATGCTACTGAAGTAATAAGTGCTTTTTGCACAATTTCATGGTCCTCTGATTTCCAACTGTCATATTAGTGCTGCATACTCCTTGTAGTAACAATTTTATTGTGATGTAACCACAGGAAATAGGAACAGGAGTAAGCCATTCAGCCCCTTGAGCCTGCTCTGCCATTACTAGGATAATGGCTGATCTGACACTCATCACATCCACTTTCCTACCCTGTATCCATATTCTTGATTCCACTACTGACCAAGAATCTATCTATCTCAGCTTTAAATATACACAAGGTCTCTGCCTCTCCACAGCTCTCTGTGAAAAAGAGTTTCAAACACTCACAACTATCTGAGAGAAGAAATTTGTCCTCATTTCAGACTTCAATTGATGGCCCTTAATTCTGAGACTATGCCCTGTTATAAAGTCACCCAAAAATTCCCAAGGCAATGAGCCAGGCAGTTACACCAGCATAACACCCACTAATACTCTTCAGCACCAATCCCATTAGTGTATATAGAGTCAGTTGGAGGGCACGTTATCTGTGCCAGGACTAATGGGGGCCTGCGACATTAAGATTGCATGTCAGGTGCCAACCAGCTTCCCATGACCAGATAACACGGTTCCTGATGCTATCTGGGGAACAGACCAATTCATTAACACCCAGACCACTACCACCATGACAGAAGCAATAACTTTAACCACTTTGGCAGGACCTGGTCTGAACCTGATCTGGATGGATCTTTCTCCTCATCCTGTACCCATCCTTCTCTCTATGACATGTTCTCATCCCCTTCCTGAAACCAGTATGTCTTATCTCATTGGACATACCATCCACAGATTGTAATTGTACAGCACTTTCATCATAAAATGTCCCTTGACATTTGCTGGAAAAGCTCAGCAGGTCTGGCAGCAGCTGTGAAGGAAATATCAGAGTTAACGTTTCAGGTCCGGTAAGGAAGGTCGCCGGATGTGAAACGTTAACTCTGATTCTTTTTCTTCACGGATGCTGCCAGACCTGCTGAGCTTTTCCAGCAGCTTGTTTTTGTTCCTGATTCACAGCATCCACAGTTCTTTCAGTTTTCATCCCTGGAAATTTCATGGGGGCATTATAAATTAAGATTTGAAGACAAGCCACATAAGGTGATACAAGAGGAGACTGTCAATACTTTGGTCAAAGAGCTAGTATTTAAAGAGCAACTTCAAAGAGGAAAGACAGTCAAAGAGCCTCAGAGATTTCAGGAGTGAATTCCTGAGCTTGGAGAGTTGAAGGCAGTTGAAGGCTCAGCTACCAGTTGGGCGCAATTAAAATCATGATGCCAGAATCAGCTGCAAGCAGACATTTCATAGGGTTGCAAGGTGTAAGACAATTGTCGATTTTGAAAACAAGAATGAAAATTTTAAAATTGAAGTGTTCCTTGACCAGCAGACGATGTGGGCGAGCAACAGAGAGATGATGGATGAACAGGTTTTCCAACAAGGTACAGGGTCAGAATTACAGAGGACATAACATAGAATGTCAACCAGGGTGCATTAGACTGGACAAAACAAGCGATTACAAAGGCATGAATAAGCAGCAGGTCAGCTGAGGCAAAGCAAATTCAAGCAACTTGATGAAGATGGAAATGGGTTGTGATGGCGAAAGTGCAGATATGCAATCAAAAGCTTCTCAGGTTCAAATATGACACCAAAAGTGAACAGTCTGGTTCAGCCTCAGGAAATTTGCAGGGAGAAGAGTGGAGTGTGGGTAGAGAGTGAAGTCTGAAATGGCACCTGAATACAATGGCTTTGGTCCTCCCAAGATTTAATAACAGCCTCCAATTGCAGGCCATAGTTTGCGAAGAAAGTTACCACCACCAGCCTCATGCCGTTTAGACCAGTATCAATTGTAGCCAAGTAAGAACTTGAAAATCTTACTCCCCTATCAGGCCCCTCTGCTGCTCTCCCATTGGAGTCACGAAGTACAGCAAAACAACTGAGCAATTCAGAATCTCCTTCCCCTCCCCCATTTCTGAAGAAGGGTCTCGACCCGAAACGTCAGCTTTCCTGCTCCTCTGATGCTGCTTGGCCTGCTGTGTTCATCCAGCTCTGCACCTTGTTATCTCAGATTCCCCAGCATCTGCAGTTCCTACTATCTCTTAAACAATTTTAACCCCACTGTGAAGCCTCTTCCAAGGATGCCTACCTTGAAGAAGTTACCATCCTCCCTCCGGAAAGACCTCAGTGGATCTCTCTCCCACTGCAACTCTCCTGTCATCTCTTCAGTCCTAAAACTGCTCGACCATGTCCTGAAGCAAACCAGGTACTACAGCAACATTGCCTTTCTTAGTACCTGCCTACAGAACCGGATCATCCCCAATGGACTACAGTCTACATTTAGGCCTTCCCAATTTGGCCCCAATCGCGACAACTGCTATATTCAGAACATTGAGATCCTTCAAAAACATTTCTCCCTGCGACTCCTCAAACACACACTCGCAGCAATGCGCTGGCATCTCCGAGTACTACAATCAAGCCTACCCCAGCTCTGGGCCTCCCTCTCCCAGGCCTGCAAAGGACCTCTCCTGTTTTTCATTCTTCGTAGGATCCACAACCTGAACACACGATTCTACTACTGGCTCCACCCCCGCCTCTTTGACCTGTCTGCCTCCTCTCCACCTATCTTCTCCTTTATCCATCTTCTATCCGCCTCCCCCTCTCTCCCTATTTATTTCAGAATCCCCTTCCCCTCCCCCATTTCTGAAGAAGGGTGTAGACCCGAAATGTCAGCTTTCCTGCTCCTCTGATGCTGCTTGACCATGCTGTGTTCATCCAGCTCTACACCTTGTTATCTGAGCAACGTCTGCTCTACCATTTACTGTGCCTGGTGAAAATGTTTCTTGTTTCAAAATGAATAAATACACTATCATTATTCTAAAATCTAGTTCAAATTAATGCATTACCTCCAATTCTATACCAAAAAACTTGCTCATTAAAACCATTATTAAAATAAAGCTTTCACAATCAATTAATTTGTGATTCTCATTAAGAAAGATTTAAACAGAACGCTTTATCATACCAAGTCTGCCTGGCTACCATCAAGATTTTCAATTGCAGAACACAGTTTGAGTGTATTTTATCTCAGTAACAAAGGAATTAATTAAACCTGGGGAGATTGCCCCAAGTGGATTAAATACACTGCAGTTATTTAACACATATGATCTAATGCAAATATTTAGGCATTTCCTTTTACATTCTAACATCAAACAAGTGTCTCCAGCTTAAGAGATAGTAAGAACAGATGCTGGAGTCAGAGATAACACAGTGTGGAGCTGGATGAGCACAGCAGGTCAGACAGCATTAGAGGAGCAGCAAAGTTGATGTGGCCTCCTCTACATCGGTGAGACCAAGCGGAGGTTCACAGACTGCTTTGTAGAGCACCTGCGCTCTGTTTGCAACAAACGACAATACCTTCTAGTCACAAACCATTTCAACTCCCCCTCCCACTCCCTGGGTGACATGTCCATCCTGGGCCTCCTCCAGTGTCACAATGATGCCACCCGGAAACTGGAGGAGCAGCACCTCATATTCCGCCTTGGGAGCATAAAACCCAATGGTCTCAATGTGGAATTTACCACTTTCAAAGTCTCCCCATCCCTGGCCTCATCCCATGACCAACTGTCCCTCTCATCCCTGCCCCCTTGACCTGACACAACCTGTCCATCTTCTCTCCCGCCTATCCGCTCCTCCCACCGCACTGACCAATCCCCACCACTGCCTACCTGCACTCACCTATCACCATCCCATCTACATTCCCCAGCCCCACCCCTCCTCTCTCTTTTTATTTCACAACTCCCTTCCCCGTCCCCCATTTCTGAAGAAGGGTCCTTCTTAGACACACTACTGTTCTGCCATTCTCACATTCCGATCACTTAATCTGCATTATTAGCAGCCTCTCTCCTCCAGCACTCCACCTCCCCACTATAGCATAAATGCTGTCCCCTCCACACTTCATATCAGCTCTGATGAAGAGTCATCTAAACTTGAAATATTAGCTTGTTCTCTCTCCATGGATGCTGCCTGATCGGCTGTGATTTTCAGCATTTTTTGTTTTCAGTACGGATTCCAGCACCTGCAGTAATTTGCTCTGACTATGATAAGCTCGTAAGGAAGTTCAAAAAATAAATTCGCACATTGCACAGCACTGTGGCAGTAAATTTCACATCCTCAAAAAAAAAGTGCAGCTATTTTTGTTCAACTGGTATTCAATCAAGAGACAGAGCTAGAGACAGTCATAGTGGGTAAAGGATAGGTAAATCATTGCTCCTTAGGATTCCTAAATGACTACTACTGCTTTACTGTCTAGGAGAGGGCTGAGTATATTCTCCTTGGATGGTGTTTGCAGATGTTTTAAAAATTCATTCACAGGATGTGGGCGTTGCAGGCTGGGCTAGCATTTATTGTCTATCACTAATTGTTTAAGAGTCACACACATTGCTGTGGGTTTGGGGTCACAGGTAGGCCAGACCAGGTAAAGATAACAGATTACAACAAAAGGACATTAGTGAGTCAGATGGGATTTTCCTGACAATTGACAATGGTTTCACAGTCACCATTTAGTCTTATTTCCAGATTATTAACAAATTCAAATTACTCCATCTGTGATGGTGGGATTTGAACCCAGGTTTCCAGAACATCACCTGGGTTTCCTAGATTAATAGTCGAGCAATAATGCCACTAGGCCATCACCTCCCCTTAAAAGATAAGAACTATTAAATTAAGAAGCTAACATGACAGCAGGCAGCACTTAATGAAGACAACTTAGGTCTGACCCACCAGCTGGAAAGCCAGCGAGATCCATGTGTCGCCTCTTTTAGGAAAGGTTTGCTTCACACTGAGTGTCACCTCAGTGCATCAATGGACCATGGTAGGCCTTCTCCAGGATCAAGGTCCCTGGGGGCAAAAGTCCTGCCAACCGCCAACACCCTCCATGAGTTGCAGGTCAAGCAAAGGCTGACAGCTCTGAAAGGCAGAACGTAGCTGAAGGCAGTGGTTGCTGTAACTATGACAACTGCTGGAGGCCTTGGATTGTCAAGGCCATGGGTGAGAAATGATGGAGGTGAGGTTGCATGGGAGAAAGAGAGGGAGGAGAGGACATCAGCAGCAGGGGTGGCTGTCAGCCCATAATGGCTGTCTCAGTCAGGCACTGAGTCTTTAAGTCATGCCTCTGAACAAGAAATTCTCCTCCTCTAAGTCCCTGCAAGAAACCTTTCACTGATTTGCCTGTCATGCAGTTTGCCTGGCATTTGCTTAATAACAGTGGGATGAGACCTATAAGTTGGCACTAATTGCCCATATAAGTGTATCAATTAGTGATGGGCAGAAAGGCCATCTAAGGATCTTCCCATGAGATTAAATTGGTGGGAAGGCAGCAAGGTGGCCCTGTTTGACGAAAAGCCTCCATCATTAAACTCACCAGGAGGTAGGGCATTAATTTCTGCCTGACATTTCTGTTACTTATTTCTTTATCATTAACTTACAAATGAATTTCAGTGGATTTGAGACAGGCCATAAATCCCAGCAGATTATATTCTCAGCCAGTGAGAATTAATTCAGAAAGTTAATTTATTATATTCTCACTGGGTGAGATGCTCAGAGACGTCACATCTCTGCTGGGACCTTGCATGCAATGAATGGCTTATCAGAAGATGTCAGAGGCAATGGTCTTCTGTTCTTTGCTCCTGTGATCTTCAGAAAGCTACGACTGGAACAAAATCATATAATAATAAGCTTCACTAGGTATACACTGTAGGAATCCAAAAATTGTCAGCCTTAACAAAAGCTTTAAATGTCAGGAAAATATGATGTTTGTGACTGTTCCCTGTAAGAAGAAAGAGAATAAATAAAATAACATACTCACTTCAGGGTTTCAAGTGACATCTGCAAATTGTAATTTCGTTCCTGTTCTGGTAATTTGGAGAATTCCACCAGACAAGGATGTTGCCGTTTGTTGTCATCCCGGATCTGTAAGGAAATGCCAAGTTGTGTTAATATCTTCACAGTTGTAGCGGCATATTATAATCAAAAGCCTGTCTTAAATCTCCAAATCAACTCTAATTTTGATTATCACAAAGTTTTGGCAAACATAAACAAACTAAGTTAAAGTGTAATAAGGGATTTTGGCTACAGCATTGTTGTTTCAATGTTTAGCGAAAGTAAAGTTAAAAAATTCTCATTTCTGCCTAATTCAAATAGCTGAAACTAAAGGAAATGCTTTTTCTTCAAATAATTCTCCCTAATCCTGTCATGAAGTTAAAAAAAACGATAGAAGACAGTCTTGCTAAATTCTCAGAAGGTTAAATACTGTATCAAATTGGGTCTTCTTGCCTTGGGGTTGCTAGCTTGATAAAGTTGATTAGAGGAAGAACAAGGGGGTGTGCATTTTATTCAGCACCTACCTACCCCTGGTTTGATAAATGCCAGTCAACAGTTTCAAATTGGAGGACCACCTTAGCCCTTGCATTGATGTCCAAGGCCCACCCGATGCACAGGTGGGCCTGTAAATGGGTGAGCAAGTGTACAGCTGCTTAAATATGCAAAAATGTAATGTGTGCAATCCTAAATTTCAGGACCATTAACACTCCGTTTTTCTATCACGCAGCAAGAGATTGAAAAAACAGTTACTGAAGTGGTCTTTAGTGCTTTAAGAACACTGTAAGCTTTTTTTTGGAGACAGAGAGCTCAGCCTGGGTCACTAAAGAAATCTAGCTCATTAGTTACTCAGTGGTGCACCAGCCACAACCACACCCCACTCCTCAACATAGCAATCTCTAAGCCATCAGTTCTCCTCACACCACCTCCACTCACCTTCCCTGGTTGGAACTGCAGGCTGGCTCCACATGGGAGCCATTTGGTTTTCAGCCCTTCATAGCCAGAAGGTTGAGGCTCGCTCCTCTGGGATGCTCACATGTCATTTAAGTCTAACTCCAGTGATGGCTTGAGTCTCCCAGCAGTGGTTTGGCATCACACAAGTTGAAGTTCCTCCTTGAGAGCCAAGTAACATGTTTAATAGAACTTCAAACCAACTTGGGTGATGATGTAGCCAGTTCCAGGAAAATACACTTACTGCGTACTTTGCAACCTTTACTATATTCCGAGATACTGCTTTCTAACGTTGCTTGCCTTTCAATATAAAGGTTTATTTTCCTTCATTAGATTCTAACTAAAATAATCTTCAGCCTGATTCAAAACCAAATTGACTTACTTTTCCTAAGCTAACAGACAATAGAAAAGAGGGCTCCTGGTTTCAAAGTCTATCGTATATGAATTAATGGTACGTCACCAACATACCGGCCCATATGTCCAGCCAAGCTCAATTTTGTTCATCACCCAGAGCTCATGGATGTTTTCTGCTAGCTTTTCTCGAACTCGGTCCAGGTGAGGTGGGAGTACAATCTGAAGGTTCAAGAGAGAAACGTAATTCTTGAAGGTAAGCTTGCAAAGCATATTTTTCCCCTAAACATTCAATATACAGGAGTATTAGCAAAAGTCAGGGACATCATACATATATATAGTTTGAAGGATCAATAATGACTATATACAGCTTTCTTCTTTTGGTGAAATCTCATCCATTTGGATTTCACTGCTAAACCTCCTCTTCTTCCTCCAAAATAACAAACAGTGAGGGCTTCCAACACAAACACCAACTTTCCCACTTCTTAGTCGAAAACAAAAATTGGTATCCTAAAACAGAAGGCATGGTCCCATTCAGGCACTAAGCCAATCAAAAGAAAAGGCATGAGCAGTACAAAAAATGTCTATTTATATTTCCAGCAATTCCTATATTTCTTTCCATTCAAAGGCACATTAGATATACTTTGAGGTTATTGTGGCAATTTTTAAGGCCAAGAATTGGATCAAATTAACCATGGCAACATTGCCAGCAACATGATAATTGGTGAGTCAGAGAACAAACTATTCACGTCGGTAAACACATCATAAATAAATTCTGCTGTAAAAGGGTTAAACATCACATTCATAAACTATTTTATACCTAGTGCTCAGCACTTGTGAGTTGGCAAAAAAGTCATCAAACAAATATGATGCCTCAGCAAAAGCATAACACATTGTTTAGAAATCAAAACTTACACACATTGGCATAAGATGCCAGCAGCGACATAGAATCACAACTGGTCCAATACCAAGGGGTATATTTTGCTCCAATCATTAGAAAAATGAAACTGAGCATAAAGTGTGAGAAAGGATTCGTGAGCTCAGATATGAATGCAATGTAAATATTCTGCAAAATTAGCTTTGTTACATTGCAGTAAGAATTCATAAAATACTGATACATGATTTTAGAGTTTAGAGTCATGATTCATGATTAAGTCAGTGTGATGTGTATGAATAGGGTTTAATAAATATGTCGATAAGCCTCTGAGGTAACTTATGGGTTCACTGTGACCTACATTGTCGTGCTTTTGTGTTTCATTAATACGTTGGATTCTTTACAATACGGAGCATATTGCTCTCTAGTCTTACCTTGTAGAGTGCAATAATAAACAAAGTTTAACAAAGTTCAGCTCAAATTAAGACCTGAAGAACCCATAATAGAAGATGATCAAACAGGTGTTCAGCATTCAAGAAAACAAAGCTGTGCATTCCTTCCTTGTTCTCTGATTACATGTAGTATTCAAGGATTTTTAAACCTTGAAACCTCTAACTCTGAATCAAAAATCCATCTCTATTCCTTAGCTTAAATATCAACATCACAAACAAATTGCCTGGTCATTTTCATATTGTTAAATACACTCATAAAATATTGGTGGTATACAGATGTTAGTCTGTGATGCTGATATAAAGCAGAAACAGAATTAATCTATAACTTACACTGTGATGTTCCCCTAAAGTATACAAGCTATCTCTGGTTCTTGATCTATATGGTACCATAACTTCACATACTTAAACATTGTAGTTAAATCACAAAAGTGATCAATTTGTCACTCCCTGTCTTGAATGCCCCCAACCACAAAAACACAAACAGAAATCAGTGGACAATCCTGAGATGTGTTATAAAAGAGTAACACATCAAATTTGATGAGACATATTGATTTTGAACTATGTAATTTGCATTTATAACATATTATTATTTGGGATCTTGGTTTTGAAAGTAGAGGTAAATATGTTTTTGATTTTCAAGTCTCTTAAGGTGATTTATTTTTTATAAGGGTCAGAAGCTCATTTCTTCTACTAGTGGGTCAAAACTGCATTTCCAAGAAAGGATGTGACTTTTGCTAAATGATAAAGAAGCAACCTGATGAAATAATTGCTTAAGTGTTTTCTCAGTTGAGATTTTACAACCTCAAGAAAAGAGAGACCAGAGGCCAGAAGGGGGCTGAAGATCTGTATTACCAGATGTGCTGTTTAGCAGCCTCAAAGTAGTCAAAATCACTGACAAAAGTCCTGATTTTTTTTTCCCATAGAGTTTAGTGAGAACGTTCAGTGAGTTGGCCTGTGTTGGTGTGCCTCTGGAAGAGACAGAGAGAATCATATCTGGTGATTGCCAAAATTAAATGTTTGCAAACTCATTAGTTGGTTAAGAAATTTTAAAGTGAAAATAGGAGTGATACCTCACTGGGGCTGAGCGTCTGAAAAGAATATTGTGGGGAAAAAGTGTTGTTTCTTTCTACTTGCTGCTAATGACGACAGATTTTCAAACTATTCCATATATAGCAAAAATAGAAATTGCTGGAGTATCTCAGCAGGTCAGTCAGCATCTGTGGAGAGAAATCAGAGTTAACATTTCGGGTCCACTGACCCTCCTTCAGAACTGATGATAAATAGAATCATAGAATCCCCACAGTGTGGAAACAGGCTCTTTGGTCCAACAAGTCCACACCATGCCTCACCATGCCCCACCATGCCACATTACCCACCTTATCTATACATCCTTGAACACTACGGGCAATTTAGCACGGCCAATCCACCTAGCCTGCACATCTTTGGACTGTGGGAGGAAACCAGAGCACCTGGAGGAAACTCACAGACACAGGGAGAATGTACAAACTCCACACAGACAATCACCCAAGGATGGAATCAAACCCAGGTCTCTGGCGCTGTGAGGCCCATGTAATGACAAGGCCTGGTGCATGGAAGTGGGGGAAACCACAGGGAAAGGTGCTCAAGCCCTAAAATTGTTGAATTAGATATTAAGTTCCCTACTCGCACACAACAGGCCTTGTCATCACATTGGCTGCTACCATACACTACACATTGTCAGCCACTAAAAGTCACCGTTAGCAGCTATTCAATCCCCCACACTGACCTTTAACCACTCCTTTGTCTATCCATTTGTGTTTCTTTATCTTTGGGCTCTATCTCAACCTATCGTTTACTTCTCCCCACCTCCCCCAACCCCATTTTCTTTTCCTAGCTATCATCAGCTCTGAAGAAACTCACCACAGGTGCTGCCAGAGATTTTCCAGCAATTTTTGTTTTTGTTTCAGATTTCCAACATCCGCAGTTCTTTCAGTTATATATAGTTTTTCTTTTGTGTAATAAACTTGTGTTCTTTTTTCTGAAAAGTATATTGGATGCCTCTTGTGACTATGTTCAGTGAATGACCACGGCTGTAACCAAACTGCAAAAAATAAAACTTAGGGCCTATCGAGCCAGACCTCACTATCGGATACGAGTTGACCAGTATTATCATCACTAGGATCATAATAACTACAAGGGTTTTGTGACATCAGGCTGTAAATGCATTAATAGTCTTGAAAGAAGCTGCCTACTTGTCTTTCTATGTACACAAACATGAATATTATGCTAGCAGAGTGCACAACGATACTGTGTATTAATGTTCATAACGCCAGCTTCAAAAAAATTGTCTTTTTGGGCAGAAGCTCCAAATTTGCATCCATTTAATGCAATTAAATCTTCTATTTTAATATGCAGTTCCTACACCCAGTATGATTTGTATCTGTGGTGACATACAGCAATATGCAATTGTCCAACAAAACAAGCGCTTTACCTGAGATGTACCCACAGGCATTGGTGTAAAGGCAGCTTGAGTGAGTGAGATGTTAGGGCCAAGGAGGTCCCTGACACCATTATGATCTTGTTTGTATTCGTTAGTGTGTTCCACCCTCATCTTCTCTTTCGGAAGCAAGGCTTCAAAACAAGGAGCATAACCTGGAGGTGGCAGGAACTTAAACTCCCCATGACGACCGCCAAGCAAAAAACGGACTCTAAGGAAACATAAATGCTGCACAATTAGACAAAATGGTTGCATTAAAAACTAAACAGCAGAAAATATCATGCTAAGATCAGCAGAACAATAAAATTCTTGGCCAACAATTAAGCAGAGATTTGCTGCTCATGCTGGTTCAGGAAACACCAGACAAGCAAGATAGGATTCTCCGTGCAGGCAGTCATGAGGACTGTTGCTAAAACGTTCAGTCCACTATAACTCAAATGTCTTCTTGTACTAAATCACAGTGATAAAATCCTCCTCAAATAGCCCCACCAGCTGATGGCTCACAAGGCAGTCTCATTCACACAGGACATAGTACAGCACTGGAACAGGCCTTTTGGCCCACTATATCTGTGCCAAATATGATGCTATTCTAACCTAGACCTCAGAAGAAAATTCCACACATTCGTCTGAAATCTCATAGCGCCGAATGGAATATATTCCACACCATCCCGTGCATGGATGACAGTCACATTTGTCGATGGCACACTTCCAGCTTGACCGAACATGCCACCGACACCAAACTGAGCCAAGTGGTGAAATCCCAAGTTTCAAGCATCCAGAGAGATTCTGAAAAGCCCTCAACCACTTGAGCTACAAGTAAGGCATGAAGACCAGTAGGGAATCGAGCAATGGTACCGTCACTCTACTAGTAATTCGGAATCCCAATCTAATGTTCTTGGTTTTAATCTCACCATTGCAGATGAAGAAATTTGAATCCAATAAAAAAATTCTGACATTAGACGTTAGCCTAATGGCAGCCATGTAACAATAGTTGTAAAAACTCATCTGGTTAACTAATGTTCTTTAGGGAAGGAAATTTGCCATCCTTACCTGGTCTGGCCTACATGTGACTCCAGACTGCAGCAATGTAATTGGCTCTTAACTACTTTCTGAAATGGTCCTAACAGGCCTCTCAGTTCAAGGGCAGTTAGGGTGGGCAACAAATGTCAGCCCAGTCAGTGATGTTCACATCCCATTAATTAAAACAAAAATTGTGATTGTAGCCACCCAAGTCAGCCATCATCCATGTGCTGAGCTCAAACACTGAGACATCCAGTGCTGGTGGTATCACAGCCATTTACTATAGCCCGAACCTTTATGAAGTCAGAAACATTCTGCACATTCGCCAATGTAGCACTGGAGCTCCAAATCCAAAGTCCAGCCCCCACACACACCTATTTTCACCGTTCAGGTTGGGGAGGAGCAGGGGAATGGAGAGGGCATCACATATTTCACACTCACCTAGTTTATGGAAGCAGTGGCACATTTAACACTTTCACAGCCTCCACATATAATTATTTTGGATCATCCAATCCTCTTAAACTGACTCCTGGTCTTTATACTTCTTTTTGGTCAGAAGTGTAAGCTTTTCTTTATAAAACTATCATCGAAGATTCCTTCATTCCACCTAACTATAAGCCAGCATTTATTACTTATCCCTATTTGTCTTTGAGAAGGTGGTGGTGAGCTGCCTTCTTGAATAGCTGCAATCCGTTTGTGGTGTTAAGTACATCCAAAATGTTGTTTGGGAGGGAATTCCAGGATTTTCACCCAGGGACAGTGAAGGAACAGTGATATATTTCCAAGTGAAGATGGGGAGTGGCTTGAAGGGGTACAGGGTGTTCCCATGTATCTGCTACCCTTATCTTTCTAGATGCTAATGGTCACAGGTTTGAAAGGTGCTGTCTAAGGGTCTTCGGTGAATGTCTACACTTCATCTTGTAGATGGTATGCACTACTGCTCCTGTATGCTGGGGATGAAGGGAGTGAATGTTTGTGAATATGGTGCCAGTCAAGAGGACTATGTGGTCCTGAATGGTCTCAAGCTTGTGGAGTTATTGGAGCTGCACTCATCCAGACAAGTGGGTGCAGCATGCAGATATTTCAACAAGTTTTGGTGAATCATGAGATATGTTATTCACAGCAGGATTCCTAGCCTCTGACCTGCTCCAGTAGCTAATGTATTTATATTGTATTTAAATAAAATATTGTGAGGAATTCAGTGATAGTAATGCTATTGAAGGTGAAGGTCAGTAGTTAAATTGTCCTTTATTGGAGATGATCATTGCCGAGCACTTGTGAGGCACACTTGTTATTTGCCACTAGTTAGCCCAAGCCTGGATACTGTCCAAGTCTTGTTGTGTTTGGACACAGACTGCTTCAATATCTAAGGAGTCGAGAATGGTGCTGAACATCATACAATCATCAGTGAATATCCATACGGCTGATGGAGGGAAAGTCATTGATGAAGGATCTGAAGATGGTCAGGCCTAGGACACTACCCTGAGGAACTCCTGAAGAGCTGCCCTGGAGCTGAGGTGACCGACCTCCAACAATCACAACCATTTTCCTATCTGGCAGGTATGACTCCAACCAGCAGAGGATATTACCCTGATTCCTGTTGATTCTAGTTTTGCTAGGCCTCCTTATTGCCACTCTCGGTCAAATGCAGACTTGATGTCAAGAGCAGTCATCCTCTCCTCACCTCTGCAATTCAGCCCTTTTGTCCATGTTCAGTCCAAGATTATAATGAGGTCAGGAGTTGAATGGATTTGGCAGAATACGAACTGAGTGTCGGTGAGCAGGTGCTGCTTGAAAGCACTGTTGATGACACCTTCCATCACTTTAATAATGATCAAGAGTAGACTGATGGGCAATAGTTGACTGGGCTGAATTTGTCCTTTTTTTGTGTACAGGACATACCTGGGCAATTTTCCACATTGTCAGGTGGTTGCCAATGGTGTAACTGTACTGGAAGAGCTTGACTAGGGGACCAACAAGTTCCGGAGTACAGGGCTTCAGTACTATTATCAGAATGTTGTCAGGGCCCATAGCCTTTGTAGTATCCAGTGCCCTCAATGGGAGAAGAATGCTGCTGACTGTAATGAGGAACTACACAAATTGAGCACCAGGATGTCGTACTGGAGGCTCTTGCAGCAGTAGAACAGATGACCAAGAATGCTGAGAAGCCATCCAGTGTGAGAGGCAGTACAACATTGTCTGAACTTGCTACCTTCTTGCAGGTTGACAGCATTCAGACTTAAACCACTGTCCTTGCTATTGCCTGTCTGCCACCCACGCCTAAATAGTGAAGTCCAAAGCACTGCACCCACACATCCCCCCCCCCTCTCTCTGTCTCACACACATGACAGGCAAGAGTACCAACAAAACAACAAAAAAACATATTAATGAACATCGGATTTGTTGTTTGATAAAAAATGTTACGGTGAGGTTCTCAGCAGTGGTGTTTATTGCAGAAATCTGTCCAAGAGGATGCTCTGTCAGGACTCAGCAGATGAATGGAAAGGTAGAGTACAATGGAGCAAAGTGGTGAGGGGATGCTTCTCTGAAGGAACTGGAGTCCGAACAGATGCTCATGAGCGGGAGTGAAGATATCCTGGCTGTGTCCTTCACTTCACTCCTCTGTTTCTGGCTTCCCATCTCCGTACTTTCTGCACTAACAGCCAAAATAGCTAAACTGACTTAACCTGCCATTGTCATTGCAGCAGTCGTGTGCCTTTTCTAATATAGTGTGCCAGCATGCCTCTACTGCCAGAATATTGCAACCAGTTGGTGTCAGATTCATGAGGTGGTTCCACACTTGTTCAGCCATCTTTCGTGCAATATTGACACACTGTGGCACAAACACTGAACTGAAATGAACGCAGAAATGGAAGAATAACTTACTTTACTCCTGTAGAGAAGCTGACCACAGGAAAGAAGAGCCCATCAGTGTTGAAGTTTTCAAACATCCCCTGTACTGGTTGCCCATTAATTCGGAAGGAAATGCTTGGAGCGCTTAAATCCAGACAACAGCTGATAACATCATCAGCTTTTAGGAGGTGCTGATTTGGTGAATTTACCGTTCGGGCAACACAGCCTAAAGGCAAACAGAACCACAAATTTAGAAAATATTATCTCTGTTTCCGAATGTCACGCTGGGTAGGCTTCCCTCTGTTGGAAATGAAGCTAAATGTTCATTTTGATTTTTTTTTAACAAGCTATTTAAATTTGGATAAAATTGTGAATCACGATATTGAGATCACGGCAGGCAGACACTCAGCTAACGTGGCTCACTCGAGATGAAAATGGTAGCACATAAATTGGCATTTGAGAAGGTGGCATAAGTGTCTTTAATTCAGAGTGAGTGGCTAACCATGAAGCTGTCCCCTTGAATCCAGAATATGACCTGACTTCCAATATCAGTCTTCTTCATCTGACAGGATACACAATTCAAGATAGCACCTGAAATCAGGCGATCTAAAAAGTTGACAATTGTGCTATTCTTTATCAAGGCATTAACAGAAGCAATTGTAAATATTAGCACTTCTTGGGATCAGTGAAATCCATTTATTATTCCAGTGCATGAGCTTACGGCTAACCCACCAGTTAATATCAATACTGACCTCATGTGCAGAAGGCTGCCATTAAAGTTTGGGAGAATACCAGTGATGCAGTTCCAGCAACATCTTTAGAACCACCAATCGTTATGTTTCAACAAAATTCTCCGCTATGCACTACTAACCTCCTGAACATGTGACTAACATTTCAGGTCAATATCAGTCTCCAGTAACCAGGCTGCAGATTTATTTCCAGTACAACAAATAAAGTTGCCGTAGTAATTGTCATCCAGACAGACAACAACCAGACTGGTGCATCACAAAGTACTTGCCTCTTGTTGCCAAGTGAAAGTGACCATCGTCCCAGAGGACCATAAGGCTACTTTCTGCTGGACAGAGAGAGATACAGCTCACTGGGTTTCACTGGAGGAACGTCACGCCTTGTTGAAAAGGTAAGGACCTTCATGGTGAACTCAGCTGTATGGCAATTGAACCTGCGCTGCTGGTTTGACTCTGCATCCCAAACCAGCTGCCTAGCCAACTGAGCCAACTGACTCCAGGTGCCAAATTATAATATTGGCATAAGCACACAGAGAAGCTAAAGCGGGTCAGCACACCAAGAAGGTGAACTAGAATTAACAGGGTTAGGGTTAATCTGAAACAAATCATTCTACATTTGAATGAAAAAACAATGCATTTCACCACCTTATGACACTTCCTACTACTTTACAGCCAATGAAGGACTTATCAAGTATCATTACTTTTGACATCTAGGAAACACACCAACCAATAATAAATGCTCTATAAAGTCCACACACAGTAGTGAAATACATGACTGGATCTATTATGTTTTTTGTGATCTAGTTGGAGAAATACATGTTAGCCATGATACTCACCTCAAATATGGCTCTTCCAACAGTGCAGCATCTCCTCAGTACTGGGTTACACTCAGACTATGTGAATAACCCCCCTGCTCTTGTATGAATATGCAGGGGTTTTCCAAATGGTGGGTCAGAGCCTCCAATGCGATAACAAGATGAGATTCTGGGACCCAAGCCCTGAAGTAATAATAGCTGCAATGGAACCCGGGCTGCGCTCTTACCGCATTAATTATTTTTTGGTGAGGGTGGCCTAATGGACAGCTCTCTGCTACAAAAAAATCCTGTGAATAGGTGCATGTTTGTGTTTAACTGCAGCCTTTCCATCAACAGTCCCCATTCCTTCAAGGATTCTTATCTGCAACTCCCCCACACCCAACCCCAAGAATTTTCATCCCAAGGTCATACGAAGTTTGAGGCAATAAAGTAGGTTTACACCAGGACAAGAAAAGGTGGGAATACTGTTGTGGGAGAGAGGGAGTGCATCGAGAGAGCTGGGACCACTGGAATGCTATTTCTGCAGAATGCATAGCACATGGGACAACTTGGCTAATAATTACTTTAGAAAATAGACAAGATGAAGCTGAGCCAGATAACAACTCCTGCTAATTGCAGCTATTACTTTTACAGCCACCTGAGAGGGTAGACAAATCCTCGGCTTAACACCCCATCCAAAACGCAGCTCCAACAATGCTGCATTCCCTCAGCATTAGGATTTTCCTCGACTATATGAACAAGTCCCTCCAGTAGGGCTTGAAACCCTCTCCTTCTGCCTCAGTTGAGAGTATTACCACTGTGTAAGGTTCACAAAGATGATTAGCAGCATTTCCATCATTTAAAAGAATGGGAAGACACTTTTGAAAATGTTAACAGATTCTAAAATTACAGGTTTTGAGAATTGAGAAACTTAATTAAGAAATGACTCCACTAGAATATCATAACACTGTAACAGAAAATACAACTGATTTACAATATTGACATTTATACCACCAGTGGAACTGAAACATGACAGATAAATGACAGTTTCTTCACTGTAGTTTCTAACTATAATAATGAGGCCACAAGCCTGAATGGCATTCAGTGTTCAATATTTAACTGCAGTTGGCTGGATTTTTCTGAGTTCTGTGAACCCAGAAGTTTCCTCAAAGTGGATTCTGAGGGTAAGGGCCCTTCGAAACCACCCTCTGGATCGAAGTAACAGTCTGAGGAGCCTCCTCGTTCGGGCGTGCACCTTCCATGAGGCCTTTGACCCCACCCAGTCAACCAGGCACCAATCCCCACTCCACCAATGGAAGCTTCATAACCTCCTACCACAAGACCACTGAACTCCAACCCCAATGTTCAATGGCCTATCCGAATGCTTCATCTCTTGCCCATTGTCTCCCATGATCACCACTGCTGGATCTCATCACAGCTTGTCATATAGTACGATCCATCTGGTAGATTTGCTACCATCATCCTCATTCCTGTTCGAAATCTTCAGAGCCTTGTAGGTCTAGTCTGGTAGAAGACACCACTCAGTGGTCTAACAAGAAGAGATTCTTGTCTTAAACAAGACACAGCTTTTTGCATGATAGCAACTAGGTACAAGTTTCATTAATATCACAGACATTGTTATTGAAACTATGAGAGAGACTCTAATGTTAAGTCTTACTCCTTCAAGATCCAAAGCTGTTCTCCCACCCAAGGCCATTTGACAACATTATATTCGGTGATAATTCATGTACTCCTCAGGATTACCCCTTATCCCTTGAAAATCATCGCCCTACAGAACCTCTTCCTCCAATCTTCCCAGTTAAAGTGTCATAGAGTCATTGAGATATACAGCATGGAAACAGACCCTTCGGTCCAACTCATCCATGCCAACCAGATATCCTACTAAATCTACTCCCATTTGCCAACATTTGGGCCATATCACTCTAAATCCTTCCTATTCATATACCCATCCAGGTGCCTTTTAAATGTTGTAGTCGTACCAGCCTCCAGCACTTCCTCTGGCAGCTCATTCCATATATGCACCACCCTCTGCATGAAAAAATTGCCCTTTATGTCCCTTTTATATCTTTCCCCTCTCACCTTGAACCTATGCTCTCTAGTTTTAGATTCCCCCACCCCAGAGAAAAGACTTTGCCTATTTACCTTAGCCATGCCCCTCATGATTTTATAAACTCTTATAAGGTCACCCCTCAGTCTAAGACACTCCAGAGAACATAGCCCCAGCCTATTAAGCCTCTGCCTATAGCTCAAATCCTCCAATCCTGGCAACATCCTCATAAATATTTTCTGAACCCTTTCAAGTTTCGCAACATCCTTCCTATAGCAGGGAGACCAAAACTGTACACAATTCTCCAAAAGCAGCCGAACCAATGCCCTGTACAGTTGACTCTTTTGTTCCCTTGTTCAGGCTTGCCTCTTGTGACTGACTCTCCACCTGACTGAAGGTTGATTGTGTAAACTATATTGGACTTCAGTGCAGGTCCAAGATCCGAGATGTCAGATAAACAGTGTGAAATCAAACCACCACAACTGAATGGCGGGCTCTCCATGACTTTCTGATTGATCCATGAGTCTGATCAGTAAAATATTTTTCTCAATGTAGCTGACTTTTCTGTGCAACAGTGGGACATTGTTACCTGGTCGGAGTGCATCAAAGGAGCTGCTGAACGGAAGCCCTGACCGGCTCTTCAGCTTGATGTAAGAGACCTCACAACCCCCTGTTTGAGGAACAGCAGAGGCTTCCCCTGATCAACATGCCTCCATGAACCAATTAAATCCATTGACTGGTCTCTCATCTCACCTGTGTACCCTGTGGTGAAAATATGCTCTGCTACACTCTCACCTGTGGGCCTTGTGGTGAACACATGCTCTACTACATTTATCTATAAAAACTGTATCGGAACTCCAGAAATAAATAACAGATTCCGAGGTGCTTACAGACATACTGAACGTGTGATATAAATGCATGTTCTTCCCCGCATGCCATAATAGTCAGTGGCTTAAGCCAACAGATACCAACTGATGATACACTCCATTTGGAATTCAATATCAATCTTGATTCCTCATAATGGTTTTATTTGATTTTTTAAAAAATAGACATTCTGCGAATATTTGTTCCAAAATTCTAAAAGATGTCGCTATGCCCGATATGGGAAATAGTATTAAGTCTAAAATTAGTCAAGTAATATCTTAAAATTTTGAAAAATTTGCACACAGAACACTTCAACATTAACCATCAAACTATCATATGTTTGCATATGATTGACATGCAAAAAGTCATTGAGCTGCTTCCCACAAGCAATGAACGGGCCATATTTCATAACAATCGTTATGTCATGTGGCAGATGTTTTTAGTTTAAACATTTCTCTATTTTAACATGATTTTTCAAGTAAATTTTGATGTTAAGAAGATGAATAGTCTGGATGAAGGCTCAAGCTTTGCATTTGCAATAGGCTATGTATATTGTTAAAGTTCCTAATTATGTAGAACTACCTACCTGCCCATAAGTGGAGTCCATCAAATCCATAGGAGTAAAGGTCATCTCCAACGCCATTCCCTCCCCATCCCTCACCCCCTCCAGGGCACGGTGAGTAACCATCTGTTGAAGCCCAGCCAACTCGAAGATGTGTAGCTTCTGTTGTCACAAAGGGGTCAATATTGTCCACGATTAATTCATAGTACCACTTCTTGTATTGGGCAGCACCTTCACTTATTCCCAGAAAGATATTTGGTCGCATACTGAAAACAGAAAATAAATGTATCATCCTTCTTGATCAGACAAAACTTCATCCTGATTTTTGTAAAATGCTAACCCATGTTTGAACACAACAATTCCACGATCATCTACCTGCTGGAAAAGTGGTATATGTGAAATTTGAGACATAACCTGATTACACTAAGTTTGCAACCCAAGTAATCCACCATCTGAAACTTTGAGGCTGCACCATGACACTGCAGCAAAATTCTTTCCAACTACCAGGAGAGGATGGTCCATAACCCAGGAAAATGCCAGTGGCATCACTCCATTGCATGTTGGTACTCTTCCCTGCAGGATACCAGAATGGCTCACTGTGGGGGTTATGGGGTGGTGGAGGTCCCACAGTAAGTCTCCATCTTTAAATGATGAGTTTATTTTAAAACTTCCTTCAACAAAACAATCAACATAAAAACCGAAAGAACTGCAGGTGCTGTAAATCAGAAACAAAAACAGAAGTTGCTGGAACAGCTCAGCAGGTCTGGCAGCATCCGTGAACAGAAATCAGAGTTAACGTTTCGGGTCCGGTGACCCTTCTTCAGAACTGCAATCAACCAACCAAACAACCAACATTTTTGGCTCCTCATCCCAATCATTTTCTGTTCATTCATTTTCAGAACTGGAATGATAGGTCATTGTAGCAATATAAGAACTGAACAGAATATATGGGCAACATAACAACTGCTGCACTAAAGATGACCAGGGTCTCTGTCATTCATAGTCTACCATCTAGTCTACAAATGATCCAATTTTAATGAAGTTTTTGAATGATCATAACTGTTCATTCTCAATTAGTCTATAGCAGACCTAGAAATGCTGTTGCTGCTTGTAGCTGTTCTGCCAGGGGATGAGTTGCCACAGTATGCCACATTTGTCTGTCTTACGCTATCCTCACATAGCGACTATGGCTTGTCTGAAACCATTCAGTGTGACATCCATCATCCAACTACACCTCAGTCAATTCCTCTTTCTCTCTCCTCTTTGCCACCTATCAGGATTCTCTGTAGCTTTTCAGATCTGATCACATCCATTTCCTGGATGTCACTTTTTAAGAGTTCTTTTTGCTCTTACAATTTTAATAAGTAGCTGTATATAATATTAATTAGGACATGGCTGGAGTACTGTTGGCAGTTCTGGTCACCACACTACGGGAAGGATGAGACTGCACTAAAGAGTCATAGAGTGCGACAGCACAGAAACAGACCCTTTAATCCAATCAGTCCATGCTGACCATAATCCCAAGCTAAACTAGTCCCAACTGCCTGCATTTGGCCCATATCCCTCCAAGCATCTCCTATTCATGTACTTATCCAAATGTCCTTTAAACATTGTAACTGTACCAACATCCACCACTTCCTCTGGAAGTTCATTCCACCCACGAACCATTCTCTGCATAAAACAATTGTCCCTCATGTCATTTTTAAATCTTTCTCCTCTCACCTTAAAAATATGCTCACTAGTCTTGAAATCCCCTACCCAATGGAATAAACACCTGCCATTCATTCTATCCATACCTCTTGTGATCTTATAAATCTCTATAAGGTCAATTCTCAACCTCCTATGCTGCAGTGAAAAAAGTCTAAGCCTATCCAGCCTTTCCTTATAACGCAAACCTTCCATTCCCAACAACATCCTGGTAAATCTTTTCCAAACCCTGTCCACCTTAGTAATATCCTTCCTGTTAGAACTGGACACAGTATTCCAGAAGTGGCCCCACCAATGTCCATACAACCTCAACATAATGAGACGGTGCAGAAGAGATTCATCTTCCTCTTCTCTAACATCCTCCAGCTCCATCCTTGAGTGAACAGAGCAGCTTTAGAATGTCAGTGCATCCAGGTGCACAGAGGCCTTTTCAAGATAGTGCAGGCACCAGAGTTTCTGGGTCTTTCATTGATATCCAGAAAGTGGCAAGTTGTTTTGGCAATACCGTATGGTAAAACAGGGATAGAATTGGATGTGAGGGACACCATAGGGGCAGGGTAGATAGTTAATGAGGTTTGTTCAGTAAGATATGGCGAGTGAGTTTGTGGGGCCTCATGGTGAAAAGCCCTCCAAAAACACAATGCAACTCATACTTATGCAAAAAATACATAAGTTTCGGTCCTAGACATAATTCTAAACACTGAAAATATTTACTTTTGCGACTATTTGTGGTTGGCCATACTTTTTTTAAAAAGTAAAATGCTCACATCTATTCATTTGAAGAATGAGATAAGGAGTGACAACTTGGGAACATTGATGGAAAATCTTAATTATCTCTGAGCAGGGAGGCAATATGGCACATACTGGTGTGACATGCCTTACATGCCTGAAAATGGGGAGCTCCAGGATGGTTGTATGTTCACTTGCAAGCGTTAGTATTTTTTTAAACTGGTTCTTCCCTCTGGGAGTTTTGCCTTGAGTGCTGCCTGCATGTGCACATGCATCCACCCTACCTGCCTCTCTGACACCCTCCCCCACCTCCTTCACCCTCAGGCAGCTGCATTAGCCCTTGCTACCAGTAAGCCACCGACAACAGGCCTGAATAGAACTTTGAGTTCCTCACTGGTGAGCAAATGCTTGTGGGTGATAGCCCTGCCAACTACCCCCTCACTTCAATACAACTGCTAGGCAAGTGGCCTGGCCATGCAAATGAGCTGAAGAAATGGAACACCAGTCAATCATGTGAAATTCCATGCATGTCCCTATCCTTATAATTCAGGCCTGCATCCAAAATGGCATCTGTCCAACAGGAGAGTCACAACTGTATTTATAATTAATTTAAAAATATCAATACACCGGTTTACTATGTTTGTGACATTTAAAAGAACAGTAATTGTGAACATAGATCACTGGGATGATTTTAATTTTACCTGCTGACATGGTTGATGAGTCGTGTTTGTAACAGTAGGTCTCTTCCTGGTAGCAGGTTGTCACAAATTAGATGCTGGTTAGATCGCACAGCAACTCCGTGACACACACACAGAGAGCACAACACATCTAAAACCTTGGAGGACAAGAAAATTAATTATGTTGAGTCGGCCTTTGTCCATTTGTCACTTACCACAAGGTGCAGATATCCATAAAAGTCATGTTTCTGACAGACCATCTCAAAATCATATTTCTTCCACATCTGGACATTTTGAAAACTTGTCTGAATAAGAGACCTTTAGACGTGCAAAGCTGCTGTTCAAAGACACTTGCTGAAACTTGTAGAGGCTCAAATTATTCTTGCACATCTGTATTTATTCAGAAAAATTAGTTCATCTGAACACCAACTCAGGGGGCCTATTAAGAAAACTTATACAAGCAGAATCAATTAGATCCATCACAACTGCAACTAAAATAGAGAATTTGTGAAAAACAGTCTGTAGTAAAAGTGTATTAAAAACTGGGATGCATATAGGCTTAAAAGATGAGATAAGACACCAAGCTCTCAATGCAGCGTTGCAAGTCTGACGTCTGGGTGAATTCCGGATCCCAACAACACACTTGCAATGAGAACCTCTGGTGAGGAGATTTTTAAATTCACATCATTCCACTAGACATGAGGCAAGCTCAGCACTCATTTAGAGGCTTCAAGCATCTCTATAAAGGGGGAGCTGTCTGACTGGCATTAACAACAAATTGCTGGAGGCTGCCCCTGCTTTGGCGATCAGAGCTGGCAGCTCCTGGGATGACCATGGGGGTAAAATGAGTCAAGGCAGCAGAGATGGAAGAGAAGGTTAGGAGCCGTGATTGTGCCAGTGCTAGGTAGCTGCACATATTAGATTTCAGGGCAACTCTGAAGCAACGTAGTCAGGTCCCTGTCAAACCTGAGAGCTGTGGACTAAATGTACAAGACAAGCTCCTCAAGGAGGTTAAGAAGCTGTTCAGTAGTGACAAACAGGCTATCATTGATTCCATCTCCAATGGTTCTTTGAAAATTCAAAACTGTCCCGAAGTTGTTGGGATCAAGAGAGAATTGTAGAACCTTCAATTATCAAACCTGCTTATACCAGGTCCTGATCCTATAGCCCTTCGAACATCCAATCCACATCAGGTGATGCTCATCAAGTTTCCTATTATTGAAATTCGACAAATTCTGGAATGTACACGTCAGATTCTTATGGTATTTGACCACTTGACCCACCAAGCTGTGGCAGATTTCTGAGATAGCATTTCAACTAGATCCACACTCCTCCCTTATCCTTACATCATTCTAACTTCTGTTTGGAGTTCCTTTTACCGCACTATTGTTACAATATTAATGTTCAGCTTTTTCTGACACATAATAAACATTCTGGTCATATTGATAGACACCGTTTTTTTCACAGTCGCTGGTCAATGGCACTATGTATATCTATACCAAATGGACTCAAGAAGGCAGCTCACCACCACCTTCTCAAGGGCAATTAAGGATTGTGAACAAATGCTGGCCATGTAGGTGACACTCACATCCCTTGAATTTTTTTTTTTAAAAACTCCCATGAACAGAAATTAGAACACCAGGTGTGAGTATTGTGTTGGAGCAAATTACTGCACATGCTAGAATCTTTACTGAAAACAAAAATTACTGGAAATCACAGCAGGTCAGGCAGCATCCTTAGAGAGAAAGCAAGCTAACGTTTCAAGTCTAGGTGACTCTTCATCAGAGTACTGTATTGATTTACTGCAAATGTATTCAGATCCAGTGGGTGTGGATGTCCCTCCCCCATTGTCATGGGTAGATGCAACTCTTAAACCTTCTTCACAGCTTTCAAGATAAAGGTACTCTGAAGGTTAAAGCCACCAGGAAACCAATGGCAACCCAGCTCAGTCAGTAAGTATCTCAACAATCTCATATCTGGGGCCTGAATGAGGATCAGCTCCATTAGACTATAAGACCATAAGAGTATAGCAGCATAAGTAGCCCAATCAGTTCATCAGGTCCACTCCACCAGTCAATGAGACTTTGGCTGGTCTGATAATCCTCAATTCCACTTTCCTGCCTTTTCCCCATAATCCTTGATTCCCTTCCTGATTAAAAATCAGTCTGTCTCAACCTTGAATATATTTAATGACCCAGCCATGACAGCCCTCTGTGGTAAAGAATGGCACAGATTCCGTACCCTCTGAGAGAAGAAATTTCTCCTTCTCTCTTTCCTAATTGGGCAACCCCTTACTCTTGAGATTATTCCCTCTTGGGGCAGAAAATCACAGAGTTAATACAAAGTATAGTAACGAAACCATTAGTTCTGCATATAATTAACAAGCTCATTGATGGTATCATTATATCTATGTCAAAGCACAAAATTTAGAAATAAAAATGTCATGTTATCAACACTGTGCAAGATATAACTGATTAGCCCACCGTTTTTTCTGTGCCATTTCCTAAGAATTGGGAATTTTATCAAAAAATTATAATGGAATACAATATGGTATCTGAAACATCAAAATGCAAAGAGTAAGGAGGTTTGACTCGCCCTTCGATTCATTGTAATCATGTTCCTTTTGGAAGACCCCATGCAGAAGACCCCACGCAGAAGTCAAGTGTCAAGGTGGGTACGGAAGGGAGAAGGGTTGACATGGGTAACAAGGCACAACTCAAAACTGTAATGGAATACTCTCCAATTCCTTGCATGAGTGCAACTCCAAAAAGCCTCAAGAAGCTTGACACCATTCAGTCAAAGCAACACCTTATCCACCATCTTGAATAATTAGTCTCTTCACCACTCACACACAGGGGCAGCAGTGTGTACCACCTACAAGATGTATTGCAGCAGCTTACCAAGGCCCCACCAACAGCATCTTTCAAACCCACAACATTAACTGCCTAGTAGAACACGGACAGAAGATACAAAGGAACACCACCACTGTCCTGATTTGGAACAATACTGCTGCTCTTCACAGTCGCTACGTCAAAATCCTGAAATTTCCTTTCTAATGGCACTGTGGATGTTCTTAAATCCAAAGGATCACAGCAGTTAAGAAGGGAGCTCACCACCACTTTCTCCAGGGAAATTAGGCAATGAAAACTGTTGTAGTTAGCCGTGATCATCCATAAATGAATGAACAAAAGCACTCGGCAGCCTCCTGGTAACTAGTGCATAACTGCATATCAGAGAGACTGAAACAGACATTCGGTGCAGGAAGTTTCTGGTTTTGAAGGGCTTATGGGGGATATAATATTCCAATCTTCTTTAACAAGTTAAAGTCAAAACAAGTGCAACAATCTTCTAATGATAAACAAGCTAACATGCTAGCAAATATCCTAACGCTATCCTATAAATCACTCCATCACTTAAAATAAGTGAGAATATTCCACTATTAGACCTCACTTGGAATTACAACATTTTTAAAAAAAGCAAATTTTACAGAAGAAAATTTCCTCTGTCACTATTTGTAACAAAATACCAAATAATTATACATATTTTATAGACATAATTACAATTTCACGACAAATCTTCACCGCACATGGTCTTAAAAATTGACCAATGTGCTTTTTCACAGAGTAAAATGATTAGCAATGCAAAAATAAATGAAAGCATACCTTATGATTCCTTCCATGTTTATCTAGCAAGGAAATTATAGACTTAATGTGCCCTTCTTTGATAATATTCAAAGCTTCAGGACTTTCCACAAGAACACAGTGCAAAACTTCAAGAATTCCTATTGGTAAAAATTAAAATCAATTAGTTCAATAGATGTTTCTTTTTACTTTATTTTGTTAAGATTCTTATTATTTGCACTTTTCTGTCACCTTCCAAAAGAACAGGAAGAATCAGCCAACTTCTTACAAATACCAACCTCCTAACAGTGCAACTGTGCGAGAAATGATATACAGTGATTTTTCTCTCCATGTCTTTCCTCTGCATTGGGAGGCACCCTCTAACTTTGGAGACCACCTTAATGGTATGGCTGAGATGAGTACTTCACTAGCAAGGAACTGAAGCAATACCATAAACACAGAATGAAACTATTTGGCCCAGGATCACTCTTTAGCAGAGCCATCCAACTTGTCTTTCTCTCCCCTCCAACTCTCCTCCCTCCTCACCATCCCCCAACACCCCCCGCACCACCTTTTAACCATGACCCTGTGGCTTTTTTTGACCCTTTTTACTGTTTATCTAATCCCCTTTCAAATATCATTATTGAATTTGCTTTCACCATCTTTCAGGCAGTGTGTTACAGATCAAAATTTGCTGTGCAAAAAAAGATTGTTCCTCATATTGCTTCTGGTTCTTTTGCCAATCACCTTAAATCTGTGTCCTCGCCGAAGCAAACACTTTTACTTTACTTGCTCTATGAAAACATCATGGTTTTGAACAAATCAAATTCCCTTTTAGCCTTTGCCCTATAGTGAGCAGCCCCAGCTTATCCAGTTTCTCAATATTACTGACATTCTTTATTTTTGGTCCCGTGCCAGTAAAGCTACTAGCTTGTCGGTTCAGCCTCATAATTTAAATGACGCAAAAGAAACCCAAAAAAATGATTAACGTTTGCTTTGCTTTTGACACATTTTGTGCTAAGGTTAGTCCAATGTCTGATTTATTTCAGGGAACGGATGAACTGGACAGCATTGCCATTAAAATATAAAATAAAGTATGTCCATGAGAATTATTGAATTTAATTACTGACATAGGCTTTAATGTAATTTAAGAATGTAAGTCAACCACAAGAAAAGCAAACCATAGAGCAAGGAGGTGTATGTTTTTGGAATGAAGATTAGGACCTTAAGGATCAAATATTTATATTACACTTTTGTTCTTCGATTATTGTTATAGTATGGTGTTTTTTTTTCAAGGAAAATGACAGCATTTTCAGTAAGACCACTCTTCATCGAAAGTTAAGCAGACATACTCAAGAAAAAATGTGTTACACTACAGGGAATCAAATTGCTTTAGTGTGACGTGCTTGGAAAGCATTAAGCATTAGCCAACCACAGAGAATAATAATGTGTAAAAAAGAGGAGGAAAAAGTGTTTCATGCACACACAGAATCTTCATTAAAAAACCTTAATTCCTGATGACAACTTTATTATTGCATATGTAAACCCCATTAGTTATAAAAAGCTAAATCAGTTTACATCTAATTGCTTGAATGATTTTCAAGACTAATAATGCTAATCAAGTGAGCATTTTTGCTGGAAACCTCTTCCACTGTCACTAAACTTCAATTTTAATAAATAACAATTTTATTCTCATTTAAAGCATGTTACTCCTGATCTAAATGGTACACACTTACACAGACTCATTACAGCCGACCATTGTTAACCGACAGCAAGAACAATGCGTTAAGTCAAGCATTAAATCTGCTGCATGCTTTTCAACTATTCACTTGGCTATCTTAAATCAAATTGAGAACTTCAGAAATACCAATTTTGTTTCATTTTAACTGACTTGTTTAACATCATATCTGATGAAAGAAATGGGTTTGTGCCATAAAATTGAAATAACTTTGCCATGACTCACTTGGGCACTGCACTGGAAATCAAGTCCCACTAAGATTGGTGGAGTACCAGATACTGAAGGGGACTGTCAGTGAATGCAGCAGAATATAGATAGATTGGAGAGTTGGGCGGAGAAATGGCAGATGGAGTTCAATCCGGGCAAATGCGAGGTGATGCATTTTGGAAGATCCCCCAATTCAAGAGCGAACTATACAGTAAATGGAAAAGCCCTGGGGAAAATTGATGCACAGAGAGATCTGGGTGTTCAGGTCCATTGTACCCTGAAGGTGGCAACGCATCAGAGTGGCCAAGAAGGCATATGGCATGCTTTCATTCATCGGACAGGGTATTGAGTACAAGAGTTGGCAGGTCATGTTACAGTTGTATAGGACTTCGGTTCGACCACATTTGGAATACTGTGTACAGTTCTGGTCGCCACATTACCAAAAGGATGTGGTTGCTTTGGAGAGGGTGCAGAGGAGGTTCACCAGGATGTTGCCTGGTATGGAGGGCACTATCTATGAAGAGGGGTTGTATAAATTAGGATTATTTACATTAGAAAGACGGAGGTTGGGGGGGACCTGATTGAGGTCTACAAAATCATGACAGGTATAGATAGGGTGGATAGCAAGAAGCTTTTTCCCAGAGTGGGGGACTCAATTACTACGGGTCACAATTTCAAGGTGAGAGGGGAAAAGTTTAAAGGAGATATGCGTGGAAAGTTCTTTACACAGAGGGTGGTGGGTGCCTGGAATGCGTAGCTAGCAGAGGTGGTAGTGTCGGGCACGATAGCGTCACTTAAGATGTATCTAGACAGAATGGGCAGGGAGCAGAGGAATACAGATCCTTGGAAAATAGATGACAGGTTTAGATAGCGGATCTGGATTGGCGCAGGCTTGGAGGGTCAAAGGGCCTGTTCCTGTGCTGTAATTTGCTTTGTTCTTTGTTCTTGTTTTATTCAACAGAGTCATCACAAATGTGAAAATCTGAACAAACTGTCCAATTTTACCGAACTGTTGAATTCAGGTTATAACAATAAGCACATCAGGATTTTATCATTAAGAAAAAATAATTATTTATTGCAATCAAACAAGTTTAAACAATAACAAGAAAGAAACGTGAATTGCTAACATATACTCCATAAGTTAAACTCTATCCCCTTTTAAACATTCCCAAACTGACACACAAAGAAACAAGACATAAATATTATGGGTGAGGAAGGAACAAAAATGTCAGTAAAGTATAGAACTGATACCAGTCAGTTTACAGGTCCGTGGCAGCACAATGGCTCAGTGGTTAGCACTTCCGCCTCAAGCATCAGGGACCCGCGTTTGATTCCACCCTCGGGTGACTGTCTATGTGGGTTCCCTCCAGGTGTTCTGGTTTCCTCCCACAGTCCAAAGATGTGGTTAGGTGGATTAGCCATGCTAAATTGTCTTTGGGGCCAGGGATGTGTAGGCGAGGTGGATTAGCCATGGGAAATACAGGGTTGGGGTGGGTCTGGGTGGGACGCTCTTCAGAGGACCAGTGTGGACTCAATGCGCCAATTGACCTGTTTCCAGTATGTAGGGATTCTATTCGTTGGTTTTCTTCCAATTCCTTTTGCCTCTTCGATAAAGGCACTAGGCTGTGGACACCACAACTCTTAAATTTTTCATTCACTAGTTGAAGATTCACCTTTGCAGTAACTTTCAAAGTTGTTTTTCTCCTTATCCTTTTGAGAAAGGAATTTTCAGAGAGAAAGAGAAAGAACTGCTCAGAAGTTTGTTTTCCTTCTCCATGCACAGAAGAGAAAGACACAGGGAAGAATAAATGCTTTTTCTTTCAAAACTTGAATGTTTCTGCTGCATTAACCAGGCACAAAGCTGTAGCAACTCACACATGAAACAGTCATGCAGTTTCTATGCTGAGTACCCTGAACTCTCACAATTGATCCTGGTTGAAAAACCAATCAAAAGTCTGTCACTGGGCAAAACTCCTCTGAAAACACAACCATGGAGCTGAGGTGTCCAGCAGTCTTCTCACTGCTTGAAGAAGGAAATACACACAATGAATTCCAGTAACTTACATTTTTAAAAACTGCAACATATCCTTCCACAATCTTTGGTTTAACATAGTATCATTTCCCACTTTTCAGTCCAAAAATAAAACTGGCCTTTACAACTTGGAAACAAAAGTAATCAACATGCAGCTTGAAATGGAAAGATGCTCTTTAATCTATGTTACTCTTTAACTACTTTGTCCTTTACCATCGCTGCTCCCACAGATCACGATATAACAGGAATGTGATTTGTTTGTCCTAATCATTCCTACACTTTGGGAAATAAAAGAAGGTGCAAGTACTAACAAGACATTGGCAAGAATAGTATGTCACTCAGCATAATCACAAAACAACTAGCATTTAGAGTCACAGAGTCATAGAGATGTGCAGCATGGAAACAAACCCTTTGGTCTAACTCGTCCATGCTGACCAGATATCCTAAATTAATCTAGTTCCATTTGCTAGCATTTGCCCCATATTCCTCTAAACCCTTCCTATTCATGTACCCATCCAGATGCCTTTGAAGTGTTGTAATTGTACCAGCCTCCACCACTTCCTCTGGCAGCTCATTCCATACACACACCACCATCTGCATGAAAAGTTGCCCCTGAGATCCCCTTTAAATCTTTCCCCTCTCACATTAAACCTATGCCCTCTAGTTTTGGACTCTCCTACCCTGGGGAAAAGACCTTGGCGATTTACCCTATCCATGTACCTCATGATTTTATAAACCTCTATAACGTCAGCCCTCAGCTTCCGACGCTCCAGGGAAAATAGCCACAGTGTATTCAGCCTCTCCCTATGGCTCAAAATCTCTAAACCTGATTAAATCCTTGTAAATCTTTTCTGAACATTTTTCAAGTTTTACAACATCTATCCTAAAGCAGGGAGTTCAGAACCGAACACAGTATTTCAAAACTGGCCTCACTGATGTCTTGTACAGCTGCAACATGACCTCCCAACTCCTATACTCAATGCACTCGCCAATGAAGGCAACCATACCAAAAGCCTTCTTCACTACCCTGTACCCTGACTACCTGCAACACCACCTTCAAGAAATTATGAACCTGCACCCTAAGGCCTCGTTGTTCAGCAACACTCCCCAGGGCCTTACCATTAAGTATATAAAACCTGCCCTGATGTGCCTTACCAAAATGCAGCACCCCATATTTATGTGAATTAAACTCCATCCGCCAGTTCTCAACCCACTGGCCCATCTGATCAAGATCCCTGTTGTACGCTGAGGTAATTTTCTTCGCTGTCCACTGCACCACCAATTTTTTGATTTGATTTATTTGATTTATTATTGTCATATGTACCTAGGTACAGTGAAAAGTTTTGTTTTGCGTGTAGTACAGGCAGATCATACCACAGAAAGTGCTTAAGGGTAATAGAACAAAGCGAAGAATATAACATTGTGGACGCAGAGATGGTACACAAAGAGCTAGGTCAACATTAAATTTGAAATTTGAGTGGTCCATTCAGAAGTCTAGTAAAGCAGGGAAGAAGCTTTTCTTGAATCTGTTGTTCCACGTGTTTAAGCTTTTGCATCTTCTGACCAACAGAAGAGATTATAAGACATTATAACAGGAGTGGGAGGGGTCTTTGATTATGTTGGCTGCATTTCCGAAGCAGCGAGAAGTATAAATGGAGTTAATGGATTTTGGTGTAATCTCCAAACTAAATAACCATACCTCCCATAGTCACATCCAAATCATTTATATAAATGACAAAAAGCAGTGTACCCAGCACCAACCCACACGGCACACTGCTGGTAACAGGCCTCCAGTCCGAAAAGCAACCCTCCATCGCCACCCTCTACCCCTTACTTTCAAGCCAATTTTGTATCCAAATGGCTAGCTCTTTCTATATTTATATAGCAACTTTATCAGAATTTGAAGTCCCAAAGTGTTTCACAGAAGCAAATTCAAACAAAATTTGGCTGTGGAGCCATATAAGGAAATTTTGGGCTCTTGCTGAAAAGCTTGAATGAAGGGCTAGGTTTTAAAGAGTGCCCTAAATGAGGAAAGAGAAATAGAGGGGTTCAAGGTAGAAATTCCAGAGCTTAGGACCTCTGCAATTGCGGGCAAGCCCAACAAAGATGGAGCAACTAAAACAGGGACACCAAAATTTGAGACATGCAGATAGCTTTGGGAGGGCAGGGTGGGTGCGAGCAGGGAATGGCGTATGATAAAGTATTATGATGCGATGGGGCTATGAAGTGACATGAGAAAAAAGATGAGAATTTTAAAATCAAGGTGCTGTTCAACCAGAAGCCAATATGAGCACAGAGTTATAATGACAGTCAGAAAGAATAATATATATTTAATGTTGTAGGTTTTAGAAGATCCTGGGAGAAGCAGTGGGGCTGGAAATGAAGCAAGGCAACAACTTCCTCTTTGGGAGACCCTGAGCCAGTTGCATAAAACATACCTGGCAACATATAAATCAGATGACAATGGAAACATGGCAACCACTACACTTCCTGCAATGCACCCAGTCTAAAACTTTAGTTATAGGAGTCTCCAAACAGAAGATGGAATGTGAAAGGTGAAAGGTTTAGTTTAAGAGTCATTCAAAAGGATGCGCTTCAAGTAAACATAAGACTCTTCATAATGAAAAATAGCAGCCAACAAACATTTCTTATTCACCTTATTATATGAAACAGATTTTATTCACACACAACAGAAGTGATCAACCTGCACAATACAAATGAGAAGCTCTGAATTTCTGTATCTTCAGAGCTCTCAAACTAATTCTGGAAAACCACCCTTATTTAAATATTGATGTTTTAAAGGTATTTTTCATGAACTTTCTTAGATCTTTTGAAGAATAGCTCATTGATGCAAACAATCTCAGTTGTTTCCTTTGAGGACACATTCCATAAAAAAAAACACTTCTTGAATTATCTGTGCTTGGATATTTTGAAGAACAGTTTATTGTAATCCATCCAAATCATGATTACTCAATCCCTCTGCTTACATTTGTTAGACCGGCCACTAAAGTTATGCAGGAGTCACTCATGGTTCATCTCGCTCCATTTATTTCTATACACAGGTATTTCTTGATAATAATCAGACATTTGAAGTACAATAAAATCAATCCTTCCTCCTTCTCTATTATTGTAGAAACCCAGATGCTGCATATTACAAGGCAGTTTGGTTATTAAACTTTAACTCTTCAACATGCATTCAACATGCCCAATATACAACTGCAGAGCAATGACATACACAGGTCTGACAGTGGTTTGGAGGCTGTTTCTAGTTTTCTCTTCTGCAAGTACCACTACAGCATGTTTCCAGGTTCAGTTTGACGTATCTTTGATGATAACTCTCCATTACGCTTGGGCAACTGCCTCCAAAATGCAAATAGGAGCAGGGTCCTAAAGCAACCCATATCACAGACATTTTCATGGTGAACAGAAGCTCCACAGTATGGCAGGTTCCCCACCTTTTCTGCAAGTGAATGACCAAGGTCAAGCCCTTAGATTTGTTTTGTTCAAATCTTATAGGCAACAAATTTCGAAGCAATGCATTCAAGCCAGTAAAGAAATTAGTTGTCAGCAAAGAAATGAAGATAAAGAAATTGGTCTTTAATAAAAGGGACAGAATAGTGCGATGGGTTAGAACAGTATCATTTCACTTGAATTTGAGTTCATACTGGTGAGATGAATATCATCTCTCTCAAGGATCCTATGTGAAAGGAGTTTAAGTCATCTGAATTCAATTGCTACCAAATATAAATCACTGTAAAAAGTCACGAGGAATCTGTGCTAAAAGGGTTAATCGTTTTGTATGGACTGGCACTGGGCAATTTTTACAGCAGCAATTACAAACCAGCGCTCATCAGACGGCACAAGAGGTAAAAGAGTTAAATGGCCAAATCCATTACAATATTCTTGTATTACATGTTACTTCCTTTAAATACACATATAAAATTAGAGGAAAGTCAGGAAGTCATTGCAAGCAAATCCTGAAAAATGTGTTAAATTTTTCCTCAATATATTGAAGAAATGCACACTTGCCCCGCCAGCTAATGTCAGCGAATATGCAGTGGAATCCCAAAGTACTGTTTCGAGAGCAGATTGTGCCAGAAAGCTCCCTAATACAGTGACACAGCTTGACGTGCCCTAACAACATAGGTGCATAAGCAAATTCTGGACTCTTTCCTAGTTACAAGCACAAAACTGACTTTTTTTTTCCTATCTGTCGTGTCAGTGAAACTTTCTTTGCTGAAACCAGTTACTGTTACCAACATATCTAATGTGGTCACCTGACAGCACCATCCACAGAAGCAGAAGCAATGGGGATTACTCCAATGGCAAGTAATTATAGTTGACCTTGACAAGCCTTGCAGTCACACAATCTCGCGTCGCTCCCAAGGTTTATTCAATATAAATCTTTTTCTCCCTCTGAAAAATCTATGTTCTCCTGAGCTACAAACCCTTAAGCAAAATTCCTAGATTAATTACATGAGCAGAAATATTGAACAACAACTTGCACACACAGAGCTATTACAAAGCAGAAAAATAGCCTAAAACTTTTCACAAAGAATTAAAGATATCTACCAAATCCTGTGAAAAGGAGGTCTGCGTAGGGGTGATCAAAAGCCTGGTCAAAGAAGTGATGTTTAAGGAGGTACTTAAAGGAGAGAGATAAAGGGAGAAACAGAAATGTTTTAGGAGGGGAATCCAGAGCATTAGGGCTGAAAATACAAGAGAAAGATTGGGTGAAAGGCAGGAAAGGGAGGAAGTGAGGCCTGTGAGGCTTGACTCAAAGAAACAATTTGGTAGCTTATAACTGATGACAGAGATACAGAGGAATAAGGCCAGGGAGAGATTTAAATATGAGAATGAGAATTTTAAATCTGAGGTATCGAAGTGCCATTAGCTAAGGAAGACAATAATGATTGGTAGTACTATGTAGCAATGGATAAGATTTGTATAGCACAATCTTAGAGGAGCTGCTGTTTGCAAAACAGTGAAAGCTGCAAAGGAGCTGAAATAGTCCAGTATAGAAAATGCATCAGAGGTAAGACACTGCCTGAAATTATCAAGATCAATCATTAGGTTTTATTCATTTGGTTAATTACAGGTTACCTTTGGCAAAACCAAAAGAAAATGAAGCAAGTGAAACCCTATTTGCTGTAGTAAGCAAATTCACCCATAAACTACCAACAGCAACAGGCACAATTTCACATTGTGGCAGCATTTCTAAAAGTCAAAGAAGTTCTATACATGTCAGTGATGTGGCCCATGTGTTCCCTCAAACAATGTGACAGCAGGTATACTAAATTAATTATTTTCTGTATTCACTGAAGGACAGCACAAAATAGTTGTGACAATACTTATAAAGGGAGGCTTCGATGCGGGGGACAGTGCATCATGATGGCTGGCAGAACTAAAATGTAGATCTGGGACTCAGGAGGTAATGTTAAGAAGTGAAGACTTAAATAAAAAAATAGGTTGGGTACATTGGGAGTTCAAAACTGCTGGGATAGACAGAGAGTACAAGGCTGTTTGGGGGAGGTCACCTAAATTGACAGACTGAGCTTGTTACTCTGTAAATAGCGAAATACGTTGCCTTCCATCCTCAACCTAATTGCAAACACACAATGAAATGCACAAGGGATTCCCCTTAATCCACGCTTCAGACTGAATTACTGGAAGTTTTCTTGACAGGTGGAGAATGATGCACAGCCTCCCCTATGATCAAGTGGACACAGTCACCATCATTACCGATGCAATGGGCTGGCTTACATTCTTCCCTTAGATTTCAGTATAATCATATTCAGAATAACACAGTCACTTGGTCTATTAAAAGACCAGTCGGGTCAATTCTTGACTTTGGTCCAAATGTTCCTGAAATCAGCACAACAGCTTTGTCATTCATCTGAAATTGGCATTGGGTGGTCTGAACAAGTTTCTGGTTTGGCCGCATTTGAAAATCGCCGAGAAGTTGTGTCTGCCATTCGAGTATTCCATCGGGGACTATGCAAATGTTTTGGGGCATTTCTTGTATGGACACCAAAAGTTCCTTTGAGGTCAGTGACTGGGTCATCGACCATTTATTATGAATAGGTGGAAGTGCACTGTGCATGCTCTGCCAAGTTGTGCATTGGAAGTGATAAATAAATGCCAGAAACAAAATATATCCCCCATACTTAAGCAGATGCCTACCAAAAACATACAGGTAATCTCCACTCCCTTTTAAGGGCACACTTGAAAACTGCACCATGCAAGCCTTGAGTATCAATGGAGAAACCAGGGATCCTTCACCCTTCTAATAATCATCTCCTGATGGCCTGGCTTTCGGGCAGGAAACAATTAGACCATCAGTTGACCATTAAAAATCACTCTCTGTACCTTTTAGCAATGGGCCAAGGCTAACTTATCAAAGATAAATCAAGCCATAACTTTTAAATAAAATCCAGCTCTGAAATTATGCAAATTCCACAAGCATGCCACCACATCTTTGAATGATACCTCATTCTGATAGCATATGCTTTATTTTTGTAATTCGTCCAGCACGACCTAGACAACATGCAAGCTTGGGCTGATAAGTAGTAAGAAATATTTACACCACACAAGTAGCGATGGCCACGTCCAACAAAAGAGAATACATCGATCTCCCATTGATGTTCAACAGTATTGTCTTCATTGATTGATCACGCTATCAACATCCTGGGATTTATCACTGGACACTAAACTAAACTGGACGATCCATATAAACACTATGGCATCAGGAGCAGACCACAGCAAAGAATTCTGTGGTGAATAACTCAACACCTGATTTCCCCAAAATATTTCCCTCAACCACAAAGCACAAGTCAAAAGTGTGATAAAATAATATTTAATATGCATTATATAATAATACATACAGGGTTAAACTTGCCTCGACACACACTGCATTATACAAGGCTTAAACTCCCCTCCACACACACTGTGTAATATATACAGGGTTAAACTCTACTACACACACGTGGCTTGAAGAGTGCAACTCCAATAACACTCAATAAGTATGGGATCATCCAGGTCAAAACAGCCTGCTTGATTGGCACCTCATCCACCACCTTTAACATACACTCCTTTATCTACAATTGCACAGTAACGGCAGTGCGCTCCATCTACAAGAGACACTACATCAACTCACTGATGAATTGTATGTTCCATATCTGCAATGTCTACTATCTGCATGAACAAAGGCAGCAGATTCCTCTCCAAGCCATACACTAGTCTAACTTGCAACTATATTGTCACTCCTTCACTGCTGTAGATTCAAAATCCTGGAACTCCCTTCCTCACAGCACTGTGGGCATTCCTACCCCGTCGTGGACTGAAATTCACCACTACCTTCTCAAGGGAAATTAGGGATAGACAATAAATGCTGTTCTGGCCAGTGAGGTTCGCATTCCATGAACAAATAGAATAAAAATTCTAAGGATTCATACGTACCAGAAGAAGCTTCTAATCTCTCTAGTCTGCTTATTAACCAGTCCAAGGAACCAGAAAATTGGGCACAGTTTTTGCGATTGCCTCTGATCAGGGCAGCTAAAGACAGATGAGACAAGATTAGGGCATAACTTTATACATCCTTATTTCACTCAACAGGAACACAAACAATTTTCATTCATAAACACTGGCACTTCAGACCAGAATATCGGATACCAGTCCGCGAAAGGAAAACAGGTAGGTGTCAGATAAAGATCTACATTGTCAGATAACCATTTGGATTATTCACAAAAAATAATGATTACGTTTTACAAAAACAATAATCTTGTTAGACAACACGATGATGTTAAAACAAATTCTGAAGCACAAGGATATGTAATATGTCTGAAATAGTCTGCACTCCTGGTGCAACATGTGCTCTGACAAAATACAATTCAGTTTTGATTAATCAGAAAGTGGGCAAACTTCATAACTCACTGAAAAGTCCTCAATGCATTATCAGCATTCATTTGTTTGCAATTCTATTTCAATAAGATAAAGGTGCTTTGTTATCATCACAAATAATTTGTGTTGCTAACAGTCTTCTTTTCTTCATGTAGCAAACACGTTAGGAATACACTCAGTATCCATAGACTATTTACAATGTATTTCCTACATGCCTATAAAATAATGACTATTTGCTGACAATTGTTGAATCTCCTTACCTTTTTATTCTTGAGCGCACCAGCAAACAGTGTGATAATATTTATTTTAATGCCACGTTTTTTTCAAGCATTGCTAATAAATTAGTTGCTCATGCATTTTAGCAATGACAATCAAACATCACAAGGCAAAAATTGTGTTTTGGCTCTTCCATCTCAAAAACGTTGTAAAAGCCAGCTTTGCGTACTGGCCAGTTAGGTATTGATTTAAAGCAGATGGATTTGGAATTTAAGGGGTGCTTGATTCTCCAGTGTAGACTGATGACAATCAGGGCAGAATCTAATGCAAACATTATTTACATATGTGTGTACATAAAGTATTACATATATGTATATATACTCAAAATAAAACAGATAATCACTGGCAAAAAAGAAAATACAATCCTAAGAGATTCATCAGCAAACAACAACTCATTACTTCACATCCTCCGTCTAAGTTTGTAGCTATCTTCATACCAGTCAATAGGATGGTTAATCTAGTGCTGTGTTAGGGTTTTATGGGACCCCATTGCCCATGATGCATGCAGGAAGAGGGCCATCAATATCCATCAGATGGAAATATTTAACTAAATTAAGGTCCTACCCATTGGCCAGCTCAGCCTTTTTTACAACATCCTTTAATACTCAACATATCTTTGAAAATGTTTAAAGGAGTCACCTTGAATTGAATTTGCTGGTATGACTATTGGTGTAAATTATCAGGTGAGAAAAGTTATGCATAAATCTACTGCAATGAATATATCAACTGGAAATAAAAGATCAAAAACATACATCTTACCAAGTAGCTCATACAGAGAATTTAGAATTGCTCTCCATGACTCTCCTGCTTCCTTCCCGGCTACATCTGTAAAATGAGCTGCACTGCTGTACACGTTGAGATGATCAATGCACTCAAGAACTAAGTTAATCATTCCCTGCAAATGAATGTATGAAGACAAATTTGCAGATCGCTATATAGTGAATTTTCAGCATTTTTTTCTGAATGAGTTGTTCTGTGCCAATAAAACTGCTTATTTCTGCTTTGGTATTATTATCATGAAAGGCATTTGACAGGTTTTCCAATCAAATGGAAGTGGGCTGTGTATTGTACATTCAATTCTTTTGCAGTTTAACTTATTAACATAACTTCAGACTAAATCCATCACTAAAGATTAGTAATGTGAATCTAATGCCTCTAAAGGAGAGCTGCTTACCTCTTCCTGGAAGAGATTTTGTCTGTTCTTCAATGCTCGCAATCTGTTCTGTCGTTCTTCATGTTCCAGATGTTCATCAGGTGGCTGAAAGTAACCAATCAGATCCCGCAAGCTCAGGCTAACTGACTCAATGGGCAAATCGATGGCTGTGGACTTCCCTTTTTTATTGAGAGTATCAAGGCCCCTGAAAATGCAACCAAATATTAGCCACAAAAAAGTCCTAATGTCAATGATCATGCATCACTGATAGTCTTAACCTTTCATCACATAAACTTGCTGACAAAAGGATTTATCAAATTGATAAAAATTGATAGAAATTCACTTCCTCCATGAAGCAGAATTTTGAGCAGACAGAAATTTCCGAAGTACTCACGAAGCTGTAGCAATTTCTAATTAGTAGAGGAAGCCTGATGATTCTTTTGTCTATCCGCAAATTTTGTGACAGTAGTCTGGGGACATGTGTGGAGCAACTGCTAGGGGTTAGGGTTAGGGTTAGGGATAAGGTAGGGATCCCACCTGATATGTCTCTAATTAACCCGCTTGCAACTGCTTCATTTGAAAACAGAAGATGATTGTAATGATGATGTCACCAGTATCACATGGGGCCCATCAGGGCTCCTTTTCCCTTCAGTGCATTTGACCTTGGTCAGGAAGAGAGAGGGACTAATAAGGCATGTGTGATTCTGGACTTTGTAAATTGAGACAGTACAAAAGCAAGGAAATTACAGTGAAACTTTGGAAAACACTTGTACAGCCTCAATTGGAAAGTTGCATCCAATTCTGGTCTCCACGCTTTAGGAAGGATGTGAAGGCACTAGAGAGAGCGCAGAAGGTTAGGCACTAGAGAGCATGCAGAAGGCTTTACAATAATTATTCCAGAAATAAGAGACTTCAGCAATGCTGGTGGTTTGGCAAAATTGGAACTGTTCTCCCTCGAGAAGAAAAGATTAAGAGGATACTTGGAGGACATGTTTGTCTGAACAGTGAGAAAGGAGAAACCTCCTATTGCTGCAAAGCTCAATAACCAAAGGTCAACAATTTAAAGAGACAACATATGGAGAAACTATTTTTATACAGCGATGGGTTGGGTTCTGGAATGCACTGCCTACTAATGTGATGGACAGAGACTGAATTGTGATCTTCAGTAGGGAATTAGATCATTATTTGAAGAGAAATAATTTATTGGGCTGTGGAGAAAAGACAGGGGAGGGTATTGCTGAGTTGTTCTCACAGAGAGCCAGCATGGATACAATGAGCTAAATGGTCTCCTTCTGTGTTATGACTCAGTTTATGATTTTCTGGCTCTAATTCACAGATTTGCAGGCTGTGCTGTGGGTGGTTTGACCAGAAATGAGAGCAAATTTTGCTGGTGAGAGCATCATGACAACCAACTTCCTATCAAATGGGAGGAGAAAACTGAATAATAATAGGCACCAGAAACTGCAGAAAGAAAGGAGACAGCAATACTAACAGCATTGGAAAAGTGCCCAGGAGATTAAGAGTTTACAGGCAAGCAAATAACTGAGGTGAAGGATTTAAAGGTCTATCCCCAAGTTAAGCCTTGAGTTTATCTTCTTCCCTTCCTCATTGAATTAATGAAACGCAAGTCCATAGCATAGCTAGCATTCTTAGCAGATGTTGTGATTGAGCCTGTAGAGATCTGTCTTCACTGCATTCCCACTGAGGAAGTAATTAGAAGTATCGGATTATACCTTCACTCAGGGGAAGTGTGAAGATAAAGCACATGGAACATACTTTAATCACATATTGTAAGGGTTAATCAAATCAGGTATGACTGACACTACAACGAGTTCTGGCAGTTTATTGGTATGAGGTAGATTAAAGGAGTTGGAGAGATAAGAGTTTACAGGTTGATGGAGCTCATGATTCATTTGGCAAAGCAGATGGGTTGTGTTTGGATGTTTGAAACACTTAACTATGTGTGACATCCTGTACAAAGTGCCTTACAAGTCTGAGTGACCAGTCCTCTGACAGACAAGTCTTCTGTCTCCTTACACAACTGGGACTACTATTTGCCATCTCCTGTCTACTTCATGGCAAGGTCCCATTGCGCATAAAACTGTGAAAGAACACACAGAAGTAATTTTGGACACTACGGTCAACTTGTATTGGCAACCTCTTCCATCTGCTGAGGGGTTTCCTTCTCTCAGTTCATAAGGAAAGGAATGCCTAACAGAATACTGATTGCACCTAGGCGGGGAGAGCTCAGTTACCCCCGTTCCCATGGTAAGTCACAAATTAGCATTCTGAGGTGGAGCTTAAGAGAATATGATAGCTTTAAAAAAACCTCAAGGACACTCTGAAATGAATAATGAAAACACAGCTACTGCATACATTTCAATTTCTCTATTTTTGTTGTGGACTGGGCCTCTGTAGTGTTAATCAGATGCAGTGAAGGCATTATGCAGAAATTATCCCATGAACATTTTATTGAAATCTTAATAAATGCAGTGCTTGCCTGGTCAATAGCCTGTTAGTGTCACAGACAGTTTCTCCTACAAACACAACCAAAAGCCATAAATCATAGTGCCTTACACTATAGTACAAGTCTCATGGCATATCAGTCCAATAGGTGTCAAGCAATGTATTAAGCCTAGAGTTTACTGTTGGGGGTAACTGTACACAAGTACTTAATGCATTAATATGAATTTGCTGCCTGCTGTTTTGACAGAGGGGTTGAACCATTTTGAGTAGATCGATATCTGTTTTCAAACACTGGACAGAGATTTGTTGTGGAAAAGCAATGAACTGTTGGTAATACATATATACCTATGGACTATGAAAATCCAGAATATGGAATGATTTGGACATTTCCGGGTTAAAGAAGGTTTAACAGTTTTTCTCTCTCTCTAACTCTCAGTTAGCAAGAGACAAGCCTTAAAGCAAAAACAGCTAAAAGTTCACTCTCTGACTGAACTACTTCAAAAAACTGATAAAGTTTCAAATCTCGAGGCTCCTAATGATTTCCGATTGAATACCAAATCTGATCTGAAGATCTTCCATCATTCTGCAGCTGTCAGCAATTTGATCTCATTAACAGGAATCAAGGGAACTATAAGAAGTCAACGTTCTATCTTATAAATTTTTAAATTTGAACTCCAGTGGAATTGTTCCTTTGTTGTCTATTTTTTTCTGAACCTTGATAATTCCACAGAGCTGTGTTGTCTTGTTTTGTCTGCGCATTAATTTGTGGGTTTGGGATTAAGGGGATATGGTTTAAATCTGAGTAACAGCATCAGAGAGTAATAGAGTCATATACAGCACAGTAAAGGTCCTTCAGCCTATCAGGTGACCCAAGAGATGACCTGGAGCTTTGGGATTCTAGAAAACTGCTTTACATCTGCACTGTTAAGAAAGCATACCTAATAAACCTGTTGAAGAGAAAAGCTGTGCTGCGGATAACCCGTGCTGTCCTTGATTCTTCATGCTGAGAGCGTGAGAGAGTTAAGCCATCATCCATGTGGCCTTCGTGATGCATTATGGCCTAAATGAAAAAAAAGGAAGCAGACATTTTTATTGCAGCCAGATCGCAACAATTTATTTCTGCAGCCGACGTTTAAATTTTTTTCTGTGATTGCAGATTACAGAATAAACATTATCATATCATAAGAAAATGGGGAAGGGCTTGTGGATGGACTTCCTGCCTCACCACCAATTGAGATGCATTTACATGGGTGATTCATTCCTACTTAGAAGCCTCATCCTTCCAATAAGACAATAAAATGTAGGAGCAGAAGTAAGCCACTCAGTCTATCAAGAATGTTCCACCATTCAATGAGGACATGGCTGAACTGATAATCCTCATCTCTGTTTTCCTGCCTTTCCCATAACCTACAATCCCCTTACTGATTAAAAGGTTATCTATCTCAGCTTGAAAACACTTAATGACAGCCTCTACAGCCCTCTGCAGTAAAAAAAAACACCACAGATTCACTGCCTACTGAGAGAAGAAATTCCTTCTCATCACTATCTGAAATGTGGCAGCCACTTATTCCGGGATTATGCTGTCTGGTCCTAGACTCTCTCTCTTTTCTGTATCTAACCTGGCAAAAGCCCCCTAAGAATCTTGTATGTTTTCATCAGATCACCTCCCATTCTTCTATATTCCAAAACTACAGGCCCAATCTACTCAACCTCTCCTCATAAAGACAGTCCTTCTAAATCTGGGATAACAAGGTGTAGAGCTGGATGAACACAGCAGGCCAAGCAGCATCAGAGGAGCAGGAAAGCTGATGTTTCAGGTCTGGATCCTTCTTCTAAATCTGGTATCAGCTTTCTGTAGACTACTCATAATATTAGGAAATCTTTCCTTGAATAGCTGTTCACAGTATTCCAATTGTGGTCTGACTAGTGATTTGTATAGTTTTAGCAAAACCTTCCTATTTTTACACTCTATTCCTTTTGAAATAAAGGCCAACATTCCATTTGCCTTCCCTATTACCCGCTGAACTTGGATGCTAGCTTTTTGTGATTCGTGGATGAGAACTCCCAAATCTCTCTGTTCCTTTGCTTTCTGTAGTCTTTCTCCATTTAAATAATATTCAGCTCTTCCATTCTTCCTGCCAAAGTACATAATCTCACATTTCCCCATTATATTCCATCTGTCAAGTTTTTATCCACTCGCTTAACCTGTAACTATTTCTCTACAGACTGTTTGGGTCATCCTCACCACTTGCTTTCCCACCTATTTTGTGTCATCCACAAACTTGGCTATAACACATTCACTTTCATCATCCAAGTCATGAATATATATTGTATATAATTATGGCCCCAGCACTGATCCCTGTAGCACAGCACTAGTTACAGGTTGCCATCTTGAAAATGTTCCCCTTATCCTAACTCTGTTTTCTCATAGTTAGCCCCTCATTTATCCACGCTAATACATTACCTCTAACACTATCAGTTCTTATCTTATTAAGTAGTCTAATATGTGGTACTTTATCAAACACCTTCTGTAAGCTGTTGGCATTCAACCAGCAGAGAAAAGCGAACCTTGTGGGCTTCTGGGGTGGGAACCCTCTCTTGACGGCATGCAGTGCATGATCAAGACACTGAGCTTTGGAAGGGATGGGGGCCCAATGAGAGATACCTCCAATCCTTCCCGCTGGCACCATTACAAAACCCCTCCCCAGTGACTCCCACTGCACAGTCCTCCATTCTGTTGTCACTTACCTGTGGCCTGAGTCTCTGAGTGATCCTGTTAACAGCAACAGCCACCACCTCTATGGCTAGCCTCTAATTAGTCACAATGATCAACAGGCAGGACTTCCCCAGTCTGCGGACCTTGATTCTGGTGAACACCTGAGCACTACCCAGTCACATTCCAGATTGGAACTTAATTCATTTGGCCGTCCAGAAAAACGGATTATGAAGGATTAACACTGTCCCTACAGCTGAGTTGGAGACCCCATCACCCACTTTAAACTACACCCAACATTTAAATCAGAAAGAGGCAATTAGAAACACAGTCATGTCACCAATATCCAGAACAAAAGACTTACTTTACGTTGAGCAGTTCCCATCCGAGCTGATTTTGCATCTACAGACTGATAGGTGAGCCAAAGTCCAGTGTCTAGGTGCTGAATAAAGCACACTGAATCTCCATATTTAACCTCTGGGGATCCCATTCCATCCACCTCTTTTCTTATTCCTGTATCCAGTTTTTCCTGAAAATAGAAATACATCATTTTTAAACAATTCTTTATTGCACAAATATATGATTCAAATTAGTCATTATTCATCAACAGTCATTAGTTTTACCCAACCATTAAGAAAAAGCAGTTAAACCTGCAAAGAACACATACTGTTCTGACTCAGCTCATACACCTCAAAATGGAACTCCAGTGTAACAAATGTGTTCATTTCAAAGTATTACTGTTTTTCACTCATTTTCTCCCTCTGGGCAAGGTCCACGATGAATCTCCACCACTGAATGGATCAAACCCTATCCAACTCAAAATAATACAAAGTGCACTTATCTGACCTGTTCTCTAATTTCAAAACAAAAATCTTTAAGCCATGATATTACTATAGAAGTCATGGCTAGTAAATATTTCCTGAATTTCCACCTTCAAAACTGAGTACAGTTCCCTAGATGAGGATCTACCTGAACGCAGTACTCCAGATGAGGATCTGACCAAGTACCTTTGTACTCTAGGCCCCTGAGGTGAAGATCAATATTCTATCAGAGATTTGTTTATATTCTTTGAGCCTGTCCAATAGTTTTAAATGATCGCTGTGCTTAAATTCCACATTCTTTTGTCCCTCTATATTTCATAGTAAATAACACCACTGTTATTGTTCTGATGTTGGAAGCCGTGTTGAATTTGCATCTTGATAGTTAAATGCAACAATTAATGTAGCACTGCGTTATATAGAACAGGAGAGGGCCATGCTTTAATTCGGATCTGCATTGAGTTAGCTCACAGCTAGGATGAGAGTGAGAGCTTTTACTATTGACATCAGCACTCCAGCCATGTATGAGGTGAATCTTTTCAGGTCTTTAACTTTTTAATGTTATTCAATCTATACATGCATAAAGCTCAGGCAAATGAAGGGTTGAAATGACACATGGCCTCAGGCATGACAAATGATTTCGGAATGTTATCAGACTGCTCCCAGAAAGCACAGAACAAGACTCAAGTGCCAGTCATGAAATTAGGTGAGAATTTCTTTTCACTCTGGTTGCTATGACAATTGGCAGATCCAGGAACCTGCAACAGAGAATTTGTAAGACTCAATTAATTAGTTTACTCATTGGTAGTGCCAAATTTGCCAATCAGGCAAAATTCGGTACAAGAATGGTGTAACTCCCCTCCCTCTGACAGTCATAGCACAGAGGGAAATGCTACACTGAATTCTGTGACAGAAGTTGGTTGTCTCAATGTAAACAGGCCATCAGCACAGGAACGTTTTACCCAGAAAGCTAGCTAGACCTGTTGCATATTTAGCTGCAGATTGTATAATCCCATCAGGCAGAAAGTCATAGAGGACTGTGGTTTGTCATGAAAGGAAATCTGTAAGAGTGGCAGAAGTGTGGTTCATGCCGGCAGAGAGGAGATGTGGGTGGAGAATTGGGAAAAAAATAATAAAAGTTGGCAAGGGGTCATTGATGAGAGGAGCTAAGTCCTTAAAATGAAGCTACAAATACATCTGCCTGGTGTCGATTCTTGTCTACAGGCCATCCCAACAATTATTCAGCACCAGTGTCAGAACTTAAAGTGGACCGAAACCAGTGGACCGAAACCATCTGTGGGACTTTGGAAATTCACAAATTTATAATTTAAACAGTATTTATCCTCAGGATAGGAGATCCCCAGCACAGTTACAAAATAGTAATCATAGAGAGGTTCACACAACATTACAACTGTCCCTTGTGCTGAGTTATCCAAAACACCTCAAAATGAATTGTGTGCAAATTGTCAGATGCACTTGTTACATAACAACGGCCATCACAGTTCAAAAGTATTTCGTTAGTAGTAAAGTGCTTTGAAATGTATAATGGTTATGAAAAGCACGATATAATTACTATTTTTTAAAAAAAAAATCAGTTTCAAGATCCTTTTTTCTTTACTAGCAGCAAGTAAAATGACAGCTGCCAATATCCAACATATTCTCACTCCTAATAATGCTCCCACAGAGTGAAAATAATATAGGATTGGATTGACAATTGTTTTTCAGGAAATAACACTCACTATTTGGAAAATAGCAAAAAGATTGTGTTTTTGACATAACATCAACAGTCTTAACCAAACTCAGCACCACAGGGAAAATTTATTTGAAAAATTGCAATTGACAAATAACATTATCTCTGAAGAGGTAACTAAACTACCATAGAAAACCACATGAGAAAGTTGTGTTTTTGAGAACAAATTTTTAGGGAGAACAGGGTCGACTTTTACATGAGTAATATTTTTGAGGGGGTCGAAATTCATGCTGGTCTTTTGGAACTGCCATTATCCTGATAATGACATACTGATGATTTTGTTTTTGCGCACTGATGATGGTTGCTGGCCATGGTCCTGAATTCAGTAGTGAACAGCTGTCCCAGGATGTCCAGTGACATTTCTATGCTAAATGGGAAAACAGCAATTGTGTAAATGCACTCAAAAGGCTTATCAATACCACTTCACAAACTAACACAAAGTACATGAAGATGTAAGTATCTTCTGGTGAAACACCGAAGAGGGTGGGGGGACAGTCGAATTTTACACGAGATCAATTACAACTTGAATTTACATGATCTCAAAGTATGAGGTCCCAATCTGATCCCCAGGTCCTAATGAGTGAATTAATCCCAGTCACCACAGCATATTTAGTCTCAGTACTCCTGTAATATAGAGGGTAAAATCAGATGAGGTTCCTGGAGCTGTTCGTTAACCCCATGACCACTGCAATTCTACTTGTGAATAGATTAAGTGAAAAATAGATCAGACTTTGGACAATACTGAATGCTGCTATCTCTTTGGTGATGAATGGCTGCCTGTGTGAGGTATATGGGAACAACAGAAACAAATTAAGCCATATCCACCATGAATGCACCTGCACGTTAAGAGCAGCAGAGAATGTCTGCATCAAAAAGAAATACAAAAAGCAAGGGAAACATTTATCAATTACTGTATAGGTAACATTCTGTACATAAATTATTCAACACATTAAAGAAAAATATTTTTCAGTTTTTAATTATTTTAATAAATTCACACAAAAAGCATGCAGATAATATAAATGATAGTCACAAAGTTGTTTGACATTTTCAATACTGAAGATAATTAATTGTAAATATTACATTTAAATTCGGAAATAAATTGGAAAAAAGATAAATGCCAGGAATTACGTTGGGAGTTGTCTCAATTGACCATTATAACATAGGCAAAAACCTTAATGGACAGGTCACCAGGCCTTCTTTCAATCTGCCTTTGAAGTTGCAATTAACATTTGAGCAAGGTTTGAGTAGGACTACATACTTGGTTAATTTTTGCAATGGTTAAGGCAATTAATTCACGTGAAGTTTTTGGCATGTATTTCTGGAGTAAAAGCCTGGCCAAATTTTAATTGATGGCAAGTCATTGACTACAGATGAAGCCTGCATAAACAATACCAACCTGATGTGCGTGGGAGAACTATTGTAATCAACATGTTACTGTGACATATAGCGTATTCATATAAATGTGCTTCAATCACAACAGATTGGAGAACAAGCAGGAAGTCATGCTCTATTCAATGCACTCACATTACAATATGATAACAAAATTGACAGAAGGGAGACATCTAACCGTTGAATATAACTCATTTTCTGACCATTTTTTGAGGGGCATCGTTTCAAAATTAGGAGTCACATTTTAAAACAAAGATAAGGAAATATTGTTTCTCTCAAAGGGTTGTGCAACTTTGGAACTGTCTATCTAAAAAGACAGTGCAGGTGGGTGTCATTGAATATTGAGAGGTTGTCTCCTCTTACGGGAGAGTCTAGAACCAGAGGGCATAATTTCAGTGTGTGGGGTCGCCCAGTTAAGGCAGAGATGAGGAGGAATTTCTTCTCTCAAAGGATAGTGAATCTGTGGAATTTTTTTCAACCTCAAAATGCTGTCAAGGCTGGGATCATTAAGTACATTCAAGGCTGCAATAGATTTTTAATCAGCAAGGGAATCCAGGATTAGGGGGAAAGGGCAGGAAAGTTGAGTTGAAGATTATCAGATCAGCCATGATCTCACTGAACGGCAGAACAAACTCAACTGGCTAAATGGCCTACTTCTGCTCCTATGTCTTATGTCCATTTATTCAATTCTCTCTTTTTTGCTGATACCTGCTGTTCTGAGGAATTCAACCCCATGTAATTCCCACCTTCTTTGCAAAGTAGCTTAGCCTAAATTGTCTCTTGAGTTTTTCTCTTCTAAGCTGAAGTCTAAGTTGCTTGGTTTTATAATTTGTACAAATACACAGAATAGTTTCAGTTTCACAGGCTGAATAATAGCGTAATTAAGTCAGATCATTTGACAAGTATTTTGGAATACCTTGGACAATCTGAAGCAGAAAGCTGTGCTTTTTACATCAGCTTTTTCTTTGCCCATTAGAAGAAGGCCTTTCTCATCAATGAGGCTCAAGTACTTCCCTGTTGTAACATGTCTCAGTCGGAATGGCTGACCCCACCTGATATGGCTTCCACTCCACCTGCAAGGAGAAGTTATTTCACACTGTGTAATATCTATTGAATATCAGGTCAGCGAAAGGACAAACAACACCCAGTTAATGAGAATGAAACAAACAAGTCACAAGCGACAGTAAGTAACCTGAATGGCTTGCCATTTTGTTGCTAATGCTGCTCAGAGGACTTTGCTGCACTGTAGCATAATGTTGGTGTTTAATGTAACTTTCTTTCATGTCTATTACTGTTTGCATTTTAACAAACAAATAGTGCCCTCTCTACATGAAACATCCATGTTTCAATCCATCTATTTCCATTACAATCAATTTGCTTTTTCAAAAACTATAGTTTATTCATAACATTTGTAAAACATAACAGTGCATATTTGATTATATATACGGTGCAATTCAGAGCAGTTTCTATCAATGGAGTACATGAGCTACCTCACTACATTATCATCACAGGTTCTGTGTACATCGTACATTTACGTTGCATGTCAAACATCCTCTGGAGGACACGGCCTGAACAGTTTTACATGGGTTCCAATCCTTTCGTTCAGGATGGCAGGAGGGCCTCAAACAGTACTCTTTCCCCGTTGAACCTATGTGATAGCTGCCCTAAATTTCAGTGCAACTCTCAGCACATTATCCTGGACCTTGGAATGTGCCAGTCTGCAATGATCCATTATCTGAAATGTTCCACTTTGACAATACTTTTCAGCAAAAGACAAGTAAATTTTGTGTAGTCCAAAGAGTATCTTTCAATGAATTGGTGATTCTCCAGCATTAGTTAGTGTTTCACGTTACATGGGTCAATGTACATTGGGCCAAACAAAGGTTTGCTGTGGAATTCCCACCTCACTAAAGTGCCATTGCCCATGTATCATTAATTATACAATAAGTAGTATCAGTTACACCTTGTACTGTTCAGCACAGATTGCAATGATAACCACATTCAATTAATACATGACACCTCATGACTGCATGCACTTAATCCTGTTTTAGAGATGCGGGCGTGTACCTACAGGTAGTGGATTGCTGTAATCTTGTACAATAGTAACAGTGATTACCCTTTAAACAAGCCAAAGCTTATAGCAAGCAAATCGTATTCACACCAGCGTGGATTGCATTATAAACAATGGGGACAGTAATGCCATTTTCAGTCTTGAGACTGGACTTTTACATCAGCTGCGTAGCATGGAGACAGACATGAAATCTTGTACCCCCAGCCTACAGCTGGTTCCCTCACTCCATCCCACTCCCTGACTACATCACGGACATCAGATGAGAAGGGGTGAATTTGGTCAAAAGGGCTATGTAGGCACATAACCAATTTAGCTGTTTAAGAGTCTATCAGGACGAGTGTCAAAAGCCAACTGCAGATGGTAACAAAGATGCCCAGCACTGGAAGCCACTTATATTGGAGACTGGTATGACACACAGGGATGACTATGTTCATATTTGTGCAGTAACACACTGCATTCAGAGATTCACTGCTGTTGAAGTGATAACCTAGATGAGGGACTGGGAGTGATATAATACTGTTTTCTTCATTCCTGTTGCACTTAGGCTGCCATATATAGTGAAAAGAAAAGAAGCCCAGGCTTGTGCCCAGGTTTTCCTGAGGTAAGTGTACCAAAGATCAAAACATAAAGCCAGCCACTATGGGACAGTGAGCAGACAGACTGAAAGGTGGACTGTCCACCATGGTTAAATCCATGTCACTCGATGTACTTTACATGGGCCAGGGCTCACAACAGTTAAACTCCAGACATATTAACACCATTGCTTCTTATCAAGGCAAAGTTTTGAAGTTGTGAATAATGGGAGCCTCAACACTCAGTTAACTGGAATGATCATGTTCATTGACAAACATTGTAGGCGAGCATCTTGGAGCGTGTCCTTTCAATGCCAACTTAGCAAATCTGGTTTAACTTGCATGTCCACAGTTCAAAGGGCAGGTCCTAACGTGGAGGCTTTTGCAATTGAAAACTCCAATGAATAACAACCTCAATCAGCATTTGTATATCACTTTACCATGACAGAATGGAAATGATCAGGTTAGCTGGAGCCCACACTGCTGTCAGTGACTATAACAATGTAATTATCTACTGGCCTACACATGAATCCAGACTCACAGCAATGTGGTTGATTCTTACCACCCTTTGAAATGGCCTAGCAAGCCATTCAGTTCATGACCATTTAGGGACGAGCAACGAATGTTGGTCTTACCAATGAGACCCACACTCTGTCAAAGAATAAAGTAAAAGTAAAATTTATAAGTAGAGTCAGCAGGCTTTAGTTTGAAATTAGAATACAAAATGTGACCCTTCAACACAACCATTCTGTGTTGCTGTTTATTCTCCAAAACACCAGGAGTCCGATGTGTTTATTTTGATCATTTATCAGTTATCCCCTTGCCCTGTAGACACCAATGAAAGACAAAGTCGCCACCATCCTACTGTACCCTAGGGCTGCTCTCTCATTAGAGAGAGAAACGACAAGTGGTGGTATTAACCTGCAAGTTATTAGGCATTATGTAAGAGAAGAGGGTGAGAAGGAAAGTCCTTCATGGTAACCTGAGCTGGTACAGAACTGAACCCATGCTGTTGGCATTACTCTGCATCGTCAACCAGTTATCCAGTCTAGTGAACTAATCTTAACCATCTATAAATGATATCCTTAAAAACAATTCCATTTCCAACGGTAAGTCCACGGGTGCATTTTACAGACTCTCAGCTTCATAAAATAATGTTTTGCCCAGTCTCTATCCCAAATCACTCATATTAATTGTAGGTCTATGTTGCCTTGCTATCAATCTGTCCCAAACCAATGAAAGCAGATTGTTTACCATCTATTCTATCATAGTTCTTTATTTTAACATCTCTCTCAAATCAACCTGCAATCTCTGAAACAGCTGTAACTTTTCAAGTTTTCCCTTGTATTTGTATTTCTTCATCTCAGGCAGTATCCCAGGGAAATAGAAGACAACAGCAACATTCAACCATTGGAGATAACTTCTGCCAAGCAAGCATTTGTCCATTAACATTCCAGCTATAAAATCTTGCTCAGGATTGAAAAATATTACAGACGGCATTTAAGCAGGAACAACCTGATACCTTTCTGCTTCTGTTTCAGACTTCCAACATCCATAATATTTAGTCTGGTGCTTAGTACCCAAGTGAATTTTTACTGTACCTTTACTATTTCCTCAACTGCCTTCCTTTATCATTGTGTCCAAAATGTATGAAGCACCCAAACTGTGGCTTTAAAAGGTCTTAGCAACATAGAAAATAGGAGCAGGAGTGGGTTATTCAACACCATAAATCCAAGCAAACTCATCTCCAAACTACGAGATCTAGGATTCTGCTCCTCCATCTGCAACTGAATCCTCGACTTCCTGACCTGCACACCGCAATCATTAAAGATAGGTGACAACACCTCCTCCATGATAATCCTCTACACCAGTGCCCTGCAAGACTGTGCACTCAGCTCCTTCCTATACTCCTTATACACTCATGACTATGTGGCCAAATTCAGCTCTAACTCCATTTACAAATTTGCTGATGATACCACCATAGTGGGTTGGATCTCAAACAATGATGAGACAGAGTACAGGAAAGAGATAGAGAGCTTAGTGGTATGCTGTGAAGACAACAATCTCTCCCTTAATGTCAGCAAAATGAAGGAGCTGGTCATCGCCTTCAGGAAGCGGACTGGAGGACACACCTGTGTCTGTATCAATGGTGCTGAGGTTGAGGGGGTCAAGAGCTTCAAGATCCTTGGAGTAAATATCAACAACAATATGTCCTGGTCCGCAAGAAATTACACAGAGTTGTGAACACAGCCCAGTCCATCATAAAAACCAGCCTTCCTTCCATTGTCTCCGTCTACACTTTTTGCTGCCTCAGGAAACCAGCCAACATAATCAAAGACCCCTCACACCCCAATTATGCTCTCTTTCACCCGCTTCCAATGGGCAGAAGATACAAAAGTTTGAAAACACGTGCCAACAGCTTCTTTCCCACTGTTATCAGATTTACAAACAAACATCTTATATGTTAGAATTGATCTTTCTCTTCACCTTCTCTGTAGCTGTAACACGATAGGTGTGTTAGGTTTTATTGGTAGAGGGATTGAGTTTCAGAGCCAGGAGGTCATGTTGCAGCTGTACAAAACTCTGGTGTGGCTGCACTTGAAGTATTGCATACAGTTCTGGTCACCGCATTATAGGAAGGATGTGGAAGCATTGGAAAGGGTGCAGAGGAGATTTACCAGGATGTTGCCTGGCATGGAGGGAAGGTCTTATGAGGAAAGGCTGAGGGACTTGAGGCTGTTTTCGTTAGAGAGAAGAAGGTTAAGACGTGACTTAATAGAGACATACAAGATGATCAGAGGATTAGATAGGGTGGACAGTGGGAGCCTTTTTCCTCGGATGGTGATGGCTAGCATGAGGGGACATAGCTTTAAATTGAGAGGTGATAGATATAGGACAGATGTCAGAGGTAGGTTCTTTACTCAGAGAGTAGTAAGGGCGTGGAATGCCCTGCCTGCAAAAGTAGTAGACTCACCAACTTTAAGGGCATTTAAATGGTCATTGGATAAATATATGGATGATAATGGAATAGTTTAGGTTAGATGGGCTTCAGATTGGTTTCACAGGTTGGTGCAACATCGAGGGCCGAAGGGCCTGTATTGCGCTGTAATGTTCTATGTTCTATGTTCTATGATATTCTGCATTCTGTTCTATTACTTAGATGTACTTATGTAACGTATGATTTGTCTGGACAGCATGCAAAACAATACTTTTCACTGTATCTTGGTATATGTGACAATAATAAATCAAATCAATCAAAATCCCCAATAGGCCCCTTGTCAGATTCCCTGTGGCAGCAGAATTCCCCAAAATTAACTCAGGGGGCAGAAGGAACTGATGTCGGACTCCTGAACTCCACCATCAGGATAATCAATGAGGCTCAGTAATTATCCATGCAGCCACAATTTAGTGGTGCGTCAGAGATTAAATGAGAGCCATTCAGGTCTGAGATGGCTACCCAGCAAATCCTATCAGAGTTTGTCAACAGTCTTATAGCAGATGGGCTGTCTAAATGTCATAAGCCCAGTGGCACTGGCAGTGAAAGTAGCTAATGACTTATAATTATCCAGCAGTATTTCATTCACTAGGGACCCAAAATGAGGGGAAGAGCATCATCTGAAGGGCATTGATTCCATCAGGCCTCTCCCACAGAATTGAAAGGGGTTTCCCTAATGGCTCTTCAGCCAGTAGGTCGGACTCCTGTTTGCCCTACAAAATCCAGCCCGCTGTTTATGAAGGTGAAGTCATTGTAATGAGGGCTAGATGGATCTCATTGAGTGTAAGATCTTTGACTGGGGCCATGACCTGCGCCAATCAGGGAGCCCTTGCTGATGGATATAAACAGGCGATTCAGAGAGACCCTTCACTCCAGTGACTGGCTGTGAGCTGGCTAGTCAGAGTCCATATATTGTGCACATGTACATAAGGGGTGACTTATGTACAGAGGCCTCTGTGCAATAATTTAAGAAGGATAGTCAGAATTTGAAACAAGGTAGCCATACATGAGATGTTAAAACAACACATAGACTTTGAACAAAGAGCAATCTCAGAAGAAAATGCTCTTTGGTTCTATGGCATTTGATGTGCAGCTTCCGTTAGATAGGCAGGAGATAGTCCCATCAATTCATCTTTACCTAAATGTGAGTGTTTTAATGTTGATAGTGATGCTCAGAGGAGACTCGATTTTGGCGGACCATTGAAAATCCAGTTAGCCTGCAACTGCTTTAATTCAAACCTGTACCACTTAAAGGGGCGCTAGGGATTAAATTGATACTGTCCAAAAGACCATTTGATGAGCATCAGGTATGTAACTTCTTCTTACTGCAGTCAGAGTACTTTGTGAAGAAATCAGGATAGAAGGAACTATTTCTTTCAGATGACAAATGAATGCATCAAACACCTTCACAATACTTTTCACTGATCTCCCGGAAATCATTCCCACAGATTTCACAGGTCAAGCTTGCCTGCAGTTGACGTATGCAAGAGCAGAAAAGAGATCCAGCTGTCAAACTTTCCCTCTAGATCAACTTGTTATTATTCCAGTCCTGCCAAAATAGGGGTAATCATTAAATCTCTACAGTGTAGAAAGAAGACATAAGGCCCACCGAGTCTGAACTGACCCTCCAAAGGGTATCCCACCCAGACCCACAACCCCGCATTTACCATGGCCAATCCACCTAACCTGCACATCCTTGGACTGTGGAAAAAACTAGAGGACTTGAAGGAAACCAACGCAGACATGGGGACACCATCCAAAGTCCACACAGACAGTCACCCAAGGCTGGAATCAAACCTGGGTCCCTGGTGCTGTGAGGCAGTGGCATTAACTACTGAGCCACCGGGCCCTTCTTTTTTCAGACGCAAATCAAGAGACAAAATCTTCCCCAAAGTATCAATAACTTAATCAGCAATGTAAAAAGACTGCTCCTAATTGTCACATTCAGCAAAATCTTAAACATGTTATTGAAGACCACATTAGTAATGACCAGGACAGGAAACATTCCTGACAACTTTCAATGTTTGGTGCAGTTAGCCCCTGGAGGAAATCTTTCCCTCTCATTAGTAACATGTTCTATTTAATCCAGATATACATGGTGAAGTGTGGACAAATAATTGACTTTGTCAACAAACCAGGCAGAGAATTCTCCTTTGGCATATTTATAGAATTTCTTCATTGTGTCTATGTGTGAGAATGGATCACCCATCATTTACAATATTTCAGCTGCATAATTTCCATTACAGAAACCATTCATCAATAACAAAGTTCTCTAAGGTTTCAATCCATAACTCACTACAACTGCTGTCATGGCATTTTTATTAATTGTATTTTTAAACTTTGTTTATAGCATAATTTTCCCACAGAATCAATCTATTTCAACTGATCTCAAATTGAGTTTCAAGCTCAAAGGATTTAAAGGAAATTATCTGCAGTAAATCCCTACGTTTAGTGCCATCTATATATCCCATTTTCATCACTGAGTTTATTGAAATTCACATAATTCTGGTGGTTGCCTATGGAGTTTTAACAAGTAACGTTGTAACAGTCCGGTGCTGTGGCTCATAGCTCATTGATTTATGGGTATATTTCACTGTAAAATATCAGAAGTACAAGTTGCCAGTAATTTACCTATCAGTGGTAATAATTAATAAGTGCATTAAGGCCTTGACTGAAAATTAAAGTAGCTTTGTGTTGTGCCCCCAGTTCCTGAAGAGAATTCCCGATATCACTGGGAAGGGTTTCCTCATAGGAAAAGAAAATAAAAACTGAAATGCACTGATTCAATTTTAATATGACTGAGAGAACCATTGAAAGCGGTTCCAAGTTCCCTCTCAAATAGGAGACCTTCACAACTCAATAGATTAATTCTGAGAGCAGAATTAAATTAAACAGGTGTCTCTTTTGTTTTAGGAACTCCTATAGCTTTAACTTCTTTGTAGCGTTGGCAGCACATCTTGTGAGAAATCATGGAGTATAGCTAGCATTGAAAATAAAGGCTCCCTGGCAATGATTTGACAGGTTGCAATCCAGATTTGGTCTGGTATTATCTACGTCGAATGGAGGACAATGTGGGTTGGAGGAAAGAACCAGCCAGGCCCGAATGAAGGTGTGATATTACAGACTTCAGGATTTTAATAACAGTTCATGGACTGAATGAATCAACAAAAGATAAACCATTACACATGAAATGCTGCAGCAATAACTGTCTGGAATAAAATGTTAAACGACAAGGACAAACTTATATGGAAATTGAAAGCAATTAGCCATGTCTTGGAAAAGAGGATATTGAAATTACATAGACAAATCTGCTTTGACACCTTTGGATGCTTTATGCCACAAGAATAACCGATTGCCCTGCAGAAGAATTTAAGGAGTTAATTGCAGGAAAGCTGTGTCTTTTAACAGACAGTTACAGCCAAATGTAACAAGGAACAAAGCAGCTACTTCTGATAAGAAGGCAAGCTGCAGATTTGCAGTAATTTAGATGAAAGGACTTTAAGAAATCATTGATATATCACCTCATAGACTTTAAGAATGAAAATTTATACATTACTCGAACACCAGAACTTCCCTTTAGCAGAACTCCAGAGAACAACTTTGCATAAGGATCAAACCCTGGACACTTCCAGAGACTGACCGCTGTTGGTGGCTTTGTGGCAACGTTCCACCATTTATTAGGTAATACCCAAGTTGGGTAGTGAGGCTTAATTTGCTTACTTCAGGGGTCTTATTTTGGTTGTTACACGCAATAAAGTTTAAATCATTGTTTCGGTACTTGATGGTCTATGAACTTTCTTAGTACAAGTAGTCGAATTAAAGATAACTTGTGGTGATTCACCCACAATTAAGGATATGCTGAATTTAGCTCGATACATACACACATAATTAATCCAAATCTCTGACTGCTATAAACTAAAGCAACAAATTCTTAAGCTGCTCAGGAGTTGATTCCAGTCATTTGTTCATTTTGAACAACAATTGTTTCAACTTAACTGGGAAGAGAGCACTGGTAAAGCCATCACAAGTGTGTACATCTAAACCATCGAGATGACCAATTTGTCATTCAGGACAAATACCATTCTCACCGGTTTTGGCATTAGCAGAAAAATAACTTGTTGTTGTAAACAAACATTAACAAATGGTAGAGGAAAAGAAAAGATTTCTAATCTACTACTTTGCAACTTAAACTCTACCCCTTTAGGACTCAAATACGCATACATTTGTTTACGAATAAAATAGACAAAAAAATGGCTTTTCAGCAATGGTATGGTGGAAAATTATAGGAAAAGAAAACAGAATTCTGAAGACCATTCGTCTAAACCACAGGATGGGATAAGTTGCCTCTCACAGTTCTTTTGATTTTAGCATTGATGATACAATGTTGTCTGTAGAACAGTGATCATTCTTTAATTCAGTAGTTGATCAGGTGGACTTGGATCTTGTGCTGGAATTCTTTTAAGTTTCTTGGTTTATTGTCTTTTTCTATACACAGACAGGAGGGAGAGAGTCATTTTCTGCTTGGCAGTTCTGAGTGCATCTGGCCACAGCACATCTGCAAGTCTGTGAAAAAGTGCAGCTCAACCAATCCAAAGGCTATGACAGGCAGTTTCTCCTGAACACAAAATTTCGTGATGCTGTTCTGCCTCAGTAATGTAACTACCTCAATGCTCCAAAAGCAAATTCTGTTCTACAGCAAAAAATGTGTCCAATTTATTTTTTTCAAAAAACTCTCCATGTATTTAGTTACGTATCACTGTCCAGCTTCCATTCCAGATTATAGTCCAAGAGGAAAAAAATGTGCTCCCTTAAGTGGTACACTCTCTAATGTCATGTTAAAGGTTGTACTTTTGGCCCTTTTCATACCACTAGTTCACTTCACACAGTAAGTGCAAATAATCTAAAAGCAAAACATCCTAATTAGCAATAACATTGGTAGGTGCGCCTACAGAAACGGGTACACTAATCAAAATCTTGTCACAGCCAAGAAGTAACACCTTAATGAGTAATTCCATGCATGTGAATGAATACAACTGAAAGAACTGATGACACCAATAATATGCAGTGCAAGTCTGTTGCTGCACAGTTCTCTGAACAGTTTTGATTTCCATAGTGAAACAGGCATACAATTGCCTTGGATGCAGGTCAGAGAAGGCTCACAAGAATTGAGCAGATTAGGCCTGTACTCAGTGACGTTTCGATGGATGAGAGGCAATCTCGTGGAAACATAAAATTCTGAGTAGGCTAGCTGGGGTAGATGCTGAGAGGATGTAACCCTTTGCCAGCGAATCGAGAACTAGGGAACAAGTTTAAATATATAGTACCTCATTTAGGATAGAGTACATGATACTGACCTAGCCAGCAGAGAGCTGGCTCCTAAAGTGAGTATAACTCCTGACAGAGATAGCAGGAACTGCAGATGCTGGAGAATCTGAGAATAACAAGGTGTAGAGCTGGATGAACACAGCAGGCCAAGCAGCATCAGAGGAGCAGGAAGGCTGACGTTTCGGGCCTAGACCCTTCTTCAGAAATGGGGGAGGGGAAGGGGTTTCTGAAATAAATAGGGAGAGAGGGGGAGGCGGATAGAAGATGGATAGAGGAGAAAATAGGTGGAGAGGAGACAGACAGGTCAAAGAGGCGGGGTTTTATATCTGTCAGCCAGAGTGCCCTGATTGGGCCAGGTTAACAACTCTACTCAGGGAACTCATATTCTATGAGATCCACCTGGCTGACATTGCTTCAATCACTACAGAAATGAGAAAGAATTTCTTCTCTCCTAAGGTTGTTAATCTTCGGAAATCACTACCATTTAATATATTCAAGTTTGTGATAAACAAATTGTTTGATCTACATGAGCCCAAGATAATAGGGGGTACTCAGGAAAGTAGATTTAAGACTACAATTAGATTAGTCATGATTTTACTGAATGATGGAACAGATTTAATGAGACAAACAGCTCTCTTCAGTTCTTATATTCTTACATTAACAAACTCTATGCAGTCAATTTTATTCTCTCTAAAGGCACTAATGCCAGGATTTTGTGAAAATACACATATCACTGTAAAGCTTTCTCAATGGCCAAAGTGCTCCTTGCTCATCCAGAGGCAACTCAGACATTGTGCAGTAAATTGGCTATTTTCAACCTCCTGAAAATCTCTGACTCTGTGACCTGCGGAGAATCCTTCTCAAATTTGGCTGACCACAGAAGTTTGTCATCACTCATCCCCTCTCCACAATGACATGTAAGCCAACAGAACCATCAGACACCTACCCCAACCCTCTTCTCCATCATCCTCGCTGCAGTACTGGACCTCACCTCAATTAAATTATCCAAAGATATGGAGATGAGTCACATGGTAAACAGAAAACTGCTCAATTCAAATTGCTTTCAAAAACAAAACCACTCCAATTTCAGTCACTGAACTCAAATAAGCTGACGATGCTGGTGTGTGCATTCATTTAGGAACTTAGCTCCAAGTCACTCTTTTTCATTGAAGCTTTCTCAAATCCTCTGGAAAGTTGATACTCTCTTTCAACCAGCTGCCACGGCAAAACATTTCCTCCAACAACCCCCTCATCAATTAAGATAAACGGCAAGATGCTGGAATATTTGGATCACTGTCCATATATTGGGAGGCTCTTCTCAACAAAGGAAAGCCTAGTCAACAAAATCCATCATCCTATCCAATGAGGACAAGAGTACTTGAACACCAGGATCTCAGACCTGAGGCTAAGGTCATAACAGTCCAGACAACAATAGCCCTATGCTCCTACATGCTTTGAAGGCTAGATCAACCTACCACAGACACCGCAATCATTCGAAAAGTACCACCAGTGAATACCTATGCAAAATACTCCAAATCTGGTGACAAGAAAGGCTATCTAACAGCAGCATCCTCTTCCAAGTCAATGATGTCCAGCATCAAGGTGCCAATCATTCGAGCCCAGCACCACTGGGCAGGAAATGTTGCTCAGAAACCTGTCACCAGACTCCCGAAACAGCTACTCTGCTTGAAACTTGTTGGTGGCAGGAGACTCCCAGGAGGACAGCAGGAATGCTTTAGCAATATTCTCAAAGTGTCCCTGAAGAAATTGAACATTCCAACCAGTCTCTGATTTATGATCAAGCAAAATGGAGAAGTTTCATCCGGGAAGGCACCAAATACATCGAGAGATTTCTTCAGCAACATGTGTACATGATTCAAGAGACTGCGTGCAAATTTCCAAGCTCTACCCAACCCTCTAAGCGCTAACTGTCTCTTATGTGTAGCAGAGACTAAAGATTTACCAGCCACCTCAGAACCCATCAAACAGGAGTGCAAGGATATCGTCTTCAAACTCAAAGTGGTGCCTAAGAAAGAGGGAGAACTCCTATACAATTTTGAGGCATCAAGAGCAGAGAATGCACCATGTTCACTCCAGTCAGTGGTGAAAGGTGCAATGTTAGAAAGGAACTCTTTATGCCTCTCCAAATTCCAGTCTGAGGATTATGAATACATCACGTGGCTCAGAAAAATCTTTGCATTCGCCAACAGCTCATCCACCAAGCCTTCTGCATCTATCTCCTTTCCCTCAAATGCTCCAGATTGCCCATCTGCACAATTGGTACGCTCCTGCAAATGGTAGTTTACTAATAAAATGTAAATAAATCCACCCATATAATGGCTCTAGTCTCACTCTTCCCACCAAGTATTTACCCCAGATTAAAATCAACTTGTATTACTTTCAAATCACCTTAGTACACTTTCAAATGACTTCAGTTTTGAATAGTCACATTTTTAACCTTGCAACTGAAAAATGTATTCATACATGTCATTTCTATTCAACTAATGCAATAGGTCATGACATTTGTCACTTACGCGACCCTCAGCATCTCCAGCCTCCACAGTGATCGAGCATGAATGGACACTGCTCCGCCTTCATAATGAACTGTCCTAGAAGGAAACAGCAAAGAGATACAATTGAACACATTCTTGGTTTTAATGTTGAGGTATTCCATAATTTTAACACATTTACATTCCTAATTACAAATAAATCATTAGAAATATTCAAATCACTACAACTCAAATTTACTTTGATAAAAAATATTTTGAAAATTATGGAACTAAGTAATCAAAACAGAAGTAAGGGGGATCTTGTTATAGTATTCCTACATCTGAGCCATACTGCCCAGACTCGAGTCCTACCTGCACCAGATATGTGTCAGAACAGGTTGATTAAAATATCTAGATACATTAAAGATGGAAGATGAAGAATAGGTTTTCCGTTATGTAGAAAGTTTGGTTTCTTTCAAGATTAAAAATGCACAGTTTCTGCATTGTATTTTTAACAAACTGTTCTCAAGTTTAAAATAAACAGGTTGATGATCATAATATTTTGTCATAATAGCAGAGATGCCAACTAAACCTGCCAGAAGTAATATGTGAGCTAAGTCCTGACTCTTTTGTGAAGGTTCCCTGCGTTTGACATTTCTAATATATTCAGTGCATTAATGACAGTCCTGCACATAGAGACCAGAGGAATTCTTACATGTTGTAAACATGACGTACAATGAAGATTTGCTCCAGTTGACACATTTCTTGATATCATGCAAGTGATAGAGCAACCAAATCAATTCCTCCTGCCCCTATCCCACTCCCCCAACCGCCATGGCAACATCCCTCTCTTTAGCTTTTTAACAGATCAGCAGACATTTGAGTGAAATTCCTTTACTCAATATTTCACCAGGTCTTTAGCTCACTGATATTAAATAGATTAGTCACATTGGCTGTTATCTATTACAACCATTTGTTATTGACTGCTCAAAATTATGTTTTAAGTAGAATATTTGCCAACTTAAGGTAACAGCGCCTGGAGCAAAAAAAATTGTTGCATTGTTTGACGTATTTATAAACACCACTGTACCGTACAGGGAGCATATTGCACAGAGGTGTCCCTTCACCATTATAGGTGACCCATTTCTAAGAACCAGCTTCACACATTGATTCTAAATAGGTCTATGTAACACACTTTCACCCTGTATCAAATATACATTTGACTTTAAAGCAAAGTCACCGTCACCTTGGATGTCACCAACATTAACTGGATTTTACTTCAGTTTTGCTAAATTATGTCATTTAACTTACCAGACCTGGCCTCACCAAAACCTCTACTTGTCAATTCTACACTCACTGGCCTACTTTTGCAACTGGTCCAAAAGCATGTTCCTTCATGAATGTGACAGAATGAAAAATCTGGTACCCCGTCACATGAGGAGATACAAGGGTGAAATGTCAACAGTTTGGTCAAGGAGGTAATTTTCAAGAATATCTATAAGGACAAAAGAAAGTTGGAGAGGTAAGGCTTAAGGAAGCAGTTCAAGAGCTTAGGGCCTTATAAACTGAAGGAATGGCCTGTCGTGGTGAAGTAATTAAAATCAGGGATGGTCAAAAGGTAGAATTAGAGGACTACAGACACTTTGGAGAGTTTGAGACTGAAGGATAGTACAAAGATTGTGAGGAAGAAAGCTATATCATGACTTGAAAACAATGATGAGCCTTTTAAAATTGAGACATTGCTGGACCAGAAGCCTATCTAGAGAATTGTTCATAGACTGGTGGATAAACAGGACTAGTTGCGAGTAGGGACAGGGCAGCAGAGTTTCGTATAATCTTAAGTTTATGGTGAGTACAACATGGAAAGGAATAGTCACAAATGATGAGAGCTTCAGCAGCAGGTGAGCTGATGCAAATAAGGAGGCAGGGAATCTTAAAGAGATGTGGATCAGTGGTGTTACTGGTGGTAAGGATATTGCTACTATAGAGAGTGGATCAAGCAAAGATGAGAGACACAATTAAAGAGAAACTCAACAAACATCTGTGCAGACTTACAGAGATAGGTTGTTCGTCATGCTTGTCAGTGGGATGTGTCCGGGATCAGAAAACGTTATGTTGATATATGGCACTCAGACGTCCCTCTAACACCTACAGCATGTGTCAATCGTCTGCATGGCAAACACACTGTATGTCACTGTTGCTACTATATGGTCGTGTGTGTGTGTGTGTGTGTGTGTGTGTGTGTGTGTGTGTGTGTGTGTTTGGGGTGTGTGCAGGCCTATTGAGAGACCCTGATGCACTCTCCACACCACCACCACTGCCTCCCGCTACCTCCCCCCCCCC
>NC_063340.1:73904811-73967905 GCF_021869965.1 Rhincodon typus
GGGGGGGGGGAGGTAGCGGGAGGCAGTGGTGGTGGTGTGGAGAGTGCATCAGGGTCTCTCAATAGGCCTGCACACACCCCAAGGTCAATCATCTGGTTGGGTCACTCCAAGCCAGGGGACCAGGGACTGTTCAGCAATCAATCAGTCATGTAGGGCTCGCACCGGCAGTCAGGAGAATCATTTATTGTCAGACGGTTTGAGGTCTGGCAGTCCATTCGTTAATCTATGACAGAGATGCAATGGAGGTCTACAGGGGCAGCAAGAGAGGGTGATCATTGTTAAAAAGGGTCACGGAGTCACAGTTGGCAGGGACCAAAACAGAGGCATTTGTAGAGATGGGAGCAAGGATTGTGACAAGGGAGAAAGACAAAACAGCTGAGTATGTGCAGAATATATTGGAGGGAATGATAGGCTATGGGAGGAGATTCTTATTGGCAGTGACGACCACTAGAGGAGCGTAATGTCCGGGCTCGGGATGGGGTGGGGGGGTGTGCGCAAGAAGCAGGGTAAGATACAATGCTCAATGGGGAGCAATTTCTTTCTCACAATCTCTCTAACACACACACATTAACTCATTCCATTTAACTAGTCAGTGAATGTGCTACACTTCATTTTTTTTTCTCTGTGGGAAGCATCTCACTTCAACATAATGGCTTAACCTCACTTCGTAACTCAGTCAAGTATAATGAACTGTCAGTACAAACCCAAATACAGCACCATTTATTGTTTACTTTGGAGAAAGAAAGAAAAACCTGCATTTGCACAGTGAGGGGGTCCCACAATACATCAAAACCACCAAAATTACCTTTCCAAATTACAAGTAAACAGGGAAGTTGTGTTCAGAAAGATCCCATAAATTGCAAATGGAATAAATATTCACTTACTACCCTAACTTCACAACTTATTGCTGTAAAAGGCAGTTAGAGATTGCATCAGATACTGATGGTCTGCAGGAGCTGTCCTGAGGTAAGGTTCAGCCAGAGAATGAATGGACAACAGAAGCTCCATCAGAGAGCTTGAAATCGCTGGTGGGAAAGTGGAATACTTTGAAAATGACTCTATCTATAGACTGGAAAATCTAGAAATTTTCAAAGTACTTACAGCTCAGATCAAGTGTGGCCACCAGGTGGCAACTACAAGAATATAAAACAAGGTCATAGACAGGGAACAGCACAAAGCCGGAATTAAAGTGATAAAGGAGAAATTTAGAAGCCTGAGCAGACAAAGTCTAATGGAAGAAGAAAATTTGTAGACTATCGAGGCTACAAAAAATGTGGGAGATCCATTATTTAAATAGTGGTAAAGGAGAACAATATTTATTCAGAACACATCCAGAAAAAAAAACATGCAAGTAACTGGGATTACTATTTAGAGGCATAAATAATGGGAATCATCTAGGGAAAACCCTTAAAGAAGATGATTCATTCAGTAAAGCGGAAGAGAATGCAAATCATTGTTCAACACAGGCGACAGGACTCATTCAAGTAAAACTATTACAGAAAGAGGAATCATTTATTATTAAGGCTGCAATTAACAAGATTCATCAAAAGAAGTCATAAAAATGGGGGAATCATTTCATTTACTTACAGAAGGTGGGATGCTCCATTTTGACCATAAAAGGTGGTAAAACCATCCAGTAAACATTAGGAGAATCAAAAGCTTTTGAGTCAATGAAAGTAAGTAATCACATTAGGAATACATTGCAGTAAAACAATACTGACAGCAAGGTTTAATGGTAGAAATGGACCTCATAGAACACAGAATTGGATATCTTCAAGAAAATGATTCTTCAGAAACAGAATTGTTGCCAAACCAGATACTGAAACAGAATTGTTGTTGGGATTGTTGATAATCTTTGTCATATTTAATAAAGCCAAAGAAGATCTGACTTTAGAGAAAGCCATTGAGATGGTGAATGAAGATAAAGTATGGAAGCACAGCAGATTAATGCCAAGAGGAGATCAACCATCTCACAGAAATTTGGCAAAATCCACTCAGTTCTTAAGATATGAAATCCCTAAAGATACACCTAAGAACTAGTACAGTGAACAAGACAGACATTGTCAACAGACAGACTCGGGGACCGCTTTGCAGAACACCTACGCTCGGTTCGCAATAAACAACTGCACCTCCCAGTCGCGAACCATTTCAACTCCCCCTCCCATTCCTCAGACGACATGTCCACCCTGGGCCTCCTGCAGTGCCACAACGATGCCACCCGAAGGTTGCAGGAACAGCAACTCATATTCCGCTTGGGAACCCTGCAGCCCAATGGTATCAATGTGGATTTCACAAGTTTCAAAATCTCCCCTCTCCCTACCGCATCCCAAAACCAGTCCAGCTCGTCCCTGCCTCCCTAACCTGTTCTTCCTCCCACCTATCCCCTCCTCCCACCTCAAGCCGCACCTCCATCTCCTACCGACCAACCTCATCCCACCCCCTTGACCTGTCCGTCCTCCCTGGACTGACCTATCCCCTTCCTAACTCCCTACCTACACTCACCTTTACTGGCTCCATCCCCGCCTCTTCGACCTGTTTGTTTCCTCTCCACCTATCCTCTCCTCTATCCCTCTTCTATCCGCCTCCCACTCTCTCCCTATTTATTTCAAAACCCCCTTCCCCTCCCCCTTTTCTGATGAAGGGTCTAGGCCCGAAACGTCAGCCTCTCTGCTCCTATGATGCTGCTTGGCCTGCTGTGTTCATCCAGCCTTGCACCTTGTTGTCTCAGATTCTCCAGCATCTGCAGTTCCTACTATCTCAGACATCGTCAATGCTGTCCTGCAAGGAATCTACACAAGCACATACAGCACCCAGCTCCTAAAAAGGAGTGTTTTATATGTAATGCAATAGTTTACTTTCAGAAAATGTGCTGACATAGATCATAGTCATAGAAACACAAGAAATCAAACAGTTACCTCATAAAGCGGTCATTGAGGTAAAAGAGGCTACAATAGAAGAACAGTCAAAGTACAGAACTTAGGTGAGCCAGACTTAGCATTTTGGCAAGAGGATATTTGTACCGGAGGACTTGAAGTAGATTTTAAGCTTGATACAGTGGAGAATGCCACGATGTAATCAAATAGTATACCAACAATGAAGAAGCAATGGCAACAGCCTGCAGCAGTATAAGCACATGGTTGATGAGGTTAAGTTTACAGTTATGCTATAATATCTCTGCAACATGAGGGGTGTCAGATAGTAGAGAACAAATATATGCCTCACAATCAAGAATTCTCCTCTCATGTTGGAGTGTATGTTTTGTCCTGAATATTCTTCAAATGGCAGAAGGAATCAAATTAGTTAAAGTCAAGAAAGCACAGGTCAAGAAATAGCCAGTCACAGAAAAACAGTTCAAGGAACATTGGTTAAGGAACAGCTGGTATGGAACAATCAGTCGAAGGGCAAACAATAGAAAATGTTATAGAGTTCCCCATAACCTAAATGGAACTTAACAGAGGTCAGAATCCATTGATGTTAACTATGTTGGCATAAGAAAATTGTTGCATACTGGCAGCAGATGCTGGATTGCAGAAATGGTTTGCACTGCCATCAACACTGATCAGAGTTCAGATTGTAAGAACTTGTAAAGTTTACAAAAAAAAACACAAGCAATCAGATAGCCAAGGAGCAGTACACCCAACTTCAATTAACCAACAAAGCTTCAACTGAAATAACTCAGACTGCTACTCAACGTAGTGAAAATATAGTGCTGACAGATTCAAAATATGATATTAGATGCTGAGAATACACAAGTTTAAGCAGAACATTTCATTTCTTTGTCCATCAATGGAAGAATCCTCAGCACCAGTGACAGAGATCACACCAAACAAGAAGTAATCTTCAAACAATTCAACTGAGATAGTGAGCATTTTGGTAGTCAGAATGTGAAACATGTATGAGCTGAAGAGCACAGATCGATTTAAGGGGATCTAGGTGAACACAGAAGGATGAAAGGAATAGTTGGCGCGTTGATAGGTGAAGGTGAAGTAGGGTGGGAGGAGCATAAAAGCTGGCACAGAACAGCTGGGCTAAATGGCCTGTTTCTGTGCCATAAATTCAATGTGATTCTGTGTAAAAGTTTGAGAAAGCAACGCTGCCGACGGTGGAGGAGCTGTTCATTTGTTTCACTGACAGAGGTGACAAGATCAGAGCAAAAACCTTGGGCTGTACACTATTGCCTTTGAAGATTTTCCATAGTTGGGAGCAAAGGCAGGTCCTGATACTATTGGTGGTGCCTTGCCACCTGTCAGCATGATTTAACTGAAGGCAGGCAATAATGATCCACCTCTGAAAGCAATGTCCTACTAGCAGCCCCAGCCATAGTGATAGGCTATGCTATAGGTGGCACCTCAGAAGATTACATGAAATTATTCCAAATATTTGTCATCGCAGATGCCAAGTCGTTGCAGGCTTTGGGCAATAGGGGCTTGAGGGAAAAGGGATACACAAAGCAGACTTTGTGTTCTCCGTAGTCTACCACTAGCAGGCTGCATCTCCTGCAGGTGACCTGCCAGGTTTCACATGCAGAGGTGGGCCTATCCCAAGTGCCCAGTTAATTGCAACTAACAAATTGCCAGCCACTGCTGGACAGATAGCCATGTCCATTACTTGCCCACTTCCAGCTGGTCCCGATGTAGGGTTTTGGCCCGAAACATTCACCTTCCTGCTCCACGGATGCTGTCTGACCAGCTGTGCTTTTCCAGCTCCATACTTATTGATTCTAGCTCCCAGCATCTGCAGCCTTTACAGTCTCCACCTCCAGCAAGATCGTCTGCAGGCAGGAACTTCTGCCACCAACCCCAAGACAACCTTCTGGACTTCCCTCCCAGTCCTGTGTCCATCCCTGCCAATACAGATCTCTTACGATTCTGCCCAATAATGCTGTCATCTATTTGGGCATGAGAAGGCTGACTGACTGCTTAGAACCCACTATTTTGCAATGAGGCATACCTAGAGGTACAATGAGATGTGATAAAGCTTCATGAGACCAAGTTCAAGATTCTTAACACAGAGTATTCTCAATTCACTGAACACTATGTTAAAGAAATAATCACAAGTGGATTTGTAATATATTGCGCAAAGCACACATTTTCGTAGTGTGAATTCTATTTAAATTCGATTTAAACCAAGCTCATTAAAATAGATTCATTTTTTTTAATTTATTTCTAATCACCAGTATATTCTTAGTTTGTTTTTATTGGCTAGCAATAACTTGCTGACTAGTTTGCGTTGTCACACACAAAGATTAAATGTTTAAACAAGAACAACATTAACCTAAAGCTTGATACTTAGTTCCCTGAAAATTCCTCACAGTATATCTGATTTAATTCAAACGGGATCTAAAAGACAAAACATACACTAATCAAACTCGTCTTGATGCTTCATCAAGACTTCATGATGTTCTTTGATAAAATGTTATCATTATACATTAACGAGGAAGAGTAGCAAGCCAGGAAAACAGATCAAATTGAATCATAACATTCAATTAAGAGTATGAATTAGCAATGTAATTGGTCTGCTGCAGTGAACTCCTCTGAATGCCTACAATCTGGATTATCCCGGAACCAGCTGGATAATTAATTGAGTGAGAAAATCCACAGGGTGACATTTAAGGAGTCCATTTGATTCTTATCGATTTCACTTCAGAGGTGTCTCACTTCAACATCATGTTGATATTCCCAATCCCCTGTTCCCTTCTCACAGCTTTACATCTATTTTCACATCACATGCAAAATCTGATAACAATTGTGACCTATTATATACATCGTGACAATGGGACCGTGTGGCACAGTAGTAGTGTCTCTACCTCTGGGCCAGGAGAACTGGATTCAAGATCCAGCTGCTTTAAAGGTGTGAATAACACCTGTAACCAAGTCGATTAGAAAATATCTACATTGTGACCAGGAGAGCTCTTGCAGTGCAGTGGTGGTGTAGCCAAGAGGTTTGAAGGCCACCTGCCCCGGATGTATGTTATATGTCTGAACAAGTTGCTTACAATAACTACATTGTGAAAACTTGCCCAAATGTTTATTCAAACTCAGTTGGTTTCACTCCAGATAATGAATTTATCTAATGAATCCAGAGACTGGAAAACAATGTTGAACTCAGGTAATTTCAGCGAGTAACAGGAAGAAGTTTTTGGTTAACTTAATCTTGTCTGTTTTGTTTCTCTTCGCTAGTTTTTGTTTGCAGGCTAATGGACACATAGACAAAGTGCAATAGCCCTGCATTACATCGACCCCTGTCTCATTTCTTAAGTTTTAACTTGTCAGTTAACCATATCAACTTCTATCTGGCTGCACGAATTTGACATTAAAAGGTGGCAAGCATGTAGTTAAAATATAATGTCAGACCTTTAACTTGTTCACAGAGACTGCAACCTGGAACATAACATTTAAAACATTTAAATAAGAAAATGTGGATGTGGGTTTAACATGCAAAATTTGAAGCCACGCATTTAACTGCCTTTGCTTTGGTTCTGATGCCACTCACTTAAAAAGCCAAACTTCCCCAAAGGTGCCTCCTGACATCGCCAAATCTGCAATACACCAATTTCCCTGAGTCTTACTGCAGTCCCTAACCAATCTCCCTTCTTTCTCTCTCTAAGATCACTTTGTTGGTGAGACCCATCACCTGATTCCTTGAACTTTTCCACCAAAACAATTGGCCACTCAATTTCCTTTTCTACTGCCCATGCCATCCGATGGTACACTATTCAGAGGGCTCTTGTGGCACTGCATAATTTCAGCTCTGAACAGGTTAACTAGAAAATATCTATAATCTATTCAGGCTTTCCTTTTCTAAAACACATCATCTTCAAATTATCCACAGTTGACCCCCCTGTCTTTGCAAACTGCCACCTACATTTTCAATCTTCTTACCCTCTTGCCTGAACAATGTTTTCCTCCCAACCTTAAGTCTGAGTCTTAATTTCAACAAACCTGCCTTAGTACTGAAAAGGCCCTAATCAAATTGACAAATTACAACTTTTTAATGACTATGATCATGGTGCAGTATCCCTGCAGCCTTTACCACAGTTAACCACACCATCCTCCTACTCGGCCTCACCTTGATCATCCAACTGTAAGTGATTTCCAGGGCATTTCCCACAATTGATTCTCTTCAAGCTCCTGTACCATTACCTCCGGAGTTCTCCAGGGACCTGCTCCTAGCCTTGTTTCTCTTCATCATCTATATTCTGTCCGTGACAGCATCAATTGAAGACACGGGATCAAGTTGGAGGTTGCATATGTAAAATATCCTTCTCAATCTATCTCTGGGTTGTCAGAGTTTCTTCCTAAATTCCTGTCTTGGTGCAGTCATAATTTCCTCCAATTGTACAACAGGACGCCTAAAGCCACCATCATTAGTCCCAGTTGCACAATCTGTTGACTCATCCCTGATTTAATTTTCTGCTTCAGATCTCATCTGAGATTGTACCAGACTGTTTGAAAATTCAGCATCCCATATGATATTGAGGCAAGTGTTTGATTCTTTATCCCCTCATAAACATTGTCCACTTCCACCCATGCCACAACCCATCCATCACGGAATCTCTCATCAATGTCTTTGTTATCTTCAGACTTGATTATGCTAAACCTTTTCCTTTACAGTTCCTAACCTCCATAAACTTAAACTCATTCAGAATTCAGCTATACGTATCAACTCTGGCACCATACCTCATTCAGGCATCACACCTATGCTTGCTGACCTGCATTCATCCTCAGTTCCCTGAAGAACCCCAACTTAAAATTTTCACCCTCACATATTCAAAATCTTCTATTATCACACCTTCACTATCTTCAACTTATGCCAAATTGACATATGTTGCTTTTAACATACAAGTCAGCTCGGAAAATCAATTGGGGAAAAGAAACAGGGCGGAATTAAGTCACAGCAATGTGGATCTTTCCCAGTGGTTGCTCTCAGACCGATTGCTCTCCAGTACCAGTAGCAGCACTCAGAGCTCCCAGTAATACTGTGACGCCTAACCAGAGGAATGATGCTGAATGCTAGGGGTGTGGTGATTGTGGTGAGTGGAATGGAGAAAACCACAAAGAGTCACCATTGAAGGGTGGCAGAGGATTCACAGGCCAGGGTAGGGGGAAGGGGCATGGGTTTCAACAGCCCACCCAACCTCTTCCCTAGGGCCCCTCAGTCGGAAAACAGTGGTTGACAATGAGGGATTCACCCTACTCCAAACATACACTTGACTGCAGGGAACCCAAGAGTTTGTTGGATGGGCTCCGGGAGCTGCTAGAGACTAGTCTTAGTCCTATTAAACTCCTGAATCACCACTAATGTCTAGATTTGTTTTTAATTCAAAGTCCACTATCTGCTGTGGTGGAATTCAAATCTGGCACCAACAGCATTACTTAGGTTTCTGTATTACCAGCCCAATGACACTATACCATCGTCTCCCCTTCAACACTAACATCCACTTGGCTCAAGCATAATTGCCTTTATATGACTCATTAACAAGCCCAGTTGGCAATCTACCCAGCCATCAGTGAGTGGGATTCACTTTGCAGGCCCGAACACAGACCTGATTGAGGTCAGTTTTCCCAATTGGAAGAATTGGAGTTAGGTTCTCACACCCAATTCTCACAGCACCCCCACCGCCATCATGACCACTTCAACAGGCTCTGAAAAATCTATCCCACAGTGTGAACTGTGAATCTCCAAATACTGCTAGCTCCAATTTAAAGTAAAATAAAAACAGAAGATGCTGGACAAACTCAGTGAGTCTGGCAGCATCAGGGGAGAGAAAAACAGAGTTAATGTTTCAAGTTCAATGTGACTCTTCTTCAGAACAACACAAGTACCTTGCTCTTGAAATTTAAAGCTACTGGATCCGCACAGAGTAACAACCTACACTCACATTTATTGTAGTCAAAATCATGGCACATCTATCTTTTGAACAAATAAACACTTAACACAGCCATTAAAGTTATTTGATGAGTTGGTAGCTCCTTGCAAACAGCCAGTAGCATTGCATCATTCTAACTCTGTCAAACGTCAGGAATTTTCAGTTCTCCACACGGTTCCCCCACTGCGTATGTCACCCAGTTCCATAATTATTTTTGCCACCTTAGTTACCTCCGCTGTTCTTCTCCGAGTTCTCCTGAAGGCACAGTCAAACATTCATCCATGTGTCCATGCAGTAACCGCAGCACATCTCCTCCTTTTAGGTATCCTAAAAGAAGGTAAGAAATTATTAGCTCTCAAGATGAGATGCAATGAATAGCACATTGGTTCTCAAACAAAAAACAAAAACAAGCAAGCACTTGTAAGGATGGTACATCTGGACTTCTGGATAGGGAGATAAGGACGAGCCCTAATGAATTAAGCAAGGGTAGAAAGCAAAATCACATGGATCCAAATACAAAGCCTTAAGTTCCTCCCGTTAATGTGGTACCAGGAAGGAATACAAGACAACAATGTTAATATTACCTGACAGTTTCACAAAAAGGAATTACCAAGGATTAAAACATTTAAACACATACACAGACACACACATGCACGCACATACACATGCATGCGTGCACGCACACAAACAATTTACACAGGAAAATAAAATGATTGGAAATTAAATTGCAAATTCATTATCTGAAGGGACATAATAAAGCTGCAGGATGCAGACTGGTATGGCAATAAAGGTAATCATGATTAGGTGCTGCACATTGTTAAGGGGTAGTACGTTTGAAAGGAGGCCTTAGGTATATTCAGGCAGTGTCACAAATGCAGCTTTTAAGTGGATGTCTTATCTTTCAATGATTGATGTGACTGTCTTCCTGGCTGTGTATTAGCTTAATCCGGTTCATTTTCCTCTCTAGGCATCTTTTCTTGCTCTGCTAATGTTCTCTATGTGAAGGTTATCCCCTTACAATGCTGTAAAATGATGCAGCACACAGATGATATTGGAGGGTTCTTGTTGCACTGTGACAGCATGCCTTCTTCTGGGCCAAGGTGTGTAATAACATGTCCAAACAGCTTGATTCACAATAAATACAGCTGATATTGGTCATTTGTAAACCTGTGTAGACTTGGGTCCACCTAACAATAGGACCACTATTTCAGCATTCCAGTCATTTTGATAGTTTTTAATCTTATGAGATTGCCTGTTAGTCTTGATTTAGTGGTTTGTCAATGGTATTCAAACTCATCGATTCTTGAACTAGTCCTGGCACAATGCACAGGACAAAGCAAAGACATTGAGATTGCTGGCAGCGTGTGCTCTAATATCACTGACACAATGATGGGAGTTTGATGACCTATTTATATGATGCTATTGTTCAAAACATTTTCTAATTAAAACATTGTGACCTTGCATATTAAGAGAAGATAATAATTGCTGTACTTCTTTGCCTTGGGGAGCTGGACATAGAATTTCTACAGTGTGGAAACAGGTCATTTGGCCCAATAAGTACACACCACTCCTCAAAAGAGCATCCCATCCAGACCCATCCCACACCCTTTACCTGTACCCCTGCATTTCCCATGTCTAATCCATCTAACTTTCGCACCCCTGGACACTATGGGCAGTTTAGCACGGGCCAATCCACCTAACCTGCACATCTTTGGACTGTGGGAGGAAACCAGAGCGTCCGGAGGAAACCCATGCAGACACGGGGAGAATGTGCAAAATCCACACTGACAGTCACCCAAGGATGGGATTGAACCCAGGTCCCTGGCACTATGAGGCAGCAATGCTAACCACTGTGCCACCATGCCACCCCAAAGTTTCTCACATGGCAAGCAAGATTTCTGCAAGCTGCTTAGAAAACTGGAAATCTTAATTCTGCATAGTGTGGCAAATGTCATCAGAATGGCTTGAAAGGAACTTGTCATGTCATTGCTTAATGATGTTGTGGCTTTCACTGCAGCAGGGAGGGTATTGGTCTTTGGTTGACCTACAGGTCAGGCTTCAAGGATGGCATAACCCTACTATGACCTCAACTCACAGAGAGGAACTACAAAGGTATGTCCCCTCACGCATGTCCAGTAGGTACATGTGGACCTGGAAAGCTACACTGGAGTTAATTCTAAATGTGGGTTTGCTACATGAGGCAATAGCACACCTGTTCCTTTGCCCTCTGCCTGAATCTTTCTTCCTCCTCCAAATCCACAAGAGCCATTACCATACAGCGCTGAATGCCAAAGTTGAGCAATAAAGTTAGAATGTAGATTTGCAATAATAGCTTAAAGACATTGCAAAAGCACTCCAATATTAAAAACTACTTTGTGGGATGATGACATCGCTGGCTGGGCCAGCATTTATTGCCCATCACAAATTGCCCAGAGGGCATTTTGGACTCAACCACATTGCTGTAGGTCTGAAGTCACAGGTAGGGCAGGCCAGGTAAATATGGTAATTTTCTTTCCTAAAGGACAATATCAAACAGAAGAAACTAAAACAAGCAATAAATCAGAAACTGCTGCTTTAAAACTCAAATGAAGCAGCAATATCCTCCTCCAAAAACACGACTGGTCACAGTTTAAAGAATCAAAGTTCAGTCAGAAAAAACAGAGCTGACAAACACTGTTTAATATGAATAAACAGTGCACAGAGTGAATAGCTCAGAAAATATTGGGTATGCCATGCAAGATTAATTAGACTTAATTTGCATCATATATGAGATATACAACAGCATCTGCACCAAGTCTTAGCATACCTTGGAAAACAACACTTAAAACTGTGGAACTCAGGAGCAATAATGTCAGTGTTCAGGTTTCTCTACCTAATACGGGGATAAATGGAATGGCAAACATGGCAAAGAGGCAGATAGGATAGTGAAGAAGGCATTTGGTATACTTGCCTTTATTGGACAGTGCACTGAATATAGGGCAAAAACAGAAGTTGTTGGAAAAGCTCAGCAGCTCTGGAAGCATCTACAAAGAAAATATCAGAGTTAACGTTTCGGGTCTGGTGACCCTTCCTCAGAACGGTTTTTATTGAGTATGGGAGTTGGGAGGTCATGTTACGGCTGTACAGGATATTGGCTAGGCCACTTTTGGAATACTGTGGAAGGATTTTGTCAATTTTGAAAGGGTTCAGAAAAGATTTATGAGGGTGTTGCCAGGGTTGGACAGTTTGAGCTTTAGGGAGAGGCTGAATAGGTTGGGACTACTTTCGCTGGAGTATTGAAGGCTGAGGGGTGACCTTATAGAGGTTTATAAAATTATGAAGGGCATGAACAGGGTAAATAGACAAGGTCTTTTCCCCAGCATGGTGGAGTCCAAAAGTAGAGGACATAGGTTTGAGGGGAAAGTTTTAAAAGGGGCCTAAGGGGCAATTTTTTCATGCAGAGGGTGGTGGAGGCTGGTACAACTGCAATATCTAAAAGGCACCTAGATAGGTATATGAATAGGAAGGGTTTAGAGGGATATTGGCCAAATACTGGCAAATGGGATTTGATTTATCTAGGACATCTGGTTGGCATGGATGAGTTGGACCAAAGGGTCTGTTTCCGTACTGTACATCTCTATGACTATGTGTGGGAATACTCCACAGGTACCTCAATAATCTGCCTGCTATGTTTCACGAATAAATTTACTTCTCTGGTGCTGAGTATATAAAAAGTATTAAACAAAGCCAAGAATTCCAAGATACAACCTTTGCACTACTAATACAGAGCTTCAATTTCTGGCAGCACATCATGGAAAACTCAAGAAGGTGGTATGAAATGAAAGCTGGTATATCAACATTTAAGATTCAATCTACACAGACATATTGGGTTACAGTCTCTTAAATCATCAATGTATATTAGCTACTGCTTACAATATTTAGAGGAAATTTCATTTGTGATCATATTACTGATGCTTGGTCTCATTAAATTTATAATTATGGTCAATAACATTTAGCTTAATCATGATTTTTTTAGCTATGTTTTAGCTATGTAACTGCATGATTATGCTGTAGGACCTAGGACTATCTCGCCTTTTCTTTAAGTTCCTCCCCATAGCTTCCTCAAGAACACGAGTGCTTGAATGTTGTATATGTTTCTTTGTGGTGGGAGCAAAAATTAGGGTCACTGCTTAAAGCTGACACCCTGCACATTTGCATGGTCAGTTTAGTTATAAAGATATACACAGTGGCTGGATTTGGTCTCTGACTAGAATGGCTACATTCTGTAAGGCAAAGCTTTTGGAGGAGAATTAAAATAGCGAAAGATTTAAAAGGATCACAAGTTGGGTAACAAAAAAGACTAATGTAGAAATGGGCTTCTCCAAATTCTTAGATGAATGATGTTATTCACTCCTGTAATGTGTATGCAAAGTGCTTTGACAAAGTATAAAGCTTCTAGCAAAGCTGCAGCAGTGTGACTGCAGGGGTTTTCAAACAATCTTACCTTGTGCTACTTCACTTCCAGAGCAAATTGGAGCAACACTCCAGAGAGTTTGCTGGAATGCGGCATCAACATGTAAACTGCTACAGCCATATGACAAATGCTGCAAGAGAACAAGATCAGTTCTGCACTAGCTGAAGACTGCTTGGTCACATTTGGATACATTTTAACAAAATACTGATATTTAAAAACAATTTTTACAACATTCAAGTGTGTAAATATTATAGAATACAAAATCTGCTTCCAGATTTTATTGTTACCAATCAGTGGAAGCATTTGAATAAGATAAATACATCATTTGTGCAGCAAGATAGTTTAATGTTTGTTTAATCAATGTCTTTTTCATTTTCTCTGAGCAGAAGTAGGATTCAAGTTCCCTACACCTCACCTCACCTACTGCATTCTAGCTCCACAGATAAGTAAACATGACTGCATTGAATCATAGAATCCTTACATTGTGCAACCAGGCCCTTCGGCCCAACAAATCCGCACTGACCCTTAGAGCATCCCACCAAGACCCATCCCCCTAATCTACACATCCCTGAACACTATGGGCAATTTTGCATGGCCAATCCACCTAGCCTGTACATCTTTGGACTGTAGGAAGAAACCAGAGCACCCGGAGGAAACCAATGCCGACAAAGCGAGAATGTGCAAACTCCACACAGACAATCACCCGAGGATAGAATTGAACCCAGGTCTCTGGCATTGTGAGGCAGCAGTGCTGACCACTAAGCCACCATGCTGTACCAATAAGAAAGAAAGACTAGATCACACACAGATATAGTCAGATCTTTCAGATAACTCTGTAACTCTATAATGCATGAAAAAATGGGAACAATGCTGATCAAGAATTCCAGGTTACTCAGTATCAAGAAATAGCATGTTGCATTTTTTTCACATTTAGCTAACAGACTGAAATCTAGTTTTCATTAAAATAAAATGAAAAGGGAACTTATCACTCTCCACTGTGTACAGTATTCTGGCCATGATTACAAATTAACTGCCCAAAGCAATTTTCCTCCTTTGCTTGTTAATCCCCTCCTGCCTCTGCAAACCCCTACTCACTCCTTCTACAGTCAATCAGCATGTGTTTTTAAAAGTATCAATCACTCTTGGGATCCTTGAATCAATGGTCATTCTTCAAGTGCAGGCTGTTCTACCATAAGTCACTTTAAAGGCAAGCCTCAAAGTCCGTACATAACACCGCAACATTGACAACTGGTAACAGCCACTGGATATTAACAGGAGTGGAAACCCTAAACAATTTTTCCTTTTTAACCTCGAGTCTCAGAGGCCTAATGTACCACTACCCAACGATGATCAACTAACAATACAGAACGACAACATACATCAGTTATTTGCGAGCTTAGCTACCACTGCCATTGGAAGCATGGTTTTTTTCAAGAGTTTCAAAGCACCATACAGTTCATAAATACATCAGACATTCCACACCTCCAGGTAGAGACTTGAAATAAAGTGAACAATGCAAGTGGTTTGCGTTCAGAAATGGAGGAAAATGTGTGGGCTTTGTTATTTTGATGAAAGAGTACACATAAGGCTATATTAGCAGAAAATAAATCAGAGAACACTTGTTTACAATAATTTAGACAGGAAATTTGCAACATATTACTCACCAGGTACCGCTCTGACGAAATGCTGACTAAGATAAGGTCATCTCCCACCCGTACCTTTTCACCTTCCGAACGTTGTTTAGATGCAGGGTGTATAGTCCACCAGCACGCTTCCCCTGTACAAACAACAAGTTTGAAATAGTTCTCTGTACATTTTATAAAGTACTGTGTCTATTTCTTCTGTGAATATTGCCAATGTACCACAAAATTTATAGAAATGTATGTAAACTGAATTTTAGACCTAAGATGATGCCAATACCAAGATGTGCCAAACTTTTACCCAAAGACCTTAGGTTAAGGGTAAAAGTTCAGCACAACATCGTGGGCCGAAGGGCCTGAACTGTGCTGTACTGTTCTATGTTCTATGTTCAATCTGCCATTTTTGCAAACTAACTAGATTCATGAAACAAATACAACTGTCTTTTAATACAATATGCTAATTATATAACTATTTCAGATGCAAATCTTATCCTTATAAATTTACAGTGCATGCTCCATTATTTTTAAAAAGGTTCCAAAATTTTAAATTACTCTGTAACCTATTTTTGTTTGTTTTTTTTTGACTGAACAGTCTATTATAAAATGGGTGACAATAATCTTATGACTACATCTACTCCAGTAGCTGAATGGTGTGAAGCTATTGAATTTCCAGAGGTAATTTGGGAATTGGTAATTATGGTCTGTATGACACCCAATTTTTGTTTGACCCCTGTTCATTTTTCCTCCATTTCTCTTAGCACCTTTCTGATCTAAATAATAGTTCACAATTACCATGTCTTTCCATCGCGGATATATAAAAAATTTGCTTTATTACTCAAGTAAGCCGCTCTGAAATAAAAAGGGTGAATTTTTGACACATGAAAGGAACGAAAGCTTGGTCAGCATATTTACAGGGATAATACATCCCTTACAGCATACCTGTTGTATCTTCCTGTAATCCAACGTCAAAGGCTAGTTTGTCTGTTGAGGATCGAGAGGTGGACAAACAACAGAGATACTTGGAAAGAAAATGCAGCAGGTTAAAATTTCAGACTGATGATAATTTAACTGAGAAGACAGTAGTAAACAGATGATCACTTCAAAGGAATTTAAAGTCCATCTAAGTTGGTTATTGTAAATTAGGTTTTGGCAAACATGCTCTGCATTCAGTAAACCAAAACATTTAATGAGCTTTGAAATGAATTCTTACTACATTGCCCCGTCAACATATGAGTATTGACTGCTACAAAGAATGCCAGTGGATATATCAAGTAGTCTATGCATCATCACATTAGTTCATTAGAGCATCCTGGCCTGGCAGTGCCCTGCAGATGGGCTCGACGAAGTTATTTAGATACACTTTATTAAGAATGTGAAAATTAGATCACCATAATAGGATTGTTGATGTGAATGAGATAAATAAAAACAGTAAATAAGTCATTCTTACCATTCCACTGTAGGAATGTCTGAGCAACACTGCATGTCCATACAGGAGGGTCCGATGGCCTCCTCCTTGAGCTGTCTGTTTAGTAAATGATGATAATGTTCAGGATAGTAAATCAAATAAAGCACAATACTTCTCTGTTGTAGCCATTGACAATTCAACTGACTGTCTTTTCTGCAGTTTAAAAAAACAAACAGAATTCTGTAATATGGTGCTAAATACGCTAGTGAACAAATCAATGGATTTCACACAACAATTATGCAGTGCTGCGGTCAGAGTTTAATATGAACGCTATGTTAACTTTGGCCATCTAAACATGGGAGAGAATTGAGCACTGGTACCAGTACGGAGGGGCAATAAGATTGACCTTAATGTTAAAACCCAAAGTAATGCCATCTGTTGAGCCTCAATATACATTATTTAAGTACAGTATCTAATTTATTAATTCTTTAGATATGGGCATTATTGACAAGGCCAGCATTTATTACCATACCTGTTGCCACGACTAAGAGGCCTCTCAAGCAATTTCAGAGCATAAATAAAAGTCAACCACACTGGTGTACGACTAGAGTCAACTGAGCCTGGAGCAGGTGAATAGTTTTCCTTCCCTGAAGACAGTGGAGCTCCACTTGGATGTTTATGCTTATAATTCCAAGTTTCATTTCTCAAACAAATAATATTTTCAGTGAATGTGGGATTTGAACTCACATTTCTTAGCTTATTAGACAAATATCCTACCTTCAATAACACTACACATCCCATAAAAAGCTATTAAGGTATAACAAAGATATATTTGTTATGTATTTGTTGGTAATGGTTCTGAAAGGGTTAATGTAGAAGATGGCATTCAGTTGCATCCAATCTGATGATGTCATAAGGCCTTGAGTAGGATTAGGCAGAACATCTTAGCATCTTGCAAGGTGAAGATCTATATCTAGGTCTCCCAACAGTCTTTGTGATAATGTCTACCATACTAATGTGACTTGCACCTGATGGCTATCATTCAATAAACTACATCCAGCCAAAGTTGAATGTCCTTTCCACAGTTAGTCTGCATGACCAGGCTGGAGAATGGGACTGTTCGGAATGATGAATTGTTGGAATTGATGAATTAAAATTAGAAGTGTCCTGTTCCTTATTTTTTTCCTGTGATCCTTTGCCTTCAAAACATCTGAGTTCTGATTTGAAGGAAAAGGGAGACCATTACCACAAAAATATTTCAACCAAAGCCCCATTTTCACATGGCCAGTGCACATGGCAGTATGATATCCTAATTAGACAGGATTGCATAGTTATGGAGCAGGTTAGTGGAATAAAACATAGGTATTTAGAAGAGAATTAAGTTTAATTCAAAACGATAGAGTGGAGAGACAAAAACAATAACACTTAAGATTTTATTTTGTACGGTATTTATTCAAATACAAAGAAATCTATCTTTCCTGCAATTCTGGTCACGGCTCTTAGAAGCTTCCATTATTTCTAATCAATGTGGTTCCAACTGTGTTATTTAAATAACAGATTTTCACAATTCTGTACATTGTGCTGTATTCTCACAGCAGAAGTTCCAATATTTTGTTGGTGTTGTAGGATTCCCCATAACTCTTTCCCCTCTATCAGACTCCGATTTTAAAACAGGTATTTGAGAATATGGAACAGTCCACCCAGTTGAGTTTCCCCAAAGAATAACAAAAACAAATCAGGTGTTAAACAATCATCTGAGAAACAAGTCAATTCTTGCATGCACAGGATTTCATTTCCAATTCAGCTTGAAACTTGAAAATTGTAAGCAAAAGACCAATTACCAGGTCTGGATGAATCGATTAAGAGACTCACCAAATTTTCTGGATCAGATGAAGCATAAAACAATCAAAAACAAAGCACGCAGGCAGACTGGGGTTACGAAGATCTTTTCGGGCAAGTCGACATCCAAATGTAGAAATAAAACAAAATAGATTTTGTACCTTCTGACACCATGGCAATCCCCATAATCAATAAAATTCCCTATTTCAAGTACAATACTTGTGAATTCACTATGGAACGTACCAGAAGATTTTTCAAACATGGGAGTTGGGTTCTTGGGCAACATGTTGTCCTTTACAGCCAGCGTTACAACATGGAAGTCAAACTTGATTCAGTATTTTGCAGTGAGCATGAAACAGTGAGAAATAAAAGTCAAAGATCACGGCAACACTTAAACCCACCAGGAGAAAAATAATTGGATGTAGCAGAATGGAGAACCTCGTGAGGTAATTAAGTGAATTCATGGGATTTCCAAGTAATTGGTCTTTGAAAATGCTCAACTGAAGGTTTTCTCAAGTGTCGTCGGCAACATACCTGCTCCCTATTCTTCATGGGTTGGTACTATAGCATTGACAGTGGCATCATCAAAATTCCTGGTCATAAATTACACTCTGCCATCAATTCTTTATCCCTGATTCCAAAACCGCAAAATACACACCATACTACAACGATTTGAGGGACAGTGTTGTCATGCACTGTAATGCACTCTGGGTATTATACAGGCACCAAAGACTACTTTTGAGGGGTTTACCCAATTCTTATCCATGTCTGTAGGCATGTTTTATTGCATCACTTTTCTGTAGCACAGGTAATCCTATGAAAAGGAGTCACAAGAGCTGTGACTGTCCCTTATCACCCAACAGTCATTTTGTCTCTTACCTCAACTGTTGCAATCAAGTTGGGACGATAGACTGAGCGACGTAAAGAAATAACATGGTAGCTCCTGGAACACTGAGAATTCATATGCAAGTAAACTCGTTGGAAATTAACTGCAAATGTGGTGAATTATAGACTTTACAGTACATATAAATATGAAGATATTTGGAGGTCAACAATCAGTGCGTCCAGAGGAACTCACCTCCCCCAGCCCTGGAAGTCACAACCAAATTTTATACTGTTCAGGCAATCAGTTGCCTGAAATCATGGCTTCGGGCCCTCTCAGATGGGCTATTCCATCTCCAAATTGGAGCCTGCAAATCAGGCCATAGCCGTCCCTGGTCCAGCAGTCTGCAAGGAGGCCTGGAGTAAAGGCAGTTTGGGCCTGGGATCAGTGAACTTATGGCAGAACTAATGTGTCAGTGGAGGAAGGGTCTTCCAGCAGCAGTAGTCCTTGCCAAAGGGAGTCTGTTGTGTGACAAAGGGTGCCTGATCATGACAGACCCCACCCCAAGCTCACAGGGAGCCCAGAGGTTTTACTGGGTGCACTTCTGAGACAGCAACAGGTCCAATCATGGAAGAGGCCCTTAAGTGGCCATTAATTGGCATCCCAGGAATTCCACCAATTTTATGACCCATTCTCCCATGCCCAAGCTTGTGTCACGGACACAAAATGAGTGCAATGTTGCAATGGATGCAATCAGCAGCCCTTGAAAATCGAACGGTTTCAAGACCTACTTAGATGCCTGTGCAAGAAGATGATACGTAAATCTGTGTAAATTGAGCTGCCATGGTTAAGAGGACAATGGTGACATGATAATTGGCTGATGTAACAAAAGCCCCTACATGCTTCACTGGAATGAGCATGCAGGTTCAGTGCTACTGACATTATTTGCACATGATGAGAGCTGACAGTGCTGCAGACCTTGGTTTTAGATCTGAAAGCAACAGTAAACAGAGTTTCTCTGAAAGATGGACTCAAGGGTTTGCTACACAAAGATAACAAAGTAATAAAAAGATATGCTGATAGTCTTGGATGAAGGATGCTCATGTGTTGCATAAACACCAGTAGGTTCTGGTTGGCCCCTTAAGCCAGTTTCTCTAGGGTACATTCTATGTAATTCATGATTGAAGTGCAGCCTCCTCTGACAGAGCTCCAGGGAAAGGTCTTGCAAAGCTTTTCTTCCATCAACAGATTCTGCTGAATGAGTTGTTCCATGATGATAAGGTTTTCCCCAGTACTGCCAGTCTTTTTTTCCCGCTTCACAGAGCTGTCAGCTGTTCTTCTCCGCCCAGCATATAAATCACATAAAAGTGGAGTTCCACAGTGGGAAGTTCATGGGTGTTGTCACCAGGTTGTAGTTCAGCAATTCTCCTGAAATATAGTAGCCTCCATTGTAATGACAATGCAATAATGGAGGGAAGGCTTCCTGACAATGAAAGGAAGAAAGAAATTACAACTTGCAGTTAATCCCAATATGGGGACATAAATTCTGAGTGCTCATTTGAATGTGCTGTGCCGTTTAATGAAGTACTTTAGTGCTAATGACTGGGTGTTAGAAAACTGCACCCTTTACAGCTGCTCATATTTGTGGTTTGAGACAAAAAACTGCAGATGCTGGAATCCAAGATAGACAAACAGGAAGCTGGAAGAACACAGCAAGCCAGGCAACCTCTGGAGGAAAGGAGAAATCAACATTTTGGGTATTACCCTTCTTCAGGTCTGGATGTGGGGGTAGCAGGAGGTGCAGATCACGGAACTCATTGAGGTGGGGTCGGAGGAGCATGAACATGAGCCCTTTACTGAGGGCAGACCATTTGGCCACAGAGGGTTCGAGGTCAGGGGGTTGGTGAATATGCACCAAGGATCAGGAGTTGGGTTTTGGAGGGGTCTTAAGGAGGCTGAAGAGGGGAGGGGGAAGAGTGATAACATGTGATGGGTGAGGGTTGGGCATATGCAGTGGGGGTAGTAGTTGTGGGAGGGAAAGGAGAGTGGGAGGGTAGTAGGCTGGGTAGTGGGATGGAGGATGGGATGCAGGAGGAGTGTGAGAGAGATGAGGCAGACAGGAGGGAGGAGAGGTGGAGGGGTAAGGTGTATTGTGAGGGTGGACAGATGAAGAGGGAGAGATGTGCTGGCTAGCTGCAGGTGGGCAGTAGGACCCAGGAGTGACCCTGGGGCTAGAAGTCCATGTGGAGACTGGAGAGTGGGCGGAGTCCGGAGTGGAGGCATAAGTTAGAGGGAAGTTGAGGCAGGTCCCAGTCCTTTTGTCGGTGGAATCCAGGGCAGCATTTGTGGAGTCATCCAGAGCAGAGACAGAGGTTTAAGGTAAGTTCCTGCAGATCCCGGTTGGAGGCTTCATTGCCGGACCAGGCATCTAAGCAACTCCCCCTACCGCCATATTAAGTCTTGAAGAAGGGTAATACTCGAAACGTTGACGTCTCCTTTCCTCCAGATGCTGCCTGGTTTGCTGTGTTCTTCCAGCCTCCTGTTTGTCTACCATAGTTGTGGTTTGTTGGGGATATGGTAATCGACAACTATGAAAATACTGGAGACCACAAAGGTTGGGCAAAGTAAACAACAGGAAGTTTACTGCATTGCTATAAACTATATATAGGTTACATGAGCACTTCTATCCATGCTGCTGCTCATGCTAGAGGCCTCCCATGTCTCTCCACTGACTATCTCATACAGACTCCATGTTTTCATGTGGTACCATCACATTAGGTGGCGTCAGTTGCACTCTGTCATATATTAACCCATATAAAGCTCACATTTTTAAGGACAGAGGGAAAAGTGAAAGTCCTGTAATTTAGGACAGGTGACATAATCAGGTAAATCAGGCCTGGCATAATTCCTGGTCCTGCAGAAGCACAAATGTAGCCTTCTATTCTCCCACAGGAATAGAACAATAAAATAGTTTGAGAACAAACTAGAGTGGTTTCATCTCTTCTACAGTAACTGGGGCAGCAGATCAACAAAACACCTGAGAGGCAACGTGAATGGCCACTTCCTGCTGTTTGCGCTATTTCTCTTGAGATTGCTTCACACTCCCATAAAAGTTTTAGTGGGAAGATGAGAAACCTAATTGTCGAAAGGGTGACCCTACCTCCCGGAAAGTACAATCTTAATATTTCAATCTAAGAATAAAATATACAAAATTTATCTTTAAAACTGTAAGCCTTGTACATTTATGTTCCTATTGTGACTTTGTCAGGCAAGTTCAATGAATTTCTTCAGATTTTAGTTATTATTAGGAAGAACATCTAATCTAAAAATGAGCGATATGTAATGATGCATACCAAACTTCATCCTAAGGTGCATCAAATACAGACATATAATGCCACATCTAAAACAGCTAAAATCTGAATTGAGTGGATTGTAAAAGAGCAAATCTTGATGTTCATGATATGGTTCTGCAAAAATTGGTCCATTTCTCCTCAAACCTAATTAACTGATTTCAATACAACAAATTCTGAATTTTTTGCAATATGATGTTTTCATGATTTTTCTGATAGGAGACAAGATTGGGAAGTTACCTGTACTTTATAAAAATTCACTGCTGCACAATTTATTTGCACACTTACACACTTAGCACTGAACTTTCACAATAGCTCCACCTTGCCATGCATTCAGTTAGGAAATTGCCTCATACAGCACTCATGTTCAATTAGAGTTCACATTAATGCTGGAATAGTAACCAAATTCACAATTAGATAGGACACTTGTATTGAATTTGTTTTGTGCTCTCATCTATAAGAATTACATGTTGTTTGATTTCTAAATTAGGCACAAGGGAACAAAGTTGAAAGTGTGAATTTCAACACAATGAAGATACCCTTGACTAAATAACATTTTATTGATCACAACACTATCTTATGGGATTTTTAATGCTGAATACTATATAAGAAAGTAGGAACACAAATTAGTTAGGCCTGGAAAAATTCTAATCAGCATAACATTAGCATGCGAACATTTTTCTGGATGGCAGAAAATTAATTGTTTGGTTTGATTCTCTAATAAAAGAAAGATCTTGACAAAAAAAGTCTTAGTTTTAGTCAGATTTTTGATTTCATCGCTATGAGTATGTATAAGACAAGCACAAAATGCAACTGACTGCATATGTCCTTCAATCAGCAATGCTGCATGTCAGTTAATCTTCCAGCATGTACCATGTGTGCCAACACAGACTTGAACACAGTCTTGGCACAACTCCTTGGCTGAAGTGAGAAGAAATTACTTGACTCAAAGGGCTGTGAATCTTCGAAATTCTCTACACCAAAGAGTTACAGATGCTCCATGTCATACTCCAAGAGGACCAAGAGGCCAAAGTGTTTAACAGTGGGACCTTCATCAAGAAAGTGTTCACTCTGCTGGCTGCAATATCAAACTAAGCTACTTCATGCCCAAAACGGCCAATGATGTCAACATGACATTATGTGTTTGGACTCTTGTAGTGACAGCTCCCCATTCATACCAAGTACACAATACTCCATCAACGGAATGCAATTAAGGCTGACATTGTCTGATTTTAGATTTCTCAGGGAATTAAGGGATCTGGGTGGGAAGCGGAACTGAAGCTCAATATCAGCCATAATTTTTCTGCATGGTGAAGTGATTCAACACGGAATATGATCTATTTCTGCCCTTGTTGCTTGCATTGCTGTCTGTTTGTAAGTGATTTTTCTGTCTCTTTGGAATCACACCCCAATGAAACCCAATGGACCTATCATCCTCACCATGGATGTCAGAAAAGCAACTAACAAGAAAAATACAGAGTCCGAAGATTATTTTAGCCAATGGTCTGATATATGAACTAAAAGGAGTAAATACACCACATCCCTAGAAGCTTGAAAATCCAGGGCGAGAGTTATCAATTGCTAAATAAATATATTTAAACTATGGAAATTTTCCATTTGAAGTGAACAGCTAAACAGGTACTTATCAGCAGTGCTTTGACTCTGTTATTTCCCATAGTTTAATTTCCTTAGTACATTCTGCATCGTCTTCCCAACTTACAGGTTAACATAACTCCGTTGGTGGAGTCAAAAGGTAAGATTTCAATTGCTAAACTAGGGTTTGTGCTCAGAAAGTAGTAAGATAATAAAATGCTGTATAAAGATTATTGAAAAAGTCAGTCCTTTGGCTTGAATGTTAAAACAAACTTCCTACTGCAGTCGTTAAATAGAACTAAGTCCAGTAAAATTATTCAAAAGGACCAAGGAACTTCCCCAGTGTCATCATTTTTCCCTTAGCCAATATTATCTATAAAAAACATCCCAAATAGGCATCCGAAGCAATAACCTGTGCCTACAACAAGAGGGTAAATTGGAGATTGATTACCGAGTTTAAATAATTGGAGGGAATAGAGTATAAAAATAGGAATGTCTTTGCTGAAACTATACAAGTTTAATTAACCACCCCTTGATACTGTTAACAGTTTTGGTTCTCCAACAAAGTGAAAAACATACTGGCATTGGAGGCATCCAGAGAAGGTTCATTAGATTGATCCCAGGTATGGAAGTATTGTAATATGAGGAGACAATGAGTAGGTCAAGCCTGTATTCACTGGAGTTTAGAAAAGAGAGAAGAGAGCTTTTAAAAACATTAAAGATTCTCAGGGGTCTTGACAGGGTAGATATGAAAAGATTGTTTCCCTTGCACTGATGGCCCCTGGAGTGTCTAGGACCAGTGGGCATAATCTCAGAGTAAGGGGTCACCTACGCAGGACAAAGATAAGGAGGAATTTCTTCTCTCGGAGGGTCATGAATTTGTGAAATTCTTTGCCGTGGAGGGCTGTCAAGTTTGGGTCATTAAATATTTTCAAGGCTGAGATGGACAGATTTTTACTCAGTAAGGGAATCAAGGGTTATGGGGAAAAGGCAGGAATGTGAAGTTGAGGATTATCAGATCAACCATGATAAATGGTGGAGCAGACTCATTGGCCCAAATGGCCTTCTTCTGCTCCTATGTTTTATTGTTTTAAGGTCTTTTCAAGAAATCCACTCTGTAAGAGGCTTCATGGAGTCACGAAAGGGTAAGCAGAGGAGATTCTGACATTGAACTTTCTCCCTTTAGATGGATTAGCTATTTTATGGGTTGTCTGCCAAGGTCAAGGTTGGGATCTGGAAATCAACAAGTAGGGACTTTGTGACACACTGGACCCGTGGAAATGACTGGGTTTTGAATGAGCTACCACCCTTATCACTCAGTGTTGGAATGCCAACATGCTACAAGATTTCATGACTCTTTTTGCCATGAACTTGTTTTATACATTACCTTTATTATTTTTATATTGAGGGTGCATCCAAGCAATGAAAAAAAACTCATTAGCTATGTGAATGCTAATTGAGAATCATAAGCGGAAGTGGTAGGCACCCTGGGTGCCTTCTGACAAAGTAAGTTCCAACATTAACCATAGATGATGCATGCTAAAATAAAAGCTGCAAATGCTACATAACAAATTCTGCTAGCTAGTTCGCTACAAGCAGTGCAGGGTTCAATGAAATATTTGTTTTTCTTAGCTTCATCATGAATTTCTGTATATATATGCAAAATATTTTGGAAGTTAATTGTATTTTGTTTTTAAAAATAATCAGAACACACCACTAACACTGTTTACTTTATGATAGAAAAGTTATGAATACAACTAACATCAATCACCCCAGTATATCCCTGCATGGAGAGCAGAACAGGTTAACTGAAATGACAGTTTAATAAGTGACAAGTTAGTGTTTTTTATACAGAAAATTGATGTGAAATTTTAATGTGTTAACATATTCCTATGACATTCCTTTGAAGGATATTTTAATTGAACTTTTGACAAATTTAAACTAATTTCATAAATTACAATTTCAACCCTAATTCCATAATTCAGTTTACTGCTAATGATAAAAATCCCACACTTTATGCTGAACTAGTATGAAAGAAAAGTGGAGGCCTGGGGCAGATCAGTCATGATCTTGTTGAATAGCAGGGTAAGCTTCAGAGGGCCAAATGGCCTACTTCTGCTCCTAATTCTTATGTTTTTATATTCTTAACCCTTCCCAGCTAATATATTCAAGATAAGTTAAAATAATAAATGATAATGCTGTGATAAAAAGAAGTCTATGTTAACTTATTATCTGATCTATTTTTCTGTTTGCATCTCATTATTGAAAACAATATTTAGGAGGTTAAGAAACGGATCACAGAGATCTGTCATTTTGTACATGATGAAATCAACTTATTTGGGTAGTCTGCACATAGAAAAGGGTCAATTCAAATTCATTGTTCCAAGAAGTGCTTTGCAACACTTTGCAATTTAGATGTCACTCTATTCACTTGCTCATATAACATTTTGATTACAGGCAATCTTTTTCACTAGCTGTGAAAGCTGCATTTGGCTGAACAAGCATTCCAAGTAATTAACAGCAGTTATAAGCACCTTCTGAGCTTATCTAATTATAAGAGATGTAGTTGTCCTTGTTTCAGTAGATCTCAAAAGATGGTGATATACTTGCCAACAGAGATAATGTTTATATTACTCGGCTGGAAATCCAGAGTTCAAATCCTACCATGGTAGTTTGAGAATTTAAGTTCAGTCTCAAGTAAAAGATATCATAAAATCCCTACACTGTGGAAACAGGTCCTTCGGCCCAACAAGTCCACACTGACCTGCAGAGCATCCCCCTATAACCCATCTAATCTACACATCCCTGAACACTATGGGCAATTTAGCATGGCCAATCCACCTAGTTTACACATCTTTGGATTGTGGGAGGAAACCAGTGCAAACCCACGCAGACACGGGAAGAATGTGCAAACTCCACACAGACAGTTACCCAAGGGTGGAATCAAACCCAGGTCCCTGGTACTGTGAGGCAGCAGTGCTAACCACTAAGCCACTGTGCCACCCCATTTATGGAGCTAAAAACTGGGTATCATGAAGCTGTTTGATTGTGGTACAAAGACAGCTGCTAACATATGTCCTTTAGGAAGGAAACCTCCCATTATCATCACACGAATACAGATGATTCTTAACTGCCCTCTGAAATGCCTACCAAGTCATTCATTAAGGGCAATGAGGATAATAATTGCTGCCTTCTCCAGTGACACTCAGATCCTGAGAATGAAATGTGTGAAAAGCACTGAAAATTCCAAATGCATTCAATTCAATTAGTGTTGATAATGATTCCCCATATGGCCAACGGACTTCACATTTTTACTCAAATAAAAGCAAAATACTATGGTTGCTGGAAATCTGAAATAAAAATGGGAAAGTGCTGGAGAATCTCAGCAAGTCTGGCAGTATCTGTGAACCACTTATTCAGTTCTGAAGAAGTCTTAAATTTGTTTCTCTCCACAGATGCTGCCGGACCTGCTAAGTTTCTCCAGCACTTCCTGTTTTTAATTTCATATTTTCGAAAACTGTGTGAAGGCGAAAAGCTCACAGAGGATTGAACTCTGTTGTTTAAATCAAATTAAAGACAAACAAAACTTTAAGCTTTAGCTTCATCCAACTTTATATTAGCTGTTGTAATTTTACGTCCTATTAAAAGTTACTGTCCAGAATGTGACACATAAAATTTGCAATGGTCAGGGTACTGCATATTGATGTCCTCCTGAAACAAACAGTATCATCAGACTGGCAGCTTTGATAATAATCTAAAGAATGCTGGATATCTGACAAAAAAGAAATTTAGAATACATACATTTCTACATAAAATTAGTCAGAAAGTGACGACTATAACAAATGAAAGCTAAAACATAATCCGGTAATCGGTGAGATTCTGAACTAAACTGATCACTGTGGAGCTGTGCAAATAAAGGTAACAAGCTCTGCAGAGCAAGGCAGAGAAAATGAAATGGTAAATTAACCTTGAACAGTCTTTTGAATACCTTTGTAGCACCTGCTGAAAAAGCAGTATTTACAGAAGCTCTGGTCTGCTCTTCCAGACAACGAACAGAGTTTCCCCGAAATGCCACAGAGGAAAACTCAGTTTGAGCCCGACAACAAGCTTCAGATGGAAACCAGGAATGACCCCAAAGTCTGAAGGGATAAGTTCATGGCAAACTTAATACTGGGGCTTGAGCCTCATTATCATTGAAACAACAGAGTGATGGCAGTTCACTGGAGAAGTAGCCCTTGAAGAATGGGCTTCTCATCACAGGCAGTAGCTTTCAGTTAAGTGCTCAAAGGGCACGGGTGAGTCAGAGGGGCATAACCAGGAAGAAGGGACTAACCAGGAGAGGAGGGAGGTCATTAGATGTGGGAGGAGCCCTAGGAGCTAGCAGATAGCTAATACACAGCTAGAGTGCTCTGGAGATAAATAATGGATGGATAATGGGTCAAAATTTGGTATTTAAATAAAAGCAAGCCAAAGCCAATGAGCTAAAGAACATAGGAACATAAGAAGCAGGAGTAGGCCATCTGGCCCTTTGAGCTCGCTCCACCATTCAATAAGATCATGACTGATCTTTTTGTGGCCTCCGCTCCACTTACCCACCCTCTCACCATAACCCTTTAATTCCTTTGCTATCCAAAAAAATTATCTGTCTTAGCTTTAAAAACACTCAACAACTTGGAGATAGCAAAAACTGCAGATGATGGAGTCAGTCGATAAAGTGTGGAGCTGGAGAAATACAGCAGGTCAGGCAGCATCAGAGAAGCAGGAGAGTTCCAGATCAGGACCCTTCACCAGGACTGTTCCTCAGGCACTGGGCAGGGAATTCCACAGATTCACAACCCTTTGGGTGAAGAGGTTCCTTCTCAATCCAGTCCTAAATTTGGTCCCCATGATTTTGAGGCTTGTTCTAGTTTCACCCACCAGTGGAAACATCCTCCCTGCTTCTATCTTATCTATTCCCTTCATAATTTTGTATGTTTTTATAAGATTCCCCCTCATTGTTCTAAATTCCAATGAATATAATCCCAGTCTACTCAGTCTCTCCTCACAAGCCAACCTTCTCAACTCCAGAATCAACCTAGTGAATCTCCTCTGCACCCCACCCACACCCCCACCAATGCCAGTGCATCCTTTCTCAAGTAAGGAGACCAAAACTGTACACAGTACTCCAGGTGTGGCCTCACCTGCACCCCATACAGCTGTAACATAATCTCCCTGCTTTTAAACTCAATCCCTTTAGCAAGGAAGGACAAAATTCCATTTGCCTTTTTAATTACCTGCAATTTTATACCATTCAAGTAACAATCCCTTTTACTGTTATTCCTACCAAAATGGATGGTTTTACATTTATTAACATTATACTCCATCTGCCAGAGCTTTGCCCACTCACTTAAACTATCTATACCCCTCTGCGAACTTTCAGAGTCCTCTGCACGCTTTGCCCTAATGCTCATCTTCGTGTCATCCGCAAATTTTGACACACTACACGTGGTCCCCAACTCCAAATCATGCATGCAAATTATAAACAATTGCAGTCCCAACACTGATCCCTGAGGCACACCACGAGTCACTGATCGCCAACCAGAAAATCACTCATTTATCCCCACTCTTTGCTTCCTGTTAGTTAACCAATCCTCTATCCACGCTAATACATTGCCCGTAACATACTGCACCTTTATCTTATGCAGCAGCCTTTTGTGTGGCACCTTGTCGAATGCCTTTTGGAAATCTAGATACACCACATCAACTGAGTCCCCATTGTCCACCATGCTTGTAACGTCTTCATAGAATTCCAGTAAAGTAGTTAAACATGACCTGCCCTTCATGAACCCATGCTGCTTCTGCCTAATGGGGCAATTCTCTCCCTTGACATTAGATTCAAGCATTTTCCCCACTACAAAAGTTAACTGGCCTATAATTCCCCATCTTTTGCCTACCTCCTTCTTTAAACAATGGCGTCACATTTTCTGTTTTCCAATCTGCTGGAACTGCCCCAGAGTTCAGCGAATTTTAGAAAATTACCACGAACGCATTTGCTATTTCTCCCGCCATCTCTTTTAGTACCTTGGGATGCATTCCATCAGAGCCAGGGGACTTGTCAACCTTTAGCTCCATTAGCTTGCTAACACTACCTCTTTCGTGATAATTATCATTTCTAGGTCCTCACCTACCTTAGTCTTCTTGTCATCAATTACTGGCATGTTATTCGTGTCCTCCACTGTGAAGACCAACACAAAATAATTGTTCAATGCTTCAGCTATTTCCTCATTTCCCATTATTAACTCCCATTCTCATCCTCTAAAGGACCAATGTTTACCTTAGCCACTCTTTTTCGTTTTATATATTTGTAGAAACTTTTGCTATCTGTCTGTATATTCTGAGCTAGTTTACTTTCATAATCTATCTTACTTTGCTTTATAGCTTTTTTGTGGCTTTCTGTTGACCTTTAAAGTTTTGCCAATCTTCCATTTTCCCACTGGTCTTTGCCACTTTGTATGCCTTATCTTTCACTTTGATAGCCTCCTACCCCTTTTTCTAAAGTCCTTCCTTTTCACTGGTATATACTTTTGCTGAGCACTTTGAAAAATTGTCTTGAACGTCCTCCACTGTTCCTCAACTGTCCCACTATGAAGTGTTTGCTTCCTATCTCCGTTAGCCAACTTCTCCCTCATCCTATTATAGTCTCCTTTGTTTAAGCACAGGACCCTGCTATTGGATTTTATCTTCTCACTTTCCATCTGCATTCTAAATTCAACCATACTGTGATCACTCCTTCCAAGAGGATCCCTAACTGTGAGATCATTAATTATTCCTATCTCATTAAACAGGACCCGATCTAAGACAGCTTACTCCTTCGTTGGTTCCATTACATACTGTTCAAGAAAACTAGCACGGATAGATTCAGTGAACTCCTCCTCAAGGCTGCCTTGACTAATTGGATTGACCAATGTAAATTAAAATCCCCCATGCTAATTGCCGCACCATTTCTACAGGCATGAGTTATTTCCTTTTCCAATGCAATGTTATTATTTGGTGGCCTACAGACTAATTTCCACCCAAATGGATTCAAACTTGTTCTCCATAGAACCTATATCATCTCTCACTACCACCCTGACAACATCCTTAAATATCAGAGCCACACCACCACCTCCCTTACCTTCCTGTCTGTCCTTCCAAATAGTCTGATGCCCCTGGATATTTAATTCCCAGTCGTAACCATCCTGCAACCACGTCTCCATGATGTCTTCTAAATCATACTCATTCATGATTATTTGTGCTGTTAACTTATCTAACTTGTTTCGAATTCTATGAGCATTCAGGTAAAGTGCATTTATGCCAGTTTTTATACCTTCTTTTTGAATTCTAACGTCTCTGTTAATAATATCTCCTGAGTTTTCCTTCCTTTTAACTTCTTTCACAGTCTTCGATGTGGTTAAACCCTCCTGCACACACATTAACCTGCTGCTTTCTTTTTTATTTACCATTATACTTCCTGCTGTTTTCCCCTTCCCTTCCCCTCAATTCACCAGTTTAAAGTCATAGTGATCACCCTATTTATCCTTTTCGCTAGAAGACTGGTTCCAGATCGGTTCAGGTGGAGACCATCCCAATGGTACAGATCCCTCCTGTTCCAAAACTGATGCCAATGCCCCATGAAATGGAACCCTTCTTTCTCACACCACTCATTCAGCCACATGTTTACTTTCCTAATTTTCTTATTCCTAAGCCAATTTGCATGTGACTCTGGTAGTAATCCAGAGATTATAACCCTTGAGGTCCTGTTCCTTTATTTCGTTCCTAGTGCTTGGTAATCCTCAAACAGGTCCTCCTTACCAGCCTTGCCTATGTTGTTTGTCCAAATGAACACTATCTACAAGTTCGCTGACGACACCACCGTAGGGGACAGATATCTAACAACAAAGAGTCAAAATACAGAAGGACGCTCTCATCTACATCAATGGACCTGAGGTTGAGAGGGTGGACAGCGTCAAGTTCCTCAAAGTGATGATAAGCGATGACCTGTTCTGGACTTCCCACATAGATGTGACAGTCAAGAAGGCACAACAACGCCTCTTCTTCCTCAGGCGGCTCAGGAAATTTGGCATGTCCATAAGGTCTCTTACCAACTTGTACAGATGCACCACTGAAAGCATACTGTCCAAGTACATAATGGCCTAGTATGGCAACTGCTCTGCCCAGGACCATAAGAAACTACAGGAGGTGGTGTGCATAGCCCAGACCATCATGGAAGCCAACCTTCCATCCATGGACTCTATTTATATGGCTCGCTGTCACAGAAAGGCTGCCAACATCATCAAAGACTCATCACACGCCAGTAATGACCTCCTACAATCTCTTCCATCAGGCAGAAGATACAGAAGCCTAAACACACGCAAGAGCAGTTTCAGGAACAGCTTCTTCCTGGCTGTTATTAGACTGATGAATGGACTGTCACCTCAAATAATGCTGATCTTGCTAACGTTGATCTCGCCTAGAGCACACCCTGTGTAATGTAACCTGTATGCCTCTGTCTAAGTCTTTTTGACCTGTACATCCTTGCTTATTATGATCTGTCTATATTGCTTCTAAACAAAACTTTTCACTATACTTCGGTACAGGTGACAATAAATAAATCAATCAATCTATCAACGTGGACCACAACAACTGGATCGTTGCCCTCCCGCTCCAATGTCCTTTCAAGGCTGTAAGAGATGTCCTTCACCCTGACACCATTGGGCAGGCAACACACCATGCGGGCCTCTCGATCCTGCTTACACAGGATGCTATCAAACTCCCTAATTATAGAGTCCCCTACAACTACCACTTGTCTTTTTGCTTCCCCCTCTTGAATGGCCTCCTGTACCACGGTGCAGTGGTCAGCTGGCCCATCCTCACCAGAGCCCTTTTATTCATCTTCATAGGGAGCAAGTATCTCATACTTGTTGGACAAGGTCAAGAGCAGAGACTCCTCTGTTCCTGAATTCAGGATCCTCCTAACAGCCTCACTTGCAGTCACACCCTGCTGTCCCTGATCACTGACTGAATTGAAGTACTTAATCTACCAGGTGAAGGTCAGATCTAATTGCCTCATCTCAGCAACTCTGGCCGGATGAATCCAGTGATTGAGGCAGCAATTAACCAAGAATAGTGATCATGGTAGCTGCCTTCCAAACAGTTGACCCAAGTTCAATCTTGGCCATCGCAAGTTGTTACTTCTAAAGTGTTCATCAGAAACACTCAATGCAAAACAAATTTGATCAGTTGTAGTAAAATACTTTGTGACAGAATGCCAATCAGGGGGAGGCAATGGCCTAGTGGTATTATCACTGGAATGTTAATCTGGAGACCCAGATAACATTTTGGGGACCCGGGTTCAAATCCCACCACAGTAGATGGTGGAATTTGAATGTGATGAATATCTGGAATTAAGAGTCTAATGATGACTAAACCCATCTGGTTCACGAATGCCCTTCAGGAAAGGAAACTGCCATCCTTACCTGGTCTGGCCTATATGTGACGCCAGACCCACAGCAATGTGGTTGACTCTTAATTGCCCTCTGGGCAATTAGGGATGGGCAATAAATGCTGCTTAGCCAGTGACACCCTTATTCCATGAATGAATAAAGAGAAAAAAAACACTGGGCCAGGAGGCCTGGGGTTCAAGTCCTCTGTCCCAGAGGTCTGGCATAACATGTCTGAAGAGATTGATTAAAAAACTCTGCTCCAGGGTGGTATTGAGCATGCTGAGTGTTTTTGAACCTGCTTGAATCCAGGCGAGAATTGGTTATGTTCTTAATTTGTAGATGATGAAGAAGCTTTGAAGAGTCAGGAGATGAGCCACTCCTCAAAAACTACCAATACAGTTCATCCATACACTTAAAGTAAAAAATAACTGAGGGCAGAAAATCCATGAAATGTAAACTTGTGATAGTATCATACATTTCTTGACAATATACTTATTGTTTGAGTCATAGAGTTATAAAGCATGGAAACAGGCCCTTCGGTCCAACTCATCCGCGCCAAAGAGACATTCTAATCTGACCTAGTCCCATTTGCCAGCATTTGGCCCATATCCTGCTAAACCCTTCCTATTCGTAAACACATCCAGATGCCTTTAAATGTTAAAATTGTACCCACTTCCACCACTTCCTCTGAGAGCTTGTTCCATATACACACCACCCTCTGCGTGAAAAAGTTACCACCTGGGTCACTTTTAAATATTTCCTCTCTCACCTTAAACCTAGATCCTCTAGCTTTGGACTCCCCCACCCTTGGAAAAAGACCTTGGCTGTTCTTTTTATCCCTGCCCCTCATGATTTCGTGAAGCACACAAATGGCAGGCAATGACCATATCCAGTAACAGACAATCTAATCACTGCCCCTTGACATTCAAAGGTGTTACCATCATTGAATCTTCTTCTGTCAACATCCTGGGGGGTTACCATTGACCAGAAACTCAACTGGACTTGTCACATAAACCAGTGCAAGAGCATGTCAAAGGCTAGTAATACTGTGATGAGTAACTCTCCTCAGTAAAACATGACATCTACGAATGTGATGGCACCTGTCTGCCTCGGAAAATGATGACTGCTCTCAAGACCAATGTCACTTGTAGGAAATGGGGAAACAGGGAAGAAAACAGATTGAATTAAAGTCAAATCAAACACAGAAAGGGAAACAAAACACAGGTACAGAAATATTCAGTTGAGTGAGGGAGACAAAAAAGTACAGAAAGAAGAAATAAGTCAAAGAATTTAATTGTACGACATTAAAAATTTCTTAACTATTTACTACCTGTAGGATGGTGGACATGGTTTAAATTGTTTTCACTTTAGACTGGAGAGGATGAGTGCAACATTTATTCAGGAACATAAATCATCTCAGTAAAACGGTACTTACACTATTGAATATGTTATATGCCAAGTTTAATTAGCAATTAATGAACTGATGCTGCATCTTCATGAAATGTATGGGGATGTAAAAGGTAAGCTGCCATTGCTACAGATAAACAGCACAGTAATAATTTCATTTGGGACCTCACGGTCATTCACAATTTACAGAGAATTTCTTTCTTGTTAAGGGTGCGACACATAGTTGTACAGCATGGAAACAGACCTCTTGGTCCAACTCAGCCAAGCCAACCAGACATCCCATTCTAACCTAGTCCCATTTGCCAGCATTTGACCCATATTCCTCTAAACATTTCCTATTCACATACCCATCCAGATGCTTTTTGAATGTTGTAATTGGACCCGCTTCCACCACTTCCTCTGACAGCTCACTCTATACACACACCATGAAAAAAGTAAACCCCAGGTCCTTTTTAAATCTTTTCCCTCTACCTTAAACCTATGCATTCTAGTTTTGGACTCCTCTACCCTCGGAAAAAGATCTTGGCTATTCACCCTATCCATGCCCCTCATGATTTTATAAAACTCTATTAGGTCACCCCTCAGTCTACGACACTACAGAGATAAGAACCCCAGCTTATCCAGCCTCTCCCTATAGCTCAACCATCCAGTCCCAGCAACATCCTTGTAAAACTTTTCAGCACCTGCACAAGTATAACAACATCCTTCTCACAGAAAGGCGACCAGAATTGTACACAGTGTTCTAAAAGTGGACTCACCAATGTCCTGTACAGCTACAACATGACATTCCCAACTACTATACTCAAAGGTCTGAGCAATGAAGACAAGCATGATAAACACCTCCTTAACCACCGTGTCTACCTGTGATGCAAATTCAAAGAATTATGTACCTGAGTTCTCCGTCTCTCTGCTCTATAACACTATCCAGGGCCCTATCATTAATTGTATAAGTGCAGCCCTTGTTTGTTTCACCAAAATGTAATATCTCACATTTATCCAAATTAAACTTCATTTGCCATTCCTCAGCCCATTAGTTCTGGGGATTTATCTAGATTTATGCAATTTAAGATGTCCAGCGCCTCCTCTTCTGTGATATGAACTCTTTTCAAGACATCACTATTTATTTCCCCAAATTTCCTAGCTTCCATATCCTTCTACAAAAGGTCTACAAAATCATGAGAGGTATAGACAGGGTGGATAACAAGAAGCTTTTTCCCAGAGTGGCGGACTCAAATACTAGGGGTCACGATTTCAAGGTGAGAGGGGAAAAGTTTAAGGGGGATATGCATGGTGGGTGCCTGGAACACGCTGCCAGTGGAGGTGGTAGAGGCAGGCACGATAGCGTCATTTAAGATGTATCTCGACAGATACATGAATGGGCAGGGAGCAGAGGGATACAGATCCTTGGAAAGTAGGCGACAGGTTTAGATAGAGGATCTGGATCGGCGCAGGCTTGGAGGACCGAAGGGCCTGTTCCTGTGCTGTAATTTTCTTTTTGTTCTTCACTCTCCACAGTAAACAGTGGGACAAAATATTTGCTTAGTATCTGTGATTTCACAATTAGATGGCTACAATAATCTTTAAAGAGTCCCATTTTCTCCCTCGTTACTCTTTTGCCTGTAATATATTTATAGAATCTCTTTGGATTCTCCTTAACACTATTCGCCAAAGCTATCACATGGCCTCTTGCATTGGAGTAGGTGCAGTCTAATTTATCAGTCTTACGTGATTCTCTGCCAAGATTTTGGCTGCCTTTATTAGACTTGCTCCCCTTGTCTGTTGTACCAACCTCAGTCACTTCTCTCTTCTCACTATCGCCTTGGTTCCCAACCCTCTTACTTGTTTAAAGCCTCACGAGTAATACTAGCAAATTTCCCCGCAAGGATATTGTCCCTTTCTAACTCAGGTGGAACCCGACCCTCTTAAACTGGTCATTTCTACCATGAAAAGATCCCAATGTTCCAAAAATGTGAATTCTTGACCTCTGCATGAGCTCCTCAGCCACATATTCATCTGCTCTATCCTCAATCAATCAAAGCAAGCATCATTGTTGTTTGATGCGTGCACAGAGTGTGTGTAGAATTCCTGTTCTGTCCTGCTGGAAAATGTGACAAAGAGGAAACTCATACGCAGCATATTTGAGCCATATTTTCGATCGGTCAGGACAACTCCAGAATCAGTTCTAACTGGCAAACAGGACCCAATTCTGGCATTCCCACTGCCACTCCATACACTGGCAATTTTGGCTGGCACAGCACAGGGGTATGAGTAACGAGTCCATACCCTACATTTCCAACTACGCCAGCTCCATTGCTGGGATAGGAACATTTCCAGGAGTTTTCCCAGCTTTACCAGGATTCATGATTCACAAGCCTTCAGAATAGTTGTGACCAGAGTCCAGATTCAGGAATCCTTTGAAACATATCATTCAAAAAATCTTAACAAAACCGCCCAAGCCACGTTCATAATGCCTCATACTCTTCACGCTAACTCAGTGCCAATTCATGTCCCTTCTATGCCCCCTTACCCATATGCACATGGGACATGGGTATATAAGTAACCAGTCACAAAGTATAATGATAAATGTGGAACTGATGAGAAATAAAAACATTCAGCAACATTCTTTGAAAAACCTGCTGTTCCTACAAACCTACAAGAGTGTCAATCAGAAAGGCCTTTAAACTATCAACAACTGACATTTCAAACACTTCACACCTCTTCAGCTTGTATAAATAAACATTCAAGTACTGACAAAACAGATCACAGAAAGGAATAACATATTATAACCATTTAAAGATATCAATCGAGCAACATCAACAACTCACTTCACTTGTAAAAACAGAATCCCTGCTGAACTCATGGTTTTATTTGTCTGGGTTCTCAGCCAAGCACGTATAATGCAGACAAGGCTACCCATCCGTCCTTAAGTGAGGAGGTGAGAAAGGGTTTGATGGAGTGTGAGTGACGAGGGCTGAAGGGCCTAAATACTTTTATCACAACTGGCATGAATCCCAGAAAACAGAGATGACCCTTCAAATTAGTCAATTTCAGCATTCCTACCCCAGTGGTTGCTAAAGATCTGCTTCCAGAGTTAACCCAACTACGTCCCACACCAACCTCCCCAGAGTGAGAATCAAGTGATCCAAGGCATTCTAATCCATGATGACTCTGCCTCATTGCAGCTTCGGTTCAAATATGGACAAATGAGCTGAATTATAGAGGTGAGATGAGAGTGACAGCTCTTGACATCAACCGAGTGTGGCATCAAGGAGCCCTAGCAAAATTGGAATCAATGGGTATCAGGGGGCAAACTCTCCATGAGCTTCAGTCGTACCGGCACATATGAAGATGGTTGTGGTTGTTGAAGGTCAGTCATCCAAGCCCAGGACATCTCTGCAGGAGTTCCTCAAGGTAATGGCCTGGGCCCAGCAATCTTCAGCTACTTCATCAATGACCTTCCCTCCATCATAAGGTCAGAAGTGGGGACGTTCACTGATGAGTGCACAATGTTCAGCACCATTCTCAACTCCTCAGATGTTGAAGCAGTCCATGTTCAAATGCAATATGATCCGAACAATATCCAACCTTGTGCTGATGAGTGGCAAGTATCATTCACGCCCTTTAAATGCCATGCAATGACCATCACTAATAAGAAATGATCTAACCACTGCCCCTTAATATTCAGTGGTTTGCCATCACTAAATCCCCCACTATCAACATCCTAGGGGTTACTATTTACTAGAAACTCAACTGGACTCACCACATTTACACAGTAGCTTTACAGCAGGTCAGAGATTAGGATTATGGTGGCGAATAACTCATTTCCTGTCTCCCAAAGCTTGTTACCCTTTCACAAAGCACAAGTTAACAGTGTGATGGATTGCCCCCCATTTGCCTGGATGGGTGCAAATCCAACGACGCTCAAGAAGCTTGACATCATCCAGGACAAAGCAGCCTGCTTGATTAGCACTATATCTGCAAGCATCCACTCCCTCCACCACCGACGCTCAGTAGCAGCAGTGTGTACCATCAACAAGATGCACTGCAGAAATTCACCAAAGATCCTCAGACAGCACCTTCCAAAACCTACAACACTTCCATCTGGAAGGACAAGGGCAACAGATACATGGGAACGCCACCACCTGCAAGTTCCCCTTTTGCATCCTGACTTGGAAATATATCACTGTTCCTTCACTGTCACTGAGTCAAAACCCTGGAGATCCCTCCCTACAGGCATTGTGGGTCAACCTACAGCACATGCAGCGGTTCAAGAAGGCAGATCACTACCACATCCTCAAGGGCACCTAGGGTTGGCAATAAGTACTGGCCAGCCAGCTGCACCCACATCCCATGAATGAATAAGAAAATGCCATTATTTCAGCTCGGTAAGGAGAGAAATTTCTGTGTTGTTTGAAATTTTGTCTTAACAAGGCAGCTAGGAGCAAGTTACTGCAGGTGCTGGAATCTGTACTGAAGACAAAAATTTCTGGAAATCACCGGGTCAGGCAGCATGCGTGGAGAGAGTAAGCTTCTTAAGAAGCTTAAGGGAGCAAGATTCTTCATCGGAGCTCAAAACATTAGCTTGCTCTCTCTCCATGAATGCTGCTTGACCGGGTTTGATATCCAGTAATTTTTGTTTACAGTTTTTGCCAAGGCAGCTGTTGGTTTGGAAATCTGTATCCAGCCAATGCTTTTGATGGTGGTCGTGAAATAAGAGATTCGAGAAGAAGGATGGGTACAGAGAAGCTGAAGAAAGGGTTTACAGGCAGATACTCTGCACATTGAGTGACAGACCTGATACAGGTTTCTTCAATTTATAAATTCAAGTATTTTCTACTTTTTTCAAAGCTAACTGACATACTGCACATATTGCAAACAATGTTCAGTTCCTTCTTATCTCTGTAACTGCTACTACAATTACAAAAAGATGACAACTTTCTTCAGTAGAAGTATCACAACCTCCAAAAAAACACATTCTATTGCACATCAGCTAATGTGGTATACTGTATGCGCTGTTCCCGATGTGGCCTCCTCTCCTTTGGGGAAACCAAGCGGAGGCTTAGAGGCCGCTTTATGGAGCACCTATGCTCGGTTCGTGACAAATGACAACACCTCCCAGTCGCGAACCATTTCAACTCCCCCTCCCACTCCTTGGACAACATGTCCATCCTAGGCCTCCTCCAGTGCCACAACGATGCCACCTGAAGGCTGGAGGAACAGCACCTCATATTCCACTTGGGAACCTTGCAGCCCAATGGTCTCAATGTGGACTTTACAAGCTTCAAAATCTCCCCACCCCCGACCTCATCCCAAGACCAGCCCAGCTCGTCCCCGCCTCCTTGACCTGTCCATCTTTTCTCCCACCTATCCGCTCCTCCCACTTCACTGACCAACCCCCAACCCACTTACTACCTACCAGCCTCATCCCCGCCTCCTTGACCTGTCCGTCTTCCTCCCATTTACCCACCCCTCCCTCCTCACTGACCAACCCCCATCCCAACTCCCTACCTACACTCACCTGTACTGTCTTCATACCCACCTCCTTGACCTGTCCGTCTTCTCTCCACCTATCTGCTCCTCTATCCACCTTCTATCATCGCCTCCCCCTCTCTCTATTTATTTCAGAGCCCCCTTCCCCTCCCCCATTTCTGAAGAAGGATCCAGATCCAAAACGTCAGCTTTCCAGCTCCTCTGATGCTGCCTGGCCTGCTGTGTTCATCCAGCTCCACACCTTGTTATCAATTCCATTGCATTACAGATTATTTCTGAATAGCTCATTATAGTCCCTAACTGTGAACTAAGGGCATGTGGTAACCATGACAGCATGATGTTAATGATGAATTTTGATGCATGTTTCCCCCTAGCTCATGGCTTCAAACCAACCAACTTTACCTTATGCATTTTTTTAATTGTTATGTTCAAAAATACAAATAGCAGCATTGAAATTAAGACAAGTAGCAATTTCCCACTCTACAACTTGTCAGTTACACAAAGTACGCATGGCATGTAACTTCAACCTGCTCTTGAAAAAGCAACTTGCAAAATTCCCTATGTGGAGCCGTACTGTGCTGTACGGTTTCAAGAGCTGAGCTACTAATATCATTGATGAGAAAAGAATTGCAAGCTTTTTAAATACAGTTCTGGTCCTGAGGATCAGCTGGACAGAATGAAGAACCAATTCGTTTGTCCTCAGGAAAATTCAAGTCCAGGTGCTTCCTGCATCACACTGTGATTTGTGAATCCTTATTCAATTAACAGTTTGGGCGAGCTGTGTGGCAGACTGAGTGAGGAAAGCCCTTGCTACTTCAAGACTTTCAAGCCTTTCTTGAAGCATGTCTGCCACGCTTAACAGTGGCACCCTGTATCTGTGTCAAAAGATTAAAGGCTCTTTTACATTCCTTCTGTCATGTCGTCAGTTTCAAGTGGAAGAATTTCCTGTGTTAGAACCATAGAACTACAGAAGTGATACAGAACAGAAGGGTGCCATTGGCCCATCGTGTCCATGCCTTCCCAAAGACACCTAGATATCCATTCCAATCCCATCTTCCTGCATCCCATATTGATGCAGATATTTCAGCTGAAGTTACCTAAATCAGAAAAAAAATGGAAATCGTTTGCCCTTCTTGTTTGTCCAGTTCCCGCAAACTTTACACAACTACAAAGTGAAACCTCCCTCTCAGACAGGCGGTAGCTGAAGAAATGGTGAAAAAATGCAGCACAATCTGGCTATCAATTTACCGGAAAAGTGCTCTTTTGCAAACATCAAAACCAAGGATATGGCTTACAAATTTAGCAGGGCCTTTGTGGTATGTCCCACCTCTCAACCATTTCTGAACAGTTGATAAGAAGATGTCAAAATTTCTGAATGAGCTGACAAAGACAAAATAACGACACTTCTACCTCAGGGACAGGAATCATAATTTATGGACAAGAATGAAGAAGAAAATTTGTTTCGAACCCGAAAAATTCAGGCAAACCTGCCGCTCTGTTCTGGACCAAATTTGTGCCTCAAGTTCTCACCAGAAAGCCTCAGATTCCATCAATAATTGATAACTGAGGAATATTTATCTTAATGCACCTTCAGGCTATGCACCTTAAAGAGCAGACAGATGCACAAGGGCCGAGTTGAATTGATTAAACTAAAATGTTTCCGAATTGACACATATATCATGTTCTTGAGGAATAATGGAAAACATTAACGCAACAAAATCCTGAATCCTCCATTTAATCAGTTGAACACCTTGAAAAAGTGAATATAATTTACTCAGATAAATTGCAGAAGTGGCTTACAGTGGCCACTACAGGCATAAAGATCTTAGCTCTCGGTGAATATGTATTTGCGCCCTAATATGCCAGAAATGCAATATATTAAATGCTCACTGTGTTTTTCCCAACATTAACAAATTATCCATCCAAATTATTAAGAACAAATTGAGATGCAAGTTATAATGCATGCACTTCTCACATTAATTGAAAGTTCATGAACTTGAAAAGAGAAAGGGTTTTTATTGGTGTGGAACATATTGCAGGAATAACACATTTACAGCATCAAACTGGAATAACTGGAGAGTTACCACTGATAATGTTGGAGACTCTACTAGGGGGTCAGTTGCAATCAGTATTTAGATAACTTCAGCGGAAATATTTGCATCAGTATGGGGTGCAGGAAGAAGAGATTGGAAAGGACATCTAGGTGTCTTTGCGAGGTCATGGACAAGATGGGCCAATGGCTCCCTTCTGTGCTGTATCATTTCTGTGGTTTTATAGTTCTAACACAGGAAGTTCTTCCTTTTGAAACTGGCTACATGATAGAGGGAATGTATTTAATGGATTTTTCAGCACATTGAAATCTACATTCAATTCTCTACCAACTATTGACTTGAAGAGAAGGACCTGTCAGAGAGGAAGACAAAAATCTGTGCATGTAAGATCAGGGGGCCGGACATTCCCATCCTGACATGGTGTCAAAGTGCATCGGGTGGTTTTTAAAAGTGTTGACAGGTCCAGAATCCAGAAATTCTGCCATCCCTCATACCTCCTCAATATTCACCAATATCCACGATAAACAGAATTCATGAATTATACGTAATTTGTAAGTATTTGGAAAGGTCATAAAGTTGCGGAAATATACAAACATTAGAAGAGCAGCTGCTTAAAAAAGAACTCCTCTTAGGAATTCACAAATCTGTCAAATTAAACCAACATTACTTGATAAGACAGTGAAAAGTTGCTGTTTCAACAGCTCATAAATCTGTCAAAACTAACTAAAACCATTTTGAATGGAAAAAGAACAGTATCCTCTTAAAAATTCAAAAATCTGTGAAAACATTACACTTTCCCATTTCCCACAACAGTGATTTCCACATGTGTGGGATAAAGGGACAAGTTAGTAGTGTGTACACAGCTGTGTCATTATAACAGACAATTATAGACAGACACATTTCCAAATTTCTGCAATATTGATTGAGGAGTGCAGAGTTTGTATGCAATTTGAATCAAACTAGCACAGAGGTGCAGTGAACCAATGGTTTACAAGCCAGGAATGATTTGAAAGTGATTGGTCATGGTGCTTTGTTGTTGAAAAATAAGTGTTTGGAAAATTGTTACTTCTGACAAGGTGCAAACTGTCAAGGCCAAACAGTAATGAAAGTGCAAAGTCTTCAGATGAATTACAGTATATTAACTATTGGATATTGTGCTCTTTTAAATTTTATACCAATGAAATCAGATCTGATTGGGTAAAAGTTCTCTATGACTTTAATGTTTTCCTTGATGTTCAGCTTAGCTTTCTAATTGTCTGTTTCAAAGTTTTTTATAGGTGGCCTAGCTTTTGGCTATGTTGAAAGGTTTTAATGAATACTGCCTAGCTGCCCATAGGTTGTCTATTGGTGTTCAGTAGGATGTAGTTATGAATTCTTGAGTACCTTTCAGCATTTTAATAGATTCAACTGAGCACAGTTTGTTAACACAGTTGCCAAGAGGAATATGCATTTGCTTATTTTGACAGATTTGTGAGCTTTAAGAGGACTTTTATATTGGTATTCAATATTTTTTGTTTATTTTTACACGTTTATGAGCTATTTGAAGAGTTGTTTGAAGTTGGCCATGGTGAGAAGTTGGAAAAATCTGGTGAGATGTCCAGAGAGAAATTTCCCGAACTCAAAAGCAAAAGTCCCTTTTTTCAACTTATAATGAACAGCAAGAGGCACATTTGCATGCGCTGGAATGCATCAGCAGCTCACTATTACTTAAACTCACCTTGTTAATTTGAACTTTCCCTATTTCTCGTCCCTCAGATAGAAATTGGGCATTGAGAATTCTCGACATGAGAGTCAGCATTGTTACCTGGCAAATCCAGCTCACCACTTGCTCCTCCAGTCCTCTGTCCTGGATGCCAACACCAACAGCACAACGCGCACTCTATGGGCAGTGACCATATGCATCCCATCTAGATGGACCCTGGCATCCAACACAAAACAGTCTCACACCATCATAATGGCATACCTCTTATCCATGCTTCTGCACTTCACTGCTACTTTTAGGTGTGTAAGCACTTTTCATTACAATGCTGATGTAAGAACAGCCTGCATACAGGAATGGTCTCCTGTCCTATGCATTCAACATAGTGCATCTCAGAGATCCTTGTTCACCCTCTTAGCACTCTGTGACTTTGTGCCTACTTGAATGCTCATAGCCTCCCTATCTTGCCGGGTCTTTTTGTACTTATTTTTATTTATTCATTTGTGGGATGTGGGCGTCACAAGCTGGCCAGCAATTATTATCCAACCGTAGTTGCCCTTGACAAGGTGGTGGTGAGCTGTTTTCTTGAGCTGCTGCAAAATCTAGTGCCTCCAAACGTTTCTTGATATCACGTGGAGTGAATCAAATTGGCTGAAGACTGGTATCAGTAATGCAGGGGATCACTGGAGGAGGCCAAGATTGATCATCCATTCAGCACTTCTGGTTGAAGATTGCTGCAAATGCTTCAGCCTTATCTTTTGCACTGATGTGTTAGACTCTTCCATCATTGAGGATGGGGATATTTGGAGCCTCCTCCTCCTCCAGTGAGTTGTTTAATTGTCCATCACTATTCTTGACTGGATGTGAAAGTACTTCAGAGCTTAGATCTGATCCGTTGGTTGTAGGATCACTGAGCCCTGTCTGTCACTTGCCGCTTGTGCTTTTTGGCATGCACGTAGTCCTGTTTGGTAGCTTCTCCAGGTTGATAGCTCATCTTCAGGTATGCCTGGTGCTGCTCCTGGCATGCCCTCCTGCACTTTCCATTGAACCAGGGTTGATCCCCTGGTTGTTGAGTGCAGGATATGCCAGGTCATGAGGTTGCAGATTGTGCTGGAACTACAATTCTGCAGCTCTTGATGGCCCACAGTGCCTCATGGATGCCCAGTCCTGAATTGCGAGATCTATTCAAAGTCTGCCCCATTTAGCATGGTGATAGTGCCACACAACATGATGGAGGTTATTCTCAACGTGATGGCGGGACTTTATCTCCACAAGGACTGGGCAGTGGTCACTCTTACTGATACTGTCATGAAAAGATGCATTTGCAGCTGGCAGATTGGTAAGGATGAGGTCGAGTATGTTTTTCTCTCTTGCTGATTCCCTTTCCACTTGCCGCAGACCCAGTGTAGCAACTGTGTCTTTTAGGACCCAAACAGCTCAATCAGTAGTACTGCTGCCAAGCCACTCTTGGTGGTAGGCACTGAAATTCCCCACTCAGGGTGCATTTTGTGCCCTTGCCATCCTCTGTGCTTCCTCTAAGTGTTGTTCAACAGTGAGGAGTACTGATTCATCAGCTGAGAGAGGATGGTATGTGGTAATCAGCAGGAGGTTTCCTTGCCCATGTTTAACCTGAAGCCATGAGACTTCTTGGAGTCCGGAGTCAATGTTGAGGACTCCTAGAGCAACACCCTGCTGACTGGATACCACTGTGCCGCCACCTCTGCTGGGTCTGTCCTGCTGGTGGGACAGGACATATCCAGGGATGGTGATGGTGGCATCTGGGACATTGTCTGTAAGGTATGATTAGGTGAGTATGTCTATGTCAGGCTGTTACTTGACTAGTCTGTGAGACAGCTCTCCCAATTTTGGCTCTAGCCTCCAGATATTTACGAGGAGGACTTTGCAGGGTTGACAGGACTGTTTCTGTCATTGTCTTTCCGGTGCGCAGGTCGATGCCTGGTGATCCGTCCTGTTTCATTTCTTTGAGACTTTGGTACAACTGAATGGCTTGCTGGGCCATTTCAGAGGGCAGTTGAGAGTCAGTTTCCTTCCCTGAAGGGCATTAGTGAACCACATGGATGTTTCTGACAATCGACAATGGTTTCATGGTCATCTGTAGATTCTTAATTCCAGTTTTTTTTTACTGAATTCAAATTCTACCATCTGCCGTGGTGGGATTCAAACCTGGTTCCCCAGAATATTATCTGGGTCTCTGGATTAATGGTCTAGCAATAATACCACACTGCCATCGCCTTCCATTTTCCCTCTCAGTCAGAGCTAATAGGTTCGCAGTATTTCTGCCCTGCCTTGCTGTTTAGTGCAGAAAGTCAGGAAGCTTCTTCTGTTTCTCAGCCATCATCAGTTGAGGAGGTGGGCAATTTGCTATGTGACACCATGCAACACCAATCTCACACGTACAGTATATGCCCGCTGTCAACATACTGCACGCGCATCAAGCAAATAGCCATGACTCAAGGAGTAGTTTTCAGTCAAGCCAAGGGAGATATCCTTCGCTCAGGGAGTCCCAGCACAGTAAGTCAAGGATAGTCTCCAGTATTAGATCACAGTCAGTCAACTGCTCAGGGATGTCACAAAAAGGGTTTTTTATCTCCTCAGTCCAGGAAGTGGATCACTGTCAGGCCCATGGGTCCACTGCACAAGTCCAAGGAGTAGCATGAAGACAATCAGGGAGCTGTACAAATATCTCTCACAGTTGGTTGGTCAAGAGGTAAGTCACAGTCAGTCTGGGGCCACCACTAAAAGTCAAGGGGATATATCAGGAGTCATTTTTGCAGGAGGGAAGCCAGGGAACTTCATTGTGGGGATTGGAAGCAGTATGCTGGAATGCAGAGGGAATTACAATTGTGAAGGGAGAGGGGAAACTGGATATAAAAGTGAGGGACATAACACAGCATTGAAGAGAAAGGGATAATGTGGGAGGACGGTCATTGAGAATCAACAGCACACTGGCGTCAATGACTGGGACAATGCACCACTATATCTGGCATGTTTACTCAACATGCCTGGGGCTTTTGGTGGAGGGTAAACTGGGGAGACAAGTATTTGGATAGATGGGTTGGGTGAGAACATGGGGAAGTTCAAAGCTCCTGGGCTTGATGGGGAGAGCTATCACATAGAGACTGTGAATATTTGGGGCTCACTAACGGTAAGAGTCTGAGCCTGCTCACTGCATGAGGAGGGACCACTGCTCCCTTTCATCATGCTTTAAATAGGAAACATGCAAAGGTGCTGAAAATGGCTGTCACCACACCCAAAGTGCGTGAGCTAAGTGTTTCTGTGAGGGAGGGGGGGACAGTTACTCTGGGATTGAACTGCCCCACTATGTTTCTGATCTAACAATACTGAACTGGTGGGAGGTTTCCTTATCACATGAAGCTGTTGGAGCACCCCCACAATGGGAACACGGATTTCCCATGTAGCCACATACTGCAGTCCTGGACGCTGAGGAAATGGGTTCCGTTCCCCCTTACCATATTAATCCCCATGTTAAAGGTGCTGCTGTCAGGAAGTGGTGCCTTTACCTCTTCAGTGAAGTTCCAGACTGCCTACCCAACACCCCCGAGCATCACCAACATCACTCCAACCTGCACATTGCGAGACCCACTTTGCACTGTCAGGAACCCAATACATCTGTTCTCACTTGACACATCAATTTCGAGGTTTACACAAGATCCCTTTAGTAGCAAGGAGATTGGAATCCCCACTAAAGATAATCCACTGTGTTAATTATGTCCTTTTCAAATCCATGGCCTTACTTGGTACAGGGAGATGCTCCCCTCCCAAACAGGTCCACAGCAAACTTAAGTTTCAGACCAGGACCCAGTATATGTCAAACCCCTTGGAGCTCTCAGCCATCCCTGCAAAATTATTCTGAGCGTTTGTTTGAACTGTCATGTTCCTTTCAGGACATTTATCCTTGAATATTAGAAAAATAAGTTCAGCATAACTTACCGTTAAAGTTAGCCTGTAAGATATCCAAGTATTTTAAACTCTCCTTTATTGGAGTGGCATCAAACCAGCAAGTAGCCAGTATACACATGATACTTGATGGACAACGACACAGTGCATGTGGAGCATAAGATTTATCCGGATTCAATATAATTTTCAATTAGTTTTCAAAAGAAATAGCTTTTCAAAAATGGCTTTTGCAACGTAGTGATATCCCAATATATTAACCCATTGTAGCAGCTATAATTTATATAAACAATTGAATAACAAGCAAAAATATATTTTGGTTTTCTTACTAATCCCCTTCTTTCCAATTTTTCTCTCTGAAGATTACAAATATGCTTAGATTTCCAATGAGCAGCCATTGTAGTTTCACTCTTCAGTAAGACACTTGATTTGTCATTCGTACTGCAGATGGTGGACCTCCAGGGCATTGCACTGGTTTGAGTTGCCTACAAATTATTTTAAAGAAGGAAGAAAGCATTTGCGTTTTTGGACAAAGTATGGCAAACAATCTGTTCACAGGTGGGGGATGATTATTTAAAAATTTCGATGAGACTGTGCCTTGATTTTAATAGTAATTCTATTTTCAACTACAGGTGACCAGGCTGTTTGTCAACATGCTAAAGTTAAAATCTGCAGGATATTCAATAAATCCATAATTCTGGGTATCTAACTTCAATCCCCTACACCCACTCTTACTCCAACTCCCCTGCACCTCAAAGTTAATTTTCAGCCCAGTGTCATTGCTGATTCAAGGGTATACAGTAAATTCTGCCATGGTGCACAGTTTCATACAGTGAAGTCTGTAGCATATGTAGAGTCATAGAACTGTACAGCATGGAAACAGACCATTCGGACTACCCATCCATTCCAAACAGATATCCTAAATTAATCGAGTCCCATTTGCCAGCATTTGGCCCATATCCCTCTAAACCCTTCCTATTCATGTACCCATCCAGATGCCTTTGAAATGTTGTAATTATACTGGCCTCCATCACTTCTGCTGGCAGCTCGTTCCATACACTCAAAACCCTCTGTGTGAAAAAGTTGCCCCATAGATCCCTTTTAAACCTTTCGCCTCTCACCTTAAACCTATGCCCTCTAGTTTTGGACTCCCCCACCCCGGGAAAAGACCTTGGCTATTCACCCTATCCAACCCTTGCGATTTTAAATACCCCTATAAGGTCACCCCTCAGCCTCCGACAATCCAGAGAGAATAACCCTATTCAGCCTCTCCCTGTAGCTCAAACCCTCCAACCCTGGTAGCATCCTTGTAAATCTTTCCTGAACCCTTTCAAGTTTCACAACATCCATCCTACAGCAGGGAGAACAGAGTTGCATGCAGTATTCCAGTAGCGGCCTCACCAATGTCTTGTACAGCCATAACCTGATCTCCCAACTTCTATACTCAATGCACTGACCAATAAAGACATGATGCGGAGGTACCGGTGGTGAACTGGGGTGGACAAGGTCAGAAATCACACAACACCAGGTGAGAGTCCAACAGGTGTATTTGAAAACACAAGCTTTCAGAGTCTTACTCCTTCTTCAGGTCTCGGTGACAGAGGTAGTATCAGACACAATAAAACATCAAAGGGTCACACCACTCATGAGGATGTACTTAACAAGCCTAAGATGCTGTTAAATCTTTAATCAGTTAGAAGGTTTTAATTGATTAATATTATATGTAAATCCCTGAATTGCTTTGAAGTCTCCATCCTGAGAAAAATAAAGGCTTTATCAGTGTAAAGAAGAGGTGACATTTTAGGTCAGACAATACATGTTGGGTGCGAGACCTTGTTTAGAATCTGGTTGTGTCTTGGTTTGGAGTCAGACTGGTTTTATTTCTAAAGTAGGAATTTATAAAATGCCACATTGACTGACTGTATATAAATTGTGTGCTTTTTGAACAAAATAGACTATTTGCAAATACAAATTCACCTCATAGATTTATTGTGTGTGTGTTTCTGTGTGTGTGTATGTGAGAGAGAATCAATGTGGCATTTTATAAATTCATACTTTAGAAATAAAACCAGTCTGACTTCAAACCAAAATAGAATGTATCTGCAAATACAAATTCACCCCATAGATTCACATGTGTGTGTGTGCACATGTGTTTGTGTGTGTGTGTGAGTGAGAGAGAGGGGGAGAGAGAGTAAGTGTGTGTATGTGTGTATGAGAGCGAGTGAGTGTTTGTGTGTGTGTGTTTAGGGTGGTGGAGTCACCTGTAGTGCAACATGAACCCAAGATCCTGGTTGCGGCCATCCTCATGGGGACCGAACTTGGCTATCAGCCTCTGCTTGGCGACTTTGCATTGTAGTGTATCCCAAAGTCTGCTTTGGAGCACATTCCCTGAAGATCCAAGTGGTACTGAAGCGTTCCCCCACTGGGAGGGAACCATCCCTGTCTGGCAATTGTTGCATGGTGTCCATTCATCCGTTGTTGTAGTGTCTGCATGGTTTCGCCAATATACTATGCCTCGGGGCTTCCTTGCCTGCAGTGTATGAGATAGACAACATTGGCCGAGTCACATGAGTATCTGCCATGCACGCAGTGGGTAATGTTCCCAAGTGTGATGGTAGTGTCTATCATCTGACATATCTTGCAGAAGTTGCCATGACAGGGTTGAATAGTGTTGTGGTCGATGTTGTCCTGAAGTCTGGGTAGTTTGCTGTGAACAATGGTCTGTTTAAGTTTTGGTGGTTGTTTGAAGGCGAGAAGTGGAGGGATGGGGAAGATCTTGGCAAGGTGCTTATTGTCATCAATAATTTGTTGAAGGCTGCAAAGAACATGGCATAGTTTCTCTGCTCCCAGAAAGTACTGGATGGCAAAGGATACCCTATCGGACGTATCTGAAGAGGTCATTATGGTTTTTCGCTGTGGCACATCGGAACTAGCATATGAAACGCCTTCTTCACTACCTTGTCAATCTGTGACTCCACTTGCAAGGAACTATGAAGCTACATTCCAAGGTCTCTTTGCTCAGCAACACTCCCCAGGACCTTACCATTAAGTGTATAAGTCCTGCCTTGATTTGCTTTCCAAAATGCAGCACCCCACATTTATCTAAATTAAACTCCATCTGCCACTCCTCAGCCCATTGGTCCACCTGATCAAGATCCCGTTGTACTCTGAGGTAATCTTCTTCGCTGTCCACTTCACCTCTAATTTTGGTATTACCTGCAAACTTACTAATCATACCCCCTGTGCTCACATCCAAATCATTTATATAAATGTTGTTAGAACCATAATTTGTATACCGCACATATGTCAATTTTACTAAGCTGAGGTTCATAAAACAGTTTTGATTAATTTAGTATGTGACTTACTGTATTCATACTCCTTGGTAGGTCTGTTCTTTTTTATTTATTCATTCATGGAGAGTGGGCTTCACTGATTGGGTCAGCATTTATTGCCCATCCTTAACTTCCCTTGAGAAGGTGGTAATGAGCTGACTTCTTGGACCCTGCAGTCCATTTTGTGCAGATATACCCATAATAAAGTTAAGGACAGAATTTCAGGATTTTGACCTAATGATAATGAAGGAACTGTGACATATACCCAAGACAGGATGGTGAGTGACTTGGAGGGGAACCTGCAGTTGATAGTGTTCCTCCGTATCTGCTACCCCTGTCTGGTAGATGATAGTTATTGTGGGCATGGAAGATGGTGCCTAAGGAGCCTTGGTGAATTTCTTCAGTGCACCTTGTAGATGGCGTACACTACTTGTACTGAGCTTCAGTGGTAGAGAATTAATGGATACTCAACAGATGACTTACTTGCCACAGGACTCCTTGTTTCTAATCTGCTCTTGTAGCCACAGTATTTGTACAAGGTTTACACGGCAATATTTATTGCAGAGCATCCCATAGATTGTGCATAATGCAACCAAAGTACATTGGTGCTGGAGGGAGTTGATGCTTTTCGTGGTGGATGGCATGGTAATAAAGCAGATTTTGTTGACTGGTATGCAGCTGCATTCATTGAGACAAGTTGAGAGTATTCCTCAATACTATTAACGTCTCCCTTGTAGCTGGCGCACAAACCTTTGCGGGGGACAGGCGAGTAATTTATTGTAGAATACCCAGGTTTGGACCTGATCTAGTAGTCATGGCTGGCTAAGCTGAATTTCTGATTAATGGTACCCCACAGGATGTTGACAACAGGACATTCAGCATTAATAATACAGTTGAATGTTAGGGAAGTTTCTCTGCAAATGGTTCAGTCTCACCTTTGCATTCAGTTGATGCATTCAATCAAAATTGTGGATGACAACACTTTTGTAAATACCTCTTCCTTTTAGTTATTTGTTTGTCCATTAATGAACTATTAATTAACAATGGCCAATAACAACTGAAAATGTCAGGACTGCAGGTTTGACCTGCTCTGTTCAGTATCCCCAGGTTAGCTCCGCACTTTCCAATATGCCTCCTGGTGCTCCTAGTATGCCATTTGGTCACTTGCCGAGTTGGTGATGAAGCAGTGAGATATACGTTGGGCCCGGAGGTTAGAGATTACATCCAGCCAATGTTTTACTCTCCTAGGGTTACTCCAACCTGATTGTTAACACTGTACCTCTAACTTTGGAAAATCTGATGAACTAGGAAGGGAACCAGAGAAGTTCATTGATATAATATAGTGGATACAAGTATGTCAGGCTATTGCTTACCAAGCTTATGAGATAGAACCATCTAAGTTTGGTACAGTTTTCAAATACTCATGGGAAGCAGTGAATGGTCTGGATATGTTTTCTTCAAGGTGCGATTTGTTCTTATTTATTAAGGAAAATTTTAATCCCCAGCTCCCACACTCTCCCCTTTCTTCACTTTAATCTTGCACTAGAGGAGCAGACTAGACCTTTTGTGCTCAAATCTCTGACCCTCAAACCTTCTAGAACAAAGACAAGACCTCACAGTTGAAACAAAGTACAGCAGCATGAATGGGCCTCAGTTGAAAATGTGAAAACTGTTTTGCACATTCTCCCCGTGTCTGCGTGGGTTTCCTCTGGGTGCTCCCGTTTCCTCCCACAGTCCAAAGATGTGCAGGTTAGGTGAATTGGCCATGCTAAATTGCCCATAGGGATGTGTAGATTAGGTAGGTTATAGGGGGATGGGTCTGGGTGGGATGCTCTGAGGTTCAGTGTGGACTTGTTGGGCCGAAGGGCCTGTTTCCACACTGTAGGGATTCTATGAATGCATTAAATATTCATCTACATGGCACTCTGAATAATAATTTCTGAATTAATCATTTTAAACGATATGTCCTGGAAATCACAGATCGTGACATTCTCATAGAGAGAATTAAATGTCATCTTTCAGTTAGCCTTTAAGTACCAATGGGTTAATGCCTCCAAATATCATACAACATAATAATATTTATATCATAAGCGTCTGTATAATAATATAAATCTACTGAAGTTAATATGTCATTTGTGTCTGTAAAAGAAAACTAAACCAAAAAACTTAGCTAATCAAATAGTTCAGGTGATCTGGGAAAACCTGGCCTCATGTAACAATGAGCATAAATATCAGATGGTGATCTGTTATGACTGGTTACAGAATACATTTAGCCCTGCAGTGTACTAAAGCAAAGTCTGTCAAGTGAACAAAACATGATGCTGAAAAAAAAAATGAAACAGCAACATTCAAGAAGAGAAGCTTTGAATTGTAAAGACATTATTATCTACACTAGTAGTAACAGTAGGAATTGGGGTGTCCCACAGATGCACAAAGTTACTGAACTTGCAAAGTAGATAATTATGATTCCTCCAGGCCTGAAAATAGGTTACAGCATGCAACACTTACTTATACCGAGATATGATGTTCACCTCTATTGACAATAAAACAATGTCATTTACAGCAACAGATAACATGGAAGGAAATACTCAACATATTTCCAAGTATTCTGCTCCATGAGAAATGTAATTATGACTAATGTTTTTGTACTTTTTAATGCTGGAAGTCACACAACACCAGATCATAGTCCAACAGGTTTATTTGAAATCACAAGCTTTCTGAGCACCGCTCCTTCATCAAGTGAAATCACTTCACCTGACAAAGGAGCAGCGCTTCAAAAGCCTGTGATTTCGGTGTTGAGTGACTTCTGACCTTGTCAACCCCAGTCCAACAGTGGCACCTCTACATCATATTAATGCCGATTCAAATGTCTCAATATACCAATTGGTATTGTTCTACAACAAATATAATAAATTTTTCACTGAAGACTGTTGCATCAGACATGAATTAAATTTATCAGACTGGATTTTCTGATCAGACATTTACATCAGAATGTAGAACATGACCACTATTGAAGCTTGGGTCATATGACTGTAAATAGTAAACTGCAGTGTATTGCTGCATTTGCCAATCTTTATCATTTTGCACCAGTTGTGGAACTTTACTATATCTATGTTTCTCTTTCCACAAATACTGCTGGAGTTCCAGCAGTTTTTATTTTTATTTCAGATTGTGTGTAGCTTACTGAGATTAGCATTTGTATAAAGCAAGAAATTTTGTGGGACTCTTGTGATGCTGTGGTGGTGTCCCTACCCCTGGGCAGAAAGACCCAGGTTCAAGTTGCACCTCCTCCAGAGTTGTGTAATAACATCTCTGAACAGGTTGATAGGAAACATAGGTTAAAAAAAATCTAGAAACGTTGCGAGGCAAAATTTTCCATTCATTAAATGCGCCGTAACTATTTTGATTACTTGCCCCTTCTGCTTTCTCCTCATTGTTTGCCAGCATCTCTTGAAGAGCCCGAACAGACAGGGATTGCTCCAACACAAAGGTACAGATAGAGAGATCTGGAGGGACATTCTGCAATGAAAGCATCAAAATGTAAGGTTTTATAAGCAGTTTCTCATTAGAAAGAAAAACACTCCATCATTATCTGTACGGTCAGTGCAATGTGTTTCTACATTGCACCTTCAGATAGTCTAACCGTTCATATCTCCATGTAATCTGTCAATTCTCAACTTTTTCACCTGGCTTTAAAAGGCTTTGAGCAGTGATGCACAGACCACCATCACAAGTTTCATATAAAGCATTAATTGGAATTACAAAGGGAGCAAAGAGATTTATGTGTCCACAGAGATACAAAGATTGGAGATTAGAGAAGGCCAATCAGTCCCTCAGGCCTACTCTGGCTGGTCTGACTGTGATGTCAACTCCACTTTCGAGTCTGCCTTGCATAACCCTTGACATTCATGTCGATCAGAAATCTGTCTAACTCAGCCTTGAATTTATTCAGCCATCCAGCCATTCACTGTTCTCTTAGAACAGAATTCCTGTGCGAAAATTTCTCCTCATCTACATACACAAATCAATAATAACTCAGTGTGCAAGTACAGAGTACCTGTCATATTGAACTCAAAACATTAAGCCTGTCTCCACAGATGCTACCTGACATGCTTAGCTTTGAAAGCGCTTTGTTTTTATTGCAAAAAAAGTTAAAGTAGCTCATAACCTCATGAAGGTTACAAAACAAATGTGAAGACATGGTACTTCAGTTGTATAAAGCATTGGTTATAACTGACCTGGAATACCATATTGAATTATGGACATCAAAGAATTAATAGGTTTCAAATGGAGAGAACAGATTCACCAAAATGATGCCAAGGCTGTTCTGTATTCCTTTGAGTTCAGATGGATGAAAATTGTCTAAAGTGAAAAGGGATTTGATAGAACAGATGCAGAAAAACTACTTTGTTTCTGGAAGAATAAGTCGGAACAGAGGGGCACAATTAAATTTGGAGCTAGGTTAGCTTGGAGTGCAATCAGAAAGCACTTTTGTCACACAAACGGTAATGTGAAAGTGAAATTCTCATATTCAAAAGGTTGTAGACGCTGGGTCAATTGAAAATTGAGACTAAAATCAATATTTTTTTTAAGTTGTTGGAGATAGATACAAATCGGCTGTAACCTAATAAAATTGCAAAATAGGCTGAAAATCTGAATGGCTTAACCTGTGCCTACGTTTCTCTGAAAAATGAAAACTAATCACTCTGTTCATGCTTTAAAATAAATAAATAAATGTACTGACACATCAAACATCATAATATCCTGCATTCTTTTCATTTATAAGTTTGTTGAATTTATATTTAAAAAGCTACAACAGCCAGAATGTGCTAGATTAAGAATTTGTATTGCAACTGACCAGTACAAGTTTAACATTGTGCTGATGTGCTGATCAACTACATCCTATGGTTTCTAATCTTTCATGGATTAATGACAGTATGCAACACTGAACAGTCTTCCACCAATTATACAGTCTAGCTGTACTATATAAACCTTCATTGTGTTACAATCTGCCTGCTCCTATTTCCAACTGTAAATGGAGGCTTGTTGTTCACAACTAAAAGTTCACTGTCTGATTCAACTTTTATTTATATGGTGTATATTGAATGATTCAAAAGACAGAATGTGCTACATGACTAAACTGATTCACATTGCTCTAACAGCATATTACACAATTACAGAACGGTTTTTGGTAACTTACAAGTATTTATTATTTCCCAAATAGATGGATAAAGACTTGCAGGACGTTTGAACTCGTGAACCTGTCCTGCCATGAAATGCCAATGAGATATTTAAGGCAGTGAAGGTGGAAACTGTTCAGCCTTTCTTCCTGTCTGGCATATATTGCCCAGGCTCATCAGAATACATGAGCACACTGAGGACCCAGACTTGACAGATTTATAACTAGGTGAACTCAGTCGAGTTTCTGTTGTTCCACACTCTAACACACAGATTGGACACAACAGTTTTTGTGATGCATGTGTTGACTTCTGCATCAAGTGATGGATTGTTGGTGATTGTAGAGCCTATGTATGTGAAGCGAACAAAGCCTCCAGAGTCAGAAAGTGTTGGTGAAACTCAGCAGGTCTAGCAGCATCTGAGGAGAGAAAGCAGAGTCATCAGGCTCAAAATGCTCTCTTCCCACAGATGCTTTCCACAGATGAGTTTTTACAGCAATTTCTGTTTTTTGTTTTGGATCTCCAGCATCAGCAGTTCTTTGTATTATTTTAGCCTCCAGAGTTACATTGTCAATGCTGATATATGAAAACATCCTGAATCATGATATGTATTTTCCTGATGCTGATGGTCAAACAAAACTTGTCACAGGTATGAAAGACCGTGTTCATTTGTTGCTGAAGTGTTTGGCATAGAATTCTGGTGTAACATTATCAATGTCAAGCAATTCTTTGATGAGAACTTGGCACATGTTCATCTTGGATTTCAAATAAGCATGGCTGAACAGTTTTCTATCTGTTCTGGTTGGTAAGTAGATAGCCTCTGTACATAATCTAAAGATGTATGACAGCAATAGAGAGAAGAATATGTCAAAGAATGCTGACACTAGGACCCTGTTTGACCTGACTGCGGGTGTCTAAAGCTTTCAATGTTGTCCTCACCCATTCTGCTATTGTGGGAAAAGGAGATCACAATGAGCAACCTCAATGGGAAACCAATTTTCTCCAGCAGTTTAAATAGTCCATTGCTGTTCACATGGTCAAATGCCTTGGTGAGATCAATGAAGGCAATACATCGCAGTCTTCTTTGTTCACAGTATTTCTCCTGCAGCAGCTTCCAGTCTGTGAATATCATATCAGCTCCAGCTCTTTCAGTTCTGAAACCACCAGGGGATTTGGTAAAATGATTCAGCAAGAATATTCAGTCTGACAAAAGCAAAACAAGCAAATGCTCAGTACAAAAACAAGCCCTTGATGGTTGTTGCAATCACTGCCGTTGCCCTTGATCTTTTACAGGGTCATGACCTTTGTATCACACATAGCCTGAGGTACTGTCTCTTACCTCCACAAAGACAGAGAAGTTCATGCGAATGCTGCAGGACTGCTGGTTTCCCATGTTTGATGGTTTCAGATTATATAGCACCAGCATCTGGAGCTATGCACATAACAAGCAAGTCAATAGCTTTGTTAAATTCCTCTAGTATGTGTGTTCAGTATACAGTTTTTCCATGACAGTGAGGCTTCCTGTGAAGTCTGCTGCATTCTTGGTCTCCCTGAAATTGAACTCAAGTTAGTGTCCCACTCATCTCTTATTGCCATGAGTGATGACCTGACCTGATGAACCCCCCTGCCATTGTTTTCAATGGAACAATTTTCTTTGTTGATGGTCTTGTTGCATTTTTGATCTCTTCATACATGCTCCTGACTTTCCCTAGGTCGAAACAGATCTGGATATTCTGGGAAAGTGGGAACCAGTGATGATCAGATCCAAGTAGTCTGTTCTAAAGGAAGGTGTTAGTTACACAAAACTCATGCTAGAAGCAAAACTCATCTGTGTTCTCATTTAGAGACAGTAGGAACTACAGATGCTGGAGAATCTGAGATAACAAGGTGTAGAGCTGGATGAACACAGCAGGCCAAGCAGCTCCTCTGTTGCTGCTTGGCCTGCTGTGTTCATCCAACTCTACATCTTGTTATCTCTGTGTTCTCATTTATCTTTCTCAGGCTATGAGGTCCAAGGCAGCAGGGTTATGCTCCACAGTCATGTGTTGAAATTCCCTAGTGGGAAAAGGTGCTCCAACTTGGGGATTCTCCTGAAAGCAGTGTCAATCTCTTCACAGAACTGGTTTTTCACCTCTATGGTGGAGCAGGGGTACTGATGAGATTAACTTTCCCTGCTTAATTTAGAGTCAGATGGACAGAAAATGTGCTAAACCATTTATGAGGGTTGGGGTCTATCATTGAGAAGAGTAAGTCCCTCGCAGTGAGGCATAATCTTGCTCATGCCTTTCCTCTAAACTCTTCTCTTGACACATGAATGTGTACTGTTTCTTTTTCAACAACCCACTTTTGGTGTACCTGGTATCGTGCAGGAAAGCTTCGTCAATACTCAGCTAGCAAGTTCCACGTTCATTGCAGCTGTTTTACACACATTACTGACCAATCACAAGTCATCTGTCAATCCTGTGCATATGGCGCTAGCACTTCAGCTTGTCAATCAAAAGTTAATCTCTTCATTTCAGTTTGTTTTGCTTGTTTGATTGGTACTACGGTCTTCATCCACTTGTTCAGCACAGACTCTCCAAGCACCTACTAAATCAGTGACAAGTTACTAGTCAAGGGCAGCCTGGCCTTTGGTGGGTCATGGCCAATGGTATGCAATGGTCTTTCCTATTGGAGACAAAAAGTAGCCAAACTAATTGGGCTGATCACGCCTAACTGCTGTCTTCTGTGTTGAATTAATGCTCTGCAGTGAAACTGGACCATCTTCTTCAAGGCAAAGAGCTGGCCAGAGTTTAGTAGGTCTCTGAGATGCCCAAACATGGATGCCTAAACATTGGGTCCCTTGTTGATCTGTTGGGTTGAGTTCTCCATCTCCAAAGGTACTCAGTGCTTGATTTGGCTCTTTTTCTCCCTTTGCTGCTATCAGCAGTGTAAGCTTAAAATTAGAAATAAACTGGTACACACATGGGAAGACATGTTTCTTAACACACTCACTAGACACAATACCTGTTGGATAGTCTTCAACCAGGTACAAAGTCCATCCTTGTGATGGCTCCACATGTAGACACAAAATAAATGCAAAATTGTTTTCTACCCCCCATGAATTGAGTAAATATAAACCGTTCCAGTGCAACTTATATTTTCCACGATGATATTCAGCTAATTTGGCTCAATTTTCTTAGCACCAGAAAATCAACGATGAATGTTGTTGGGTTTTCAAAAATGTTTGCTCACTAACGTAGTTCTGGAAATGGAACCTGGTATTGAATGTACCCTGTCATACTATGTAGATAACTTTTAACAACCTCTGGGCATTTACAGATGAGCAGTTGACAGTAGCTTGCCACCATCACTCACTTTGCAAGAACAATTTTTTTAAAACATGGGGAACACTCTCAGCTCTGAGTCAACAAATGGTTGTTTTAAACTTCACTCCACAACCTCATTGCAAAACCTTGTCCACATTTCAATAAAGAAAGAACTGGCATTTATGTAGGAATTTTCACATAAATGTGGTAGGCCAAAGTACCTCACCACCAAATATGTATTTTGGAGTGTTACATTTGAAAACACAGTGGTTAATTTGTGCACAGCACAGATTCCACTAACAACAACTGAAATAAATCATCATCTAATCTTTTTGACTGATGGACAGATGTTGGCCAAGGACAACTGTTTTGTTCTGTGTCACATAGAGCTGTGAAGTCCTTTACATTTTCCCTAAACTGAAATCCAGGATTTCAGCCGACCTTCTTGATTATGTAAGATTATCAACCCAAATGAATTACACAAATCGCAAAATGACAACTTCTGATTCAGACGGGGGAATGCAATTAGAGCAGCAGTTTAACACCTGAAAGGGAAATGCATTTTCAAAGGTGCTGTTTCCATTTCAAAAGACATCAAATTCCCTCTCCTGCCAATTCAGGTGAATATTATAGATGTCTTATAGCGCTGTTCAATACAGGACTGATCCTCCCCAATGTTCTCACCAAGATTCAAAAATAGCAACTTTGTTCACTTTCTGACACTATCTTCAAAATGTTTCAATACCATTTAATTACTTGAGATATCTGTCCTTCGTTGTAGTTTCTCACTCTCGCTTGGAAGAATGGTTTCCTTTGGTTTTGACATTTTTGGGGAACAGAGCTTTACCTTTGGTCAGAACCATTTCAGTGACAAATCAATGTGCCAAAAAGAAAGTGTATTTTGCAGGATAAAGAACCAGACGACTGCTCCCATTTTCTTGTCCTCTAAAGGACAGCTAGGTGTCCCTACATGACAATGCTGTCTGTTTCAAAAATAACCCATTTACTGGAGCATTGAATGAAACCTGCCAGCAGCTTTTCCACTTCAGTCACCAGCCTTATTCGCACATTGCAGCTGCTTTAGACTAATATCTCTTTCAGATATCCAGTTATCAAAGGAATGCTTTGCTCAAAAAGCGAAACATAGTCAATCTATCATCTGCCAAATTTCTGCCTCGAGCAAATAACTTCTTCTTTTAAAAGAGAAATCCCATCATGAAAATTGAGGACACATTTTCAGTCACAATATATGTTCAGATGGCTCATATTCACAAACCTGACTGCCCTGGTCGACCCATTGTCTCCGCCTGCTCCTGCCCCACCGAACTTATCTCTACTTATCTCGACGCCATTTTCTCCCCCTTGGTCCAGCAACTCCCCACCTACGTCCGTGACACCACCTACGCCCTCCACCTCCTCCAGAACTTCCAATTCCCCGGTCCCCAACACCTCATCTTTACCATGGACGTCCAGTCCCTATACACCTGCATTCCCCATGCAGATGGCCTAAAGGCCCTCCGCTTCGTCCTGTCCCGCAGGCCCAACCAGTCCCCCTCCACTGACACCCTCATCCACGAAGCTGAACTCGTCCTCACCCTTAACAACTTCTCTTTCAATTCCTCCCACTTCCTACAGACAAGGGGGGTGGCCATGGATACCCGCATGGGCCCAAGCTATGCCTGCCTCTTTGTAGGTTACGTGGAACAATCCCTCTTCCGTAGCTACACTGGCCCTAAACCCCACCTCTTCCTCCGTTACATTGATGACTATATCCGCACCGGCTCGTGCTCCCACGAGGAGCTCGAACAGTTCATCCACTTCACCAACACCTTCCACCCCAACCTGAAGTTCACCTGGACCATCTCTGATACCTCTCTCTCCTTCCTGGACCTCTCTGTTTCCATCTCTGGCAACCACCTGGAAACCGATATACAATTCAAGCCCACTGACTCCCACAGCTACCTAGAATACACCTCCTCCTACCCACCTTCCTGCAAAAATGCCATCCCCTATTCCCAATTCCTTCGCCTCCGCCTCATCTGCTCCCAGGATGAGGCATTCCACTCCTGAACATCTCAGATGTCCTCGTTTTTCAAGGACCGCAACTTCCCCCCCTCAGTGGTCAAGAACACCCTCGACCGTGTCTCCCGCATTTCCCGCAACTCATCCCTCACACCCCTTCCCTGCAATAACAACGAAAACAGAATCCCCCTCGTCCTCACGTACCACCCCACCAACCTCCGGATCCAATGTATCATCCTCCGACACTTCCGCCATCTGCAATCTGACCCCACCACCAAAGACATTTTTCCCTCCCCACCCTTATCTGCTTTCCGGAGGGACCACTCTCTCTTGTCCGCCCCACACTCCCCTCCAGCCCCACCACACCTGGCACTTCTCCCTGCAACTGCAGGAAGTGCTACACCTGTCCCTCCACCTACCCTCTTACCCCTATCCCAGGCCCCAAGAAGACCTTCCACATCAAGCAGATGTTCACCTGCACATCTGCTAATGTGGTATACTGTATCTGCTGTTCCAGATGTGGCCTCCTCTACATCGGGGAAACCAAGCGGAGACTCGGGGACCGCTTTGCAGAACACCTACGCTCGGTTCGCAATAAACAACTGCACCTCCCAGTCGCGAACCATTTCAACTCCCCCTCCCATTCCTCAGACGACATGTCCATCCTGGGCCTCCTGCAGTGCCACAACGATGCCACCCGAAGGTTGCAGGAACAGCAACTCATATTCCGCTTGGGAACCCTGCAGCCCAATGGTATCAATGTGGATTTCACAAGTTTCAAAATCTCCCCTCCCCCTACCGCATCCCAAAACCAGTCCAGCTCGTCCCTGCCTCCCTAACCTGTTCTTCCTCCCACCTATCCCCTCCTCCCACCTCAAGCCGCACCTCCATCTCCTACCGACCAACCTCATCCCGCCCCCTTGACCTGTCCGTCCTCCCTGGACTGACCTATCCCCTTCCTAACTCCCTACCTACACTCACCTTTCCTGGCCCCATCCCCGCCTCTTCGACCTGTTTGTTTCCTCTCCACCTATCCTCTCCTCTATCCCTCTTCTATCCGCCTCCCACTCTCTCCCTATTTATTTCAAAACCCCCTTCCCCTCCCCCTTTTCTGATGAAGGGTCTAGGCCCGAAACGTCAGCCTCTCTGCTCCTATGATGCTGCTTGGCCTGCTGTGTTCATCCAGCCCTGCACCTTGTTGTCTCGGATTCTCCAGCATCTGCAGTTCCTACTATCTCT
>NC_063340.1:73977905-74021680 GCF_021869965.1 Rhincodon typus
CGAAACATCAGCATTCCTGCTCCTCTGATGCTGCCTGGCCTGCTGTGTTCCTCCAGCTCCATACCTTGTTATCTCAGACTCCAGCATCAGCAGTTCCTACTATCTCTTTCCTGGAAATGAGGTTGGAACGACTGAAAGAATTCCTAACAACAACAAGCAATTTACATTTATATGGTATCTTTTACACAAAAAAATCTCAAGACTAGGAGAGGATAACAGAAAAGAAATGATAGCTGCTGATGCTGAGCATTAGCCAGGAAAGATAAATAAAAATTTGGCTCAGAAGATGGGTTTTCAGAAGGCTTTTACACATCAAGAGTAAAAGGGGAGAGGTGGAGGGGTTTAGAGAGGTGCTTTCTCTAGACAGTAGAGCCAGGGTAGCTTAAGATTGTTTCATCAGTGGGAGTACAAAAGACAAAGGGATGTCATGAAGGACAGAGCCTGAAGTCCAAAGGGTGTAGAGAGTGTGTGTAAGGCTGGCAAAGAGATGTTAGTGGGGGAGGCTGTAGAAAGTCAGATGGAGAGAATGAAACTAAGGAAGATTTTGAAGATTGAGATGAGGTTTTAACATTTAATGCATTGGAATAAATGCATTAATACACAACGGTTCAACAAGTGTGTGGTTTAAAACAGGGCAGGATGCAGACATCTAAGTTTTGACTAACTGAAGTTTTTGCAGAGTGATCAATTGGATGTAAACAAGGAGAAGAAACAAAAACCTGGATAAGCATTTCATAACAGTTGATCAGGGGTGAGGCACAGAAGAAAGTGAACTATAGAGTACAGATCGAAGCATTCCATCTTGCTAATGAATACAATTTCGGATTGGAATTAAATAGGATGCCTAGGTTTTATGCAGATTGTTTTTAAAATGAACAGATGGAAAAGTGAACAATATCAGAGGAACAAGCATTTTGATGGACACCAAAAATTATGGCTTCAGTCCAACCAATGTTCAGCTGGTGAGTAAATCTTGGTTCATGCATAATGAGAAACTGAGCAGGCAGTCTGACAAGGCAGATTGGGATTGAAGGAAATATTCATCATTAAGATCCGGATATGACATTCATTTTGCTGTGGATTCCAGGGAAGTAACTTGTTGGGACGGAAATTCATGCGATTAAGTAGAAATCTAGTAGTACAGCCAGCACAATATTACTCTGCACTGACTTCAACAGGGAGTAAAACCAGAATGGGTTCCAAATACAATGTCAAACACAACCCTACCAGGCTCCCAATGAGTGGGTTATGTAAAAATTGACCCATGTCTGTGCCTGTGAGTGATATCATTGAGTCATGACATGTGAAAGTGCAAGAAATGGGAATAAAAAATAGATTCTTCTGGGACAAGATCTTTAGATGAGGGCAAAAATTTTTGGCAGGCTATGCTTGAATCTGTAAATTCAGTGGGTGTATTGACCTCCTGCAAGTTCTACTTAATTAATTTTGAAAAGCCACAAAGTTCTATTGAAATGTTAAGAGTAAAAATGTACAGATTATAAATGAAAATTAAGCAATGCATCATTATCAACTTTTGTCCCGACTATACATTTGAAATTCAGGGTATTTTCATTGGGGCAATATTTCTATTAACATATGCATAGTGACAAATGCGTAGAAATAAGTGTAACACTCACACACACAGACACTGAAATACAAAGAAAAGTCCGTGACTCAGATGCCACTCAAAATGGATTTGGTAGGTTCAGAGTACAGTATTTTCATATGTAAGTCTGGGACACACCCATCAAACTTCGGCCTTTACCCTTATGTATAAAACACAAGTAAATCACAGTCAGATCATCTTTAACAAAATGTATAAACAGCAATCATATTGCATTTTCCGATCTTGATGATAACCAGCTTTCTTCCAGCAGATGAGCCAAGCCATTGAAAATTCAAATAAACATCCAATGACCATATTAATTAGCTTCTAAATGGCCCTGGCATACGGCCAAGCTGTGTGCTGACCCATAGGGAGTACCAGAGTACTGTCTTAAAAGGAACAGAATGGTTCAGCAATCATAATTATGTGACAGTCACAGATGACTGCACAGCAAACCTAGGATTCACATGGAAGTGGTGGCACAGAGCTACAGGCTGGAAATTTAATGGATAACCATGCCTCTCGCTGGCTTTTGAAGCGATGATGTTGAGCAGCCAATCAATTGTGTGTAGTCACTGGTTCCACCGCTGTGAGGCAGTATGCCCTATCTCCAATCGAAGGGCCAGCAGCTCTTCAGTTCCAATAGGCAGAGCAGGAGCAGTGGCCAATGCTGGGATTGCAGCACTGTAGATCCCAGGAAGTGGATGGGTGTTGGCAGTAAAGTTGGGCACCCTCTGCGTATCAGTGCCTGATCAGAAGGGACTGCCCCTACTCATCCCAAACCGGCTTTTATCAGATAACTTCCTCAGACAGATCACAGGTTCCACCAGAGGGAAAAGGCTTGAGGGCCTCACTTGGCCGAAGGGCGGATAGGCCATCCACAGCCTATGTCAAAGTCTGCAGGCATGGTACCTGAAATAACTGCACAGAGGCCGGTATGCTGTCACCAAGTCACCCTTTATTTACACATGAACAGTCCAGGGCTACAGAACCGCATCATACAGAGTCAGGTATCAGAGTGTCAGTATCCCTGACACTCAACCTTTTTATGTCAGCCAAAGCTCCGTGATTGGACCAGATTAACAGGGAACTCATATTTTATGATGTTTAGCTGGTTGACCTCATTACAATCTCTAAAGCACCCATCAATATCCCCTCCAAATTTACTTCACTTCCCCTGCTTCTCACGCCAGGGATGGCATAAAACCCCAGCTCAAATAGCACTACCTTCCAGATGAGCTGTTAATCTGAGTCCCCGTGTGCCCTCTTGGATGGATGCAAAAGATCCCGTGACACTATTCCTAAGAAAAGCAGGAGAGTTCTTCCAGGTGACCTGGCCAACAATTATCCTCAATCAATACTACAAAAACAACTTATCAAGTCATTAGTGAATACAGTGTGGAGTTGGAGGAACACAGCAGGTCAGGCAGCATCAGAGGAGCAGAAGAATCGATGTTTCGAGCCTAGACCCTTCATCAGGTCCTGATGTGTTCCTCCAGCTCCACATTGTAGTGACTCTGACTCCAGCAACTACAGTTCCTGCTATCTCAGAGTTACTTATTATCTAGTCATTATCACATTACTGTTTGTAGAAAATTTGATGCACTCAAATTGGCTACCACAACTAAAAGAGATACTCTACTCCAACTTGGGCTGTAACATTCTTTGGAACAACCGGTAGTCATGAAAGCCATTGTATAAATGCAATGTAATTTTCTTTCTTTCAAACTGTTAATGAGTAATTTCAAAGGAGATCAGCCAGCAATTTGTCAAGATTCCCAGGTTAAGTTTTAATGCCATGCATTAGGAAATTTTCATCTTCAACTGTGATCCTTAAATCTAGACCCAATAAATGGAGCAATTATCCCATCTCTGTGATTGACAGTTCCAGGGTTACTCTAAAATACAGACTGCAAAGAGGCATACATGTGTGGTCCTAAATAACACTAATTAAAAACATCAGTCTAGGCAGCTGTAAGAGCAGTGCTTATGGCACTCTGCTCCTGTGGATGGTTCACTTGGCTCCCCAGTTCAGTTTCAATTATTTTTCTAACTTTCAGAGGTCTCCTGTGTCAGACCCACTTCAAATCAAGTATGTTCTTCATGGTGTGTATCAAGCCCCTTTACCACCTGCCAATCATCTGTTATCTCTTTCCAACATTTATTTAACCAGTATTTTCTGAAGCCAATTGGCATTTCTGCTCTCCCATTCTTTTGAAGTGGAATTAATTTATTTTTACTGTTCTATACTGCATTACAGACTTGTACTAGTTCAAAGATATGATTTTCACAAATTATTGAATGACATGTAGACACAGCAACACAATTATACATAGCACTGTTAGAGTACTGCTGTATTAGAATAAGAGGCTTGGTGAGGTGAGACTTGGTGTTTGGTGACACTTGGGCTCTTTTAGAGGCAAGTAACACTTGTGCCATATAAACGTCAAGTACTGATCAACTCCGATAAGAGAGAAACTAATAATCGTCCCTTAACATTCAATGCATTCCCATCAGTGAATGCCCCGCTATCAGCTTACCATTGGCCAGAAACTGAACTGTACTTGCCATGTAAATACTGAGGCTACAAGAGCAGGAAAGAGGCTAGGAATCCTGCACCAAGTAACTCACCTCTTGACCCCCTCCCAAAGCCTGCCCACCATCATCAAGGAGCAAACAGGACAAACAGGTCTGCAAAAAGTGTTTGCACCTTGAGTAACTTGGGCTAAGAGTCATTGAGTTGGAGGCTGAACAGACACCGCAACACTTCAACAAGAGAGATATTTACCTGGACTCTTTAATCCAGGAGGCAATCAGACCCTTTAGGATAGGTTCTTCTGACTTGGTCACTAGCCTGAGAAACTCAGATGTGAGGTAGGTGAAGGGACCAGAGTGGAAGGGCCACAGCCTTTGCAATTGTCTAACAGATTTGAAGTTCTTGTAGCTTGTCTGGATAAAAGTAAGGGCTGTAGGGTGGATGAGCTGACTGACCATGGCATTATAGTACAGGGAACAATTCAAGTGACAGGAGGAGAAAGGAATGCAGTGATAGTAGGGGACAATACAGTGTGGGAGGTTGATAGTATTCTCTTCAGCAATGAGTGAGAGTTTAGATGGCTGTGTTATTGACCTAATGACAGTGTTTGGGAAATCTAGTCATGGCTAGAGAGAGACTTACAGTGGGAGACATAGGATCCAGGCATTATGGCCCATGTAGAAACCAAAGCATAGATAGAATTCGAGTGGAAACTCTGCAGAAACTGCCTTTCTATATCTGGTCACTCAGGTCTACCATACTGGCATTGTCAATGACAAACTATCACTACTTAATAACCCTGGTTCCTTCACTCTGTCAATTGCAGTCTTAACTATTGCAAGCAAAATTTTTTAAACCTACATCAAATCACAACGTTTGAAAAGACAGAATTTCCACTAGTGTGATATATATCTTGGAATGCTGTCAGATATAAAGTCATCAAATCACTTCTAAGATAGCCCCAGCAGGTTGTTAAATGCTTGACTTGGTGTCCTTTGATCATCACCTTTATAATTTGTTGAGTAATATGTTGAGGTCATGCTTCTCTTTCTGGCCTGATAGTAATTTTTGAAAGCTTCAAAGGATCAGCAACACAAGTGACAACTGGTCAGACAAATTGATTGAATGGTAATAATGATCAACCACCTGTGGTTTATTGAATGTCACAAAATCCAAATGTTCCTGCTCAAATTTTTGGAAGAGTGAAATCATTTGATGCAGAATGTGGAGGAGTTTAATGGGAAGTCTTACAGGACTGGACATCACCTTGATGTATCTCAAACAGAGAAAGGCCGGTGAAGTGAGCTGCTAAATAAGGATTAAGTAATTTCCCACAGGAAGTGAGCGAGCACTGTTTCTCTTTCTGTTTCAGAATGGCAAAATCAAAATGCAAGGATTACTTTCCCAGGGATTGAAGCTGTTATTGTCAGAAAATGGACAAGAGAAAGATGCAACTTCAAAAAAACAATTGATTAGAGCTATCAAGTTGATAGCAGAATTCTGACAAAACATTTCTCCCTCAGAAACCTGAACTAAAAGGAGAGAAATGGTCATTCATCTCAAGACTATTCGTGCAATCTTGCCATACACTAGGAAGCTGCCATCTCTACTTATAATGATACTGAACTTCAAAGTGATGCACTGTGCCAATTTTTTTCAGATATTGCTGACAAATGAGATATTATATAAGCACATCAACCTCTGACATTTATGTGCTGCTTCTCATGTAGGTAAATATCTCAAAGTACTTCATGGAGGAATAATCCATTAAGTCGATGATAAACCAAATTAGGAATATTTTGATAGGTCACAAAACCTATTAAATGCACAAGAGGCATTAGTCAGAGGAAAGCAGATGCTTGGGTGTAGATCTGGAGGAGGTTATTGAGATAGTTACAGTGCAGTAGTTAAGGTACATTGTGAAACCATGAATAAGTTGAACAACGAAGATGAAAATTTTATGTAAAGAACTGGGATCTAATGGTAGTTTTGCACAAGCTGAATGAAGAGTGGTTTGGGAGGGCAGTGAGGAGATCTGGAATAATTGGGTTAATTTAGTGTTAAGAACGGTACTGTAAAATGGGTGATAGCAAATCCACAGCCTAACATCTACATTTTACTGATTACTTCAAGGAAGGTAGTGGCAGAGTGGTAATATCACTGGACTAGCTCTAATCCAGAGGCTCAGACTTGTACTTTGGGAACCACGGGTTCAATCCCAACATGGCAGCTGATAAAATTTAAGATTAATTTATAAATCTGACGTATGAAGTTGGCCTCAGTAATTGTGATTAAAACCCTATCTGTTAGGGAATCTATCATCTGACTCCAATTGCACAGCAATGTGATTGACTTTTACCTGCCCTCTGAAATGAACCAGTGTGCCATTCAGTCAAGGATTATGGATAGGCAAGCAGTGCTGGTCTTTCTGGTGCACATTCTTTGAAAGAATTTGAAAAATTGAGCCATTGTGGGGACCATAACAAAGGGAATGATTCAGATAAGAGATATTTAAGGTATCAAGGAGCAAGTAGCTGAATGAATCAATAACTGAAACAGAATTCCTAAAGATTCAGGCATCTGAACTGAAGGGAGAGAAAATGGTTATTCATCTCAATACTATTTGTGGGTGGCCACCACGTCTATTCGTAATGATGCTGAATTTCAAAGTAATGCATGTTGAATAAAAGTCAAAAACTATACATTTGAGAGTTTAAGAATACAGTTGGACTAATAAGGGAGAGTTTCTTTTCCCTCAGTAGTAGACATAGGAACTGGGATTATAAGGAGAAAACAAGATTTAGCTGGTATGGAGTACCAGGAAGCGACTCAAGATAGCATTTGTCAATGAACACAATTATAAATCTTTCTCTTCAGGGAAAAAAAAATTATTTGAATGTTTATAATCTTGATGAAAAAATTAAATTTTTAAAATTGTGATTGTATTTGCAGTTTCTCGTCAATACTTTGGTTCAGAACTTATGATTCTGGTCCCCAGTACAGTCAGTACTCCTAGGAAGCATTGCTGAACACCTACTTTAGAATAGATCCTTCGTGAAATACATAATTCACAACTATTATGATAAAAAAATTTAGAAACACTTTGATAAATTATGGCTCTTAAGGAATTCAAGAGTGTATTCTAAAAATAAGTTAAGAAGAACTGACTTTGATGAAGTATCAGCATGTACAGAAGTCCAAAATTACACAGTTGAAACACACTTAAGAATGGAAACAATTGGCAACTCTTGACTGGTCCAATTTGCAGCTAACATGACCCAACAACATTAGGAATTGGAGCTAGATTTCAAGCTGCCAACCCACCATCAGTTTTACAGACTATCAAATATCTTTGGCAGGGAACGATTGGTGAGGGTGTTGAGGCATGAAGAATTCCTGTCTGAATTCCCGTTCACAATTCCTGTAAAAGACAGGAGCTGCTTTTGCATATTCACAAAGTTCACAGGGCAGAATGATGCATTTTACAGCCTGCTGATGTGCTCAGATGGTGACTTCTGAGCCTGCCTTTGGAAACCTCATTCAGCCTTGGGCAGACTGAGCAGCTGCTTGCAACCGTAGAAATATTCTTTCCTCATGAGTTATACATAATGAGGGAAAAGACATGTCCCAGTCAGGATCTAATCACAAAGGCTAGATCTCATGTAATTGATTATCATAGTTTGTATCATACAAAAGTATTGCATGCACAGGTCACACTCTTTGTGGTAGGTTTTATTGGTGCTTGGTCTATTTTCATCTTCATATGATTTAACACTCACTCCTAAATATGGCTTGTGTGATTGGCAAGTCAGATGAAAGCAATGCTGCTTATTGAAGTCTGTATACTATTAGCAGTCCTTGGTTTATGGGAGGCGTGGAATGTTCACATTATCTCTGTGTCAGGTCATTTGTGTTCCTGGTTAACTCACAGTAACACAAGAATGGAATGAGATTTTGCTGCATTATTTCTGCAGCCATCACCTTCAAACCCAAACAGGAGTACTGGCTGAATCCAAGAGTAATGGCATTCGATAACCACTGCTCATGCTGGGTTTTTGTTTTAATCACTGCAATTTTGAAGATTGTATTAACATCATTGAATGCTGCCACTTTCAACATGATTGACCGTAGCAGGCGAGAAAATTGAAACATTGCCAATGAAAAACGAGTGCCTTGTTGCCTTGATTGAAATGGGGACATTGGAGAGACACTGTGGGCAAGAGTAATGGACCACGGTCTGAAATTAAACAATGACAATAGAGTAGTGGAACACTGCTTAAAAATAATGTAATACAAATAATGAAAGATATAGGATGAATCTTACAGGGGCCTGAACGACACAGACTATGGTAACAAATGTAGCAGAATCAAAAGAGAAGTCTTGCGTGGCAAATCTCAATGTTGGGAGCAACTTGCTGCACCTTTTAAGCAGGTTCCGGCATTAAGGCAAGATTCTCACTCGGGAGTGGTGAGTTGCCTATTAGGGGGATTATTGCTTGTTAATGACCTTAGAGATTGCACATCTCGCCTCATTCTGTCCTGCCTTCCATCCTGCCACCAGGTGCGTGCAAACTAATGCTAAGAATTATCGACATGGAAATCAGCGCAGGGACCTGGAGTCAGCTCACCACTAACTGCAAACACACTCTATGTTCCTCACCACACAACAGTATCTCAGGGCACAATCCATGGGCAGCAGCTGCACGTGCCCCTCATCCATGCACATTGGGATGTGATAATTACCACCACTCAGGATCCCCTTGTCTGATCTAGTTGCAGGACATTTAAAAAGCACAGACCAACATTGCATGGTACACTAGCTGATATCTTTGAAAGGCCGCTGCAAGGACACAGCACCAGCTCACAGTTTGGATCTGGCTGCATTTCAGGGATGGTCTCTTGATCATTTTGTGTTCACTCACTTAGCACTTACTTGCATGCTCACAGCAGCATTTCTCAAAGTCTCACAGGAGTAGTCCCGAATTCCATGGAGGCACCCGTCAGTCGGTGTGTCCCGGCACAGTAAGTCAATACTGTTCAGTCCAGGATATGTACAGGCATCAGTCAGTGATCGCTGCACTCTGTCCGGGCCTGTCCAGTTCAGTCACTCAAGAGGGTGGGTCACAGTCAGTCCATTGGGTTTGCTGAGGGAAACTAACAGCAAAGGAGAGGTTCTGACAGGGGGTGTATGGGGATGTGTGAATCAAGGGGTATTGCTACCACTGGAAAGAGACACAGAAATATATTTGTGGGGATTACAGGCTGCTAGGTTCTGGGAAGGGTGGATGATAATCATGAAGGGAAACAATTGTATTAGTAAGGGTGGGAAATTGTAAAGCATCAACAGCAGAGGGTTGAATGCGACCTTGAATTCAAAGGAATTTGAAATCAATAAAGATCTGGAATTAAGAGAGAAAAGGTGGCCATGAATCCGTTGCCAATTGTCAGAAAAACCCATCTGGTTCATTAATGTCCTTTAGGGAAGGAAACTTCATCCTTACCTGGGTCTGACCTACATGTGATTCTAGACCCACTATGTGGTTGACTGTTAACTGACCTCTAGATAATGCGGGATAGGCAAGAAATACTGGCCAAGTCAGACACACCCATTACCTGTGAATAAATTAAAAATAAGCCAGACAACAGCATGCTGAAGGCAACTGGGTGCCCATCATATTGTCACACTCCTGCAGCTTCTGGGCACTGAGGGCAATTGCATCCCACAAACCTGGCAATAGGGAAATTCAGAGGCTGTTCAGTCCATTAAGCTGATTTCACCAAAAGGCATGTAACAGTTTACCTTGTCAAAGGTACTGCCTGGTTTTTTAACCACCTAAGAGGTTTTATTTTGGTTGCTCTTCATTGCCTGACTTGTTCAATCAGCTGGAGGCCAGGATGCAGAGATGCACTCTTTGCAGCTAGTGGCTGGATCAGTGGTTAGCACTGCTGCCTCACAACACCAGGGACTTGGGTTCAATTCCACCCTCAGATGACAATCTGTTTGGAGTTTACACATTCCCCCTCACACTGTCTTTGGGGTGCTCTTTTTCTTCCCACAGCCACAAATATATGCAGGTTTGGTGGATGGACTATGCTAAATTGCCCACAGTGTCCAAGAATGTGCAGACAATGTGCAGACTATGTGCATAACCTGAATGAAACTACATTACAGCAAAGAATTTGCAATTCGGCACCTACTAGCTAAAGTAAGAATATACATTGTAGAACAACTACAACAACTGGATTTATACTGCCTTTGAATGCAGTAAATCATGACAAGGTGGTTTACTGAAGCTGTTAGAACAGGTGACCAAAAGCTTGGTTAAAGAGGTAGCTTTAAAGGAGTGTCTTAAAGGAGGAAAGAAAGGTGTAAGACAACCTGAGCATTGGTGATGGAGGAGTGAATGTTTTGAGGGTGTGATGTGACTCAAGCAGACTGCTTTGTTGTGGTGTCAAGGTTCTTGAGTGCTGTTGTAGTTGCACTCATCCAGGCAAGTGCAGAGTATTCCATCACACTCCTGACTTGTTCCTTGTAGATGGTGGAGAGACTTTGGGAAATCAGGTGGTGAATTATTTGCTGCAAAATTCTCTACCGCTGACCTGCTCTTGTAGCCACTGTATGTATACGACTTGTCTAGTCCAGTTTCTGGTCAATGGCAACCCCAGGTGTTAATATTATGATATTTAGCAATGGTAATGGCACTGAATGTCAAGGGGTAATGGTTAGAATCTCTCTGGTTGGAAATGGTCTTTGCCTGACACTTGTGTGGCACCAACATTATTTGCCACTTATCAGACCATACCTAAATGCTGGCAAGGTCTCCTTCCCTATGGACACAGCCTGCTTCAATATTTTATGAACTACAGGTGGCACTAAACATAATGCAATCATAAATCAAATCCCCACATCTCACCTTATGATAGACCAAAGGTCATTGGTGAAGCAGCTGGAGATGGGTTATACCTAAGACTTGATCAATCTTAATTCACTAATAATCAAAACACAAAAATGAATAAAGCTTACTGCTGGTAAGATCAGGAAAATGATTCAAATCAATGACTCAGTCCTTTCTACCATCAACACACTGCCTCCACTCCCCACCAACTGTTCTATGTCTACTCAACAAAAGATCGCCCACATTGTAACTTCAAATAATAACTATACTTTTTCCCTACCACTCAGAGAGTAAACAGTAACCTTCACATTCACAAGAATTGATATTTTACATTGAAAGTACTCTTGCACAGCGTTTCATGAGTGATAGCAGACTGCTGCAACATTTTAATAGCTTAGTTTTGATCTGTATGTGTCCTTGACTCATAATGCAGTATTGTTCACTGATACTGGCAGTCACCCAAAAGGGTAGGTGAGTAAGTGAGTTTACAAATGCACTGACAATCCAGAGAAGAGAGCCAACAGACGCCAGAGAGGTACCAGCAGGTTCTGTTGCCCACATTCAAAAATGGGTGTGGAACAGGCATGGGTGAAATTGAGTCACTCCAATGCAGCTGATTATCAGAAGTAAACATAGAGATTATCTGGGCAACAACTTAGTAAATGACAATCAGTTTAGCTTCAGAAAGGGAGAGCACTGCTTGATGATCATTTTATATTTGTCACAGTGAGTGACAGGTCAAATTAGACTGTATGGTACTGTATCTAAGATTTCCAAAGCCATTTGAGAAATTTACACACAGAAGTTTTTAACAGTGGGATTTCATGACAATACTTTGTGTGGATAAACAGATTGGAGCTGAAAAGTTTTAAAAGAAACAGATGTTTGATGTCAGGAACTTGAGAAAGAGCTGAGTCAAGTGCAATGTTCAGCCTTCTGCTATTTCTAACTTACATCAATTATAGAAACCGAATGCAATTTGCTCAGATTTGCAGATTCCAAATTTGGTGAGGTACTGGAACCAAAGGAGACAGCAGGCAATGTTCAAAATGATGTAGATAAAAGCAGAGGAAGGGGCTGGACAAAGGCAGATATGTTTTCATCCTCACAAATATAAATTGCAGATCGTGGGAAGGAATAATGGATATCATTCCATGGGTGGGGATTTAATGAACACATCCATGGCAGGTTTGTAGATGAGGTGGACATTTAGTTGGGCAGGAGACCATCAGGTTGGGGATACCACTGCCTCCCTACCCATCCCCTGATTAGTTCAAGGCAGAAAGGTCATGGGCCGCCTCTCTGCCCCGAAGCATGTTCCGACTTCATTCCGCTGCCACTGGCATACACTCAGCAGTGGGTAAGGCAGTCACCACATGGCAAACTTTAAAAGCTGCAGGTCCTGGAGAAATGGGGTTTTGACAGGCGGTCAGTGCCCGATTGAAAGACCTGGCATCAGGAAGTGGGGAAGTTGCGGGGGCACACTGCCCTGTTTTCTGAATCTCTCGTCCCCGGGAGCTAGTGACTCCATCCTCATGGCCTTTGTCCTGCCCTCACTAACCTGTAGCTAGGAAACATCATCTATCCTGGGCCCAGCTAGCACTGGACTCCAGCAGTGCTGACAGCAATGGTGTCATGCTGGCTTCTAACTGGCAATTCAAAGGTGCAAGATTTCTGACCCCGAAGTCCTTGATCACAGGGAAGGCCACTTAGACTTGCTACTTAGGCATTTCATCTAACAGGCCGTCCCCGATGGAAATGGTGCAAAGTTTTCAGCTGGTCTCCAACCAACATGCAAGTCTCCCATCGCAGAGATTAAATTACAGCTTATGAATGGTGTTCAAATAGCTAAGAGCAAAACTGACAGAAACTAAGCGGCCCAGGAAGACTGAACAATCAATGCAGTCAAAGCATATAGAATAGAATTCAATATAATCAATAGACCATCAAACATATATACCTAGAATAGTAGGATAGAAACAAAAAGGAACTAGCATCAAACTGCACATTGCCTTGGCCACCTTGGATATTGTGTCCAGTTCAGGTTGCTAAGAAACAAGAGAGATAGTCAAACCTTGCAATAAGTCCCAAAATAAACATAAATAAATTCAATTCATAACATCAGGAATCTGAGTAATGGTATAAAGCTGGACCTCTCATCCTGTAAAGTATCTATATGTGTGTAGGACTTAGAGTGGATACAAAAGATAATAAAAGGTATGGTAAATGTTAATCAAGAATATTACTTAAAATGGGAACAGAACAAAGGGACACAGTCAAATCAATTAAAGGCAATTTTGGGACTGATATCAAAAGGGTCCTTTGCAAAGATGACAGACACAGAAGACATCAGTCTGGATTCAATGGTAGTCTATCACATCTGAATCAGAAGGTTGCAACTTCAAACTCCAGTCCAGAGACTGGAGTACCAGGCTGACAATTTAGTGCAATACAGGTCTATGATAGCTTCAAAGCAATGGTGCATAGCATGGCAAGTGCTGTTGGGGAGGATATAATTGCAGTGTTGGTGAAAGGGGCTTGCTGTGTCCATGATGTTGTCATTATCATATATGTTAAACTGATGTTGAATTGGTCACTGCAACTGGATTTAAAACACCCCAAGCCACGAGACGAAGAATGATAGTTCTTCTGCTATCCTGTAAAACAACTAGACTTCAAGCAACATCACAAAGTAGATCATGTTGTCATTTATCACATTGTTGTTATAAAAACTAGCTGCCATTTTTTCTCTGCATTACAACTGACTACATTTAAAAGCCGTTTTATTCACTATGAAGTGGTGGAGACATTCTGAGAATGTGGAAGTTATTACACAGATGCAAGCTAACGTTTGTTCAAACATTTATATTTGCATTTGGAACAAGTCATGGAGGTGAGCATCTTGGGATGGCTGGTATGAGTTGGTACTATGTTGGAATTGGGCTCTGAAAAGGATATGGGGTAAGTAGAGGCACAGAGATTAGCATGGAGGATATGAGAGTCTGTGGGGGTGGGGGAGGGCAGGTGTAGAGAAAATTTGGGCACAAGGACTGGAGAGCTATTTTTTGTATTATTCTCTTCTTCACAGCTGCAGCCTGCTGCTAGAGAATCAAGGTGGGCCTTTCAAACAACCCAACTCCACATCCAGCAGCTCCTGTGGCCGCCTGTGAAATCCTTCCAGGGACAACAAGCGTGACTCCTATATAATATAGCCCTATGATTGAAAATCCACACATTCAGGAGCACTTCTTTCAGATTGTGTTTGAGAAGCTTGGAATTGTCCAGCCTATGCACTCCTGCTGAGGGAGCAAAAATTCAAGCCATAATGTGTAAGTTTGATCATAATTGATGATTTTTATTTTCTTTGTATTCTATCTAATTGTAGCCAGAGACTCACTTGCAATGCTTCTCTTCCTGCTCCTTCAACTTTACACCTGGTATACCTAAGGATCTATCCTTAAGCCCCTTCTATTTTCTATCTGTATGCTCTTTTCACATGTATATTGACAACATTCAGCTTTCCCTTACCACCAACTCATTCATTTCTTCTGCTGTTAAATGATCAGACTGCTTATGTGACATTCAGTACTGGATGACCACAAATTTCTGTCAATTCTATATTGTGAAGACTGAAGCCATTGTTTGCATTCACTCCAAAACTCTGTTCCCTCGCTATTGACTCCATCCCTCCCTGTCAATCGTCTGAGTCGATCTGTTTGCAACCTTGGTGTCATATTTGATCCCAAGATGAGCTTCCAACCGCAATCATAGCACCACTAAGATCACCTATTTCCACCCCTAATAAAATCATCAGACTTCATGCAGTCTCTCCTAATCTGCTGCTGAAATCCTAATTTATAATTATCTCTAGACTCTCAATTTAGAAACTGAAGAAATAGCAGCAGGAGTCGGACATTTGGCCCCATCATTCGTACTCTACCATTTATTGAAATCATGCCTGATCTTATTGTGGCCTTGACTCCACTTTCATGCCTACCATGAGCCCTTCTCCACCCCTTGCCCAAATCCTTGTTAGTCAAAATTTGTCAAACTCAGCTTTGAATATATTCAATGACCCAGCTTCCACTGTTCTATTTTATCTTTGACCTCAATTTTAGATTCCCCTTCATCTGAATCTCAACCACTCAACAATTGCAATTCACTCGACTGCCATGATCCACTTTCCTAAACCTGACATCAAAATCTCTGCCACCCATTGTCTTAGAACATAGAACACAGAACACAGAATCCATACAGTACAGAAACAGGCCATTTGGCCCAACGGGTCTGCACCGACCCTCCTAGGAGCATCCCTCCTAGACCCATCCCCTAGCCTACCCCTGTAACCCTGCATTTCCCATGGATAACTCACCTAACCTGCACATCCCTGAACACTATAGGTAATTTAGCAAGGCCAATCCATCTAACCTGCACATCTGTCTTAGCTCACAGCATTCACTTGCTGTGTTTGTTGACCTACAATAGTAGTCTTGTCTTGAGTTTAACATTTGCATGGTCCTTTTTAGACCTCTCCCTCTCTCTAAAATCTTCATCAGTTTTCCTCTAATTCTGATCTGGTCTCTTCTGCATCTGCAATTATAATTTTTTCATTATTGGCATTTGTACCTGCAGTTATTTAGGTCCTAAGCTCTGAAATATCTTCCCCATACCTCCATGCCTTTCTAGCTTGCTTGCGTCCTTTAACACATTCTCTAAACCTCATCTCTTCAATCAAGCTTTTAGTCATCTGACTGAAAATTGTCTATGTGGCTTGAAGTCATATTTTATTTTATAATGCTCCTGTGCAATGTCTTCAGACATTTCATTACTTTTAAGGCACAACATAAATACAAGTAGCTGTTTTTATTTTGTATTGGAAAATCATTGATATCCCTTGGGCATGGATCCCTCCTATACACGGTATCAATATTTCAATGCTATCTTTTAAATACTGTTGAGATTTTACTTTTTAAACTTAAGCAAGTTCAATTTATAGCCAAAGTCAAATGCACAATTCTACCCCAAACTTCAATTATAAAATGATTATCCTATATTAATAATAAATAGGTACAGTTTTACTGATCCAAAACGATGATGTAATTTTGTATTAATTGCAGAAATTTCTCCAGAAGATATAGAATTTCTTGTAAGAAGTCCTGAACAACTGCAGTCCAAAATACATCAGTGTAAATTCTCCTGAATGCTTCTCTAAAACACTTGATTAATAATTCAATTAAAAATCACTTCTGGCCTGTTGGAAATCCCTCAGCTCCATCCAGCTTTGTAAAATAAATGCTTTGTTCCAGCTAATGTATCTAAAGCATAAATGATAAGCAAATGTTTTTCCTAATCACTGTCTCTGCATTCTGAGGAATTCTGAAGTTAGGTTGTCAGTTATCTTACATAAGGTTTAAGAAAAAACACACCATTGACTTTAAATCTGTGGATATAAGCCTTCTCAGGTAAGATTCTTCTGGTGTTTCTTGAAAAATATTACATTGGACCCAAAATAAAAGTGCTGGTGTTGTCCCAGTTCAGTTGTTGCTGCAAAGTCCTGTGGCTTGACAGGTGGACATGATGCTTTCATCCATGAGCTGCACATGGGTTAAATCTGAATAAATGCATTTCAAGTCCCACCTGCTCCAAAGGTGTGCACAGCAATTTGGTTAAACACAAGGGTTAGAAGTCTATAGTTGGGTTAGATGAAGAAGGGTGAGAGGACGCTTGTGTGCAGTGTAAACATCATATGATCAGTCAGACTGAAAAGTCCATTTCTGTGCTGTCGAATCAATGAAAACCAGTGTATTTGTTCTGAGGCTCGAGGGTCAGGTTAGTTGATTAATTCTTGTATAATGAGAAACATTGATACAAAGTACATGACTGAAGGATTCTAAAGATTCTTTGCCCTCCTCTACCCAATTTCACCTCCCCGACTATCTAATTTGAACCCTTTATTATCTCTTTGATTTCCAGTTGCTTGTCCAATATCCAGTCAATGAAATACAATTACCTCCAGTTAAAGACGGGGTAGACCATAGCCATCGCCATTGATTCCTGACACAACTTCCATAGATACACTATGAACTTCACCTCTCTTCCCTATCACTGTTTTAGGATGAACCAGAATGATTGTTATCCTGAGCAAGAGCTGAGCTTAGTGCCATGTTGTCTCTATCCACTTAAATTCACCTCCAAAACTTGCCCACTAGTTGCTAAACCTCTCATTTTTGCATTTATTCTGGTGTACTAGCTCCAGTTAGTTACAACTTATTTGAAGCTGACTCGGGACAGTGCAATTTAATATACAATATTCTTCATTGTTTAATGGGCTGGATAATAAAAGCCAAAATTTCCCATTTCTCATGATTTAGAAACTGCACAGTGCACTTAATTGTCATTACAGGCATTCATTTATAAAAATTGCAGCATGATCTGTCGTATGTATTTTCTGTGTTACCAAGTTTTCATGATTTGCTTTAAAATCCCCCTCGTGGTAACTGTATTACTGAGTGCATCCTCCAATTAATCACAATAAATATAAAAAGCCAACCTCAGTCCACCACAGTACATTGCACCCAATTTTTAAGAAGTCACTAACATTCTCTCAACTCTTCCATAAATACCTGTGCCGTACTTGTGATACAATGAACCAAAACAAATAAAACATTCAGAATTGTAACCTTCCAAAATAAACCACACCTTGGTAAAAAGAAAGTTACGTACTTTCTTAACATCCAGATATTCTGCTGCAAAGTTCTAGTCTAATTCAGGACGAAAACAATGGCAGAAGTCAAGATACTTCTGTGCATATTAAAATCCTTTAAAAACCAAGGAATTTATGTCATTAATTGTAACAATCATTAATATTGGAAGAAATAGTTCAATGAGCTCAATAATACATTTGTGTCATGTTATACTTTTCAATATTTTTATTAAATATTGTGATGTGCTTGATTATATATTAATACCATTTATTTTAAAATTGGATTTTGAACTAGTGGCATGTGAATTTTGGTCAGTGACTATGAGGGTTACAAGAAGTAATTTTTCAACTTTTTTTAAAATCAGTATGAAAGAGTTCCTGGAGAGATAATGGGAGCCTGTCTGTACGAGGACAGTTTTACAAGTGGGCAGAGTAAACACCAAAGAGCATTAGCTTGCTTTCAGTTAGAAAAATCAGGAACTTTTTTTATCCTTAGGAGAAAAACCCATAGCTTGGGAAAATTTTGTTTCCAGTGCACTGAAGTCCTGGTTGGAGTCATATGTAAAAATAGAGTCCCCCTGAAGAAAAGTGATAATTCAGAACAGTTAATAAATAGGTTACCTCAGTCTTGAAAGTTCAAGGCCAGAGTGTTTGGTTAGAACCCTGTGTTTTGAAGCGGAGAAGGTCTAAGCTCAGTTGTATGAATATTTAAAAAAGAGACTATCAAACTCTCAAGACTGGGAACTGAAAGAAACAGTTATGTCAAACCTATAGATAAGTCTCTCTGGTCTCTGAGTACTGTAAAAGTACGCAGTTGACATAAATGAGATTATATTTTTGCTATGTTTCAAAATCTTTCAAAATGTATTGTATGTAAATAGCTTGGTTTATTCCATTTTATCTTCTTTTCATTTGCAAAATAAACTTCTGTTTTGTTATTAAAAAACAGACCTGAAGCATTGCATGCTGATGTTTCAGTGAACGACCATCTCATTAAATTAAGAAAAGTTCTATCAAGCAAGATTTAAATCTTGGAACTTCCTTGTTCAGTAATAACCTGATGTGGGATCATAACAATATTTAAAAGATTATAAATCACTTCTGAATATCACAGCAGCCAACATATTATTGGGTGCCACGTATTTGCCTCCCACAAATAAGATTTCCACAGTTATTATGACATAAGTTCGCAAACATGAAATATTAGGCAAAATCTTCCAAGCCTATGGGATGCAAAGAAGGAAGCAAGTTGTAAAGAAGGCATATGGTATGTTGGCTTTCATCGGCAGGGGAATTGAGTTTAAGAGCCACGAGGTTATGCTGCAGCTCTATACAACCGTGGTTAGACCACACTTGGAATATTGCATTCAGTTCTGGTCACCTCATTAAAGGAAGGATGTGGAAGCTTTAGAGAGGGTGCAGGGGAGATTTTCGAGGATGTTGCCTGGACTGGAGGGTAGGTCTAATGAGAAAAGTTTGAGGGAGCCAGAGCTTTTTTCATTGGAGCGAAGACGATGAGAGGTGACTTGATAGAGGTGTACAAGATGATGAGAGGCATAGATAGAGTGGATAGTCAGAGACTTTCTCCCAGGGGAAATGACTATTATGAGGGGGCATAATTTTAAGGTGATTGGAGGAAGGTATAGGGGAGATGTCAGAGGTAGGTTCTTTACACAGAGAGTGGTGGTCGTGTGGAATGCGCTGCCAGAAGTGGTAGTGGAGTCAGATACTTTAGTGACTTTTAAGCGACTTTTGGATTGGCACATGGAGGATAATAAAATGTAACGTATGCAGGTTAGTTTGATCTTAGTAGGATAATAGGTCAGCACAACATCGTGAGCCGAAGGGCCTGTACTGTGCCTGTACTGTTCTATGTTCGATGTTCTAAGATGCCTCGAGGAAGAAGTGTGTTACTGTTAAGACCAGAACCTGACATCTTCATCATTCTACACAAATACATTCTAGGAACAAAAGCCCATGGATAACTTTCCCACCCTGCCTGCACACAAGACTCTTAACAGGCCAATTAATGACTGCTTAACAAGCATGTAGGGGCCTCTTCCCATCTCAGCTATCATTTTCCCATTTCAATAGGTCTGGTGACATGCAGCCTGCATGACTGGTTGGCCAAGGTAAGTAGACAACTGGCACAGCATCCCATAGCCGCCTACCAGCCAGAGCTCTAGGGAAGGTATGAGAAATTCCAGTCATCGACCTAAGTGGCTATTTGGCCTGAAGTACCTTTGAAAGATCTATGCAGTTGAACGTACTTCCCTACTTTTCTTACTGTTGAATCTGCTTCCACTACCCTGTCAGGCAGTACATTCCAGATCGTGACAACTCACTAGGTAAAAAGAAAGATTTGTCATTACTCCTCTGGTTCTTTTGCTAATACATTAAGTTACCATACCAAACAAAAAACTGAAAGAACTGCAGATGCTGGAAATCTGAAACAAAAACAGAAATGGCTGGAAAATCTCAGCAGGTCAGACAGCATCAATGGTGAGAAATTAGAGTTAACATTTCAGATCCAGAGACCCTTCTTCAAAACTAAGTTTGTCAAAACCCCTCATGATTTTGAACACCTTTCTATTAAATCTCACCTTAACCTTCTCTGCTCCAAGGATAAATGCACATTTTATGAAAGGGAGGGGACTACTAAATATAATGAAAACATCTTCATAACACTTTATAACCTCTTAAGAAAAAGGGGTATCCTAAGTTAAAGGCGCCTTTGTTTGAGGTCCAGTTATTTTGGCAACTTGGAGAGATTTCTGAGACAGAATCACTGCTTGATTTGCAATCTCTCCATTCCCAAAACTAGATAAACTGAGTGTCACTTAATCTGTCTCTTTTAATCCATTGCTTTAATCACTCCGAACCATAATAACATATAAATGACAACCTTGATTTCAGAAAAGAACGTTATCAGCAAGGTGATTGTACAAAACTATTAGTCTTTATAGATATGAATCCAGACAAACTAATTTTCTTAAATCCTTGGATATAAATACTGATTTTCTGGATAGTAAACTTATAAATGAGAATTAAGGAGAGTTCAAAGTGATTTCGGAAGAGAATCCAGAAGCAGGAATTTTAATGATTGAACAGTAGAGGGGAATCTGTAAAATATTAAATTAAAATCTTATTAGATGACAATGGATTAATAATTATAGGCAGAGATTTAAGAAAGGACAAATTTGCAAGACAGCGTAGTCAGTCTACTGCATCAGGTGACTATACCACAGACAGGTGATTCGTGTGCATTTTGTGTAGGAGAGGAATCAAGAGAATTGAATTTTGGATTAACTGATGATAAATGTGGAGATGGAGGGCAGGAGGTCAGCAAGAAGAAAGTGTTTAATCTCAATCCTCAACATGATGATGCCATGCCTAGTCAGTCAGAGTCTGACATTAGAAGTTGTAAGGAGATAATGTGAAAGAAAATGATCTTAAAACACTATGTGAAGTGTTAGACTCCATACACTCTTGACAGCAGGCTGCAATCATATTCTGCATAAATAAGGATGTTAATGGAATTGAATCCAGAGGTTGATGAAAAGAATGGTTTTGGATTACTAGTTTTGAGCTGTAAGAGATTATGGTTTCACTTAGCTTTGATAGTTGGAACAGCAGTTAAATGGTAATGATTTGTTTTTAGCCAGCATTTCTGTTACATGCACAGGAACCCACTGCAATGTTTAAGAGTCTCTGAGCCAGTTTTACAGCACAATCATAGAATAGCACAGAGGAGGCCATTCATCCCACTGTGTTCCATGCCAAGTCTCTGCAGGGGCAAGTCACCTGATTCCACTCCCCCACTTCTCCCTATAGCTCTGCAACATTTGTTTCCCATCAGATAATCTTTCAATTCATTTTACAATTCAATCCTCCTCCACCACACTCTACACCAACGCATCCAAACCGCTCGCTGCAGAAAAAAGTATCTTCCTCACTCTCTGTTGCTTCTTTTGTCAGTCACTTTAAATTAATATTCTCCAGTTCACCAACTCTCTGTCAATTGGGAACAGTACTTTTCTCTCCATCCTGTCCAAGTCCCTCAAGATTTTGAACACTTCTATTAATGTTCCTCTCAATCTCTTACACAAGAAAAATAGTGAAAGCTTCTCCAATCAATCCACCTAAATGAAGCTCATCTCGAAAGCCATTCTCATGAATTGTTTCTGCATCCTGTATACTGTATTTTGCTTTGACACCTTTCTAAAGTGTGGTGTCAAGCACTGCACCTTATGCTCCAGTTAAACAATCCAGAGTTTTATATAGGCTCATCACAACCTCTTTGCTTTTGTATGCCGAGCTTCAGTATTGGTACCGTAGCCACATGTGTAGAAGCCTGTCCACAGTTGTAGTTAATGTTGCTGAGGTATAGAATGTCGATGGTGAATGGGGAGGGGCCTAAAATGAAGATGTTAGAATGAAAGCACAGAGAGAGAACAGAATGGAACAAATGAGACACTGAGTGACATCATGCAAAGGAATATTGTGGTTGGATCCATAAGGAAGGCAGAAACTCACAGGCATATTGGACTTTTGTTACTCAGCCAGTCCCAGCACAAATGGTGCAGTCGGAGGGAGAGATTGGGATTATGGTCGCAGGCGGATCATCAGAGATGAGAGGGGTTGGGAGCAGATACAGTTGGGGTTAGGATGGCAGGGGATTACTAGTGGTGGTGGGGGGGACAGATAGTTTGGTGTTAGGTTGGTGGTCGGCGGGGGGCAAATAGAGTTAAGGTGGCAGGTAGATCAACAATGAGCAGAGGCAGAGGAGGTTTGGGTTAAGGCATCAGGAAGCTCATGTAGCATTCTCACCATCTCACCATTTTAGCTAGCCTGAACTCATGCAGGGGCAAGCAAACCTCCACAGAAGGTCAGGGGCCTAATTTAAATTAGATAACTCGGTGAAATATTGAGTGTGCCTGACAATAAGGATCACACAATCCTGAGCCCCATTGGAAAGAGGTGGCACCTGACCACAACAGGCCCATATGAGGGAATTTTAAATCCAACCCATTTCCTGACTTCTGCCCTTCACCACTTCTCTTTCCTCACACAATACTGATAAGGTCCCCTGGTCCTCACTGTTCACCCCGCCAGCATCCACATCCAAAGGATCATAATCTGCCATTTCTGCCACCTCTAGTTGGATGCACCACCAGGCACATAGAACAATGAACAAAGAACGTTACAGCACAGGAACAGGCCCTTCAGCCCTCCAAGCCTGCGCCAATCCAGATCCTCTATCCTCTATCGATTTTCCAAGGATCTGTATCCCTCTGCTCCCTGCCCATTCATGTATCTGTCCAGATACATCTTAAATGATGCTATCGTGCCCGCCTCTACCACCTCCACTGGCAACGCGTTCCAGGCACCCACCATCCTCTGCGTAAAGAACTTTTCACACATATCTCCCTTAAACTTTTCCCCTCTCACCTTGAAATCGTGACCCCTAGAAATTGAGCCCCCACTCTGGGAAAAAGCTTCTTGCTATCCACCCTGTCTCTATCTCTCATGATTTTGTAGACCTCAATCAGGTCCCCCCTCAACCTCCGTCTTTCTAATGTAAATAATCCTAATCTACTCAACCTCTCTTCATAGCTAGCGCCCTCCATACCAGGCAACATCCTGGTGAACCTCCTCTGCACCCTCTCCAAAGCATCCACATCCTTTTGGTAATGTGGTGACCAGAACTGTACGCAGTATTCCAAATGTGGTCGAACCAAAGTCCTATACAACTGTAACATGACCTGCCAACTCTTGTACTCAATACCCCATCCGATGAATGAAAGCATGCCGTATGCCTTCTTGACCATTCTATCGACCTGCGTTGCCACCTTCAGGGTACGATGGACCTGAACACCCAGATCTCTCTGTGCATCAATTTTCCCCAGGGCTTTTCCATTTACCGTATAGTTCGCTCTTGAATTGGGGGATCTTCCAAATGCATCACCTTGCATTTGCCTGGATTAAAATCCATCTGCCATTTCTCCGCCCAACTCTCCAATCTATCTATATTCTGCTGCATTCTCCGACAGTCCCCTTCACTATCTGCTACTCCACCAATCTTAAGTGTCATCTGCAAACTTGGTAATCAGACCATCTATACATTCCTCCAGATCATTTATGTATATCACAAACAACAGTGGTCCCAACACGGATCCCTGTGGAACACCACTGGTTGCAGTTCTCCATTTTGAGAAACTCCCTTCCACTACAACTCTCTGTCTCCTGCTGCCCAGCCAGTTCTCTATCCATCTAGCTAGTACACCCTGGACACCATGCGACTTCACTTTCTCCATCAGCCTACCATGGGGAACCTTATCAAATGCCTTACTGAAGTCCATGTATATGACATCTACAGCCCTTTCCTCATCTATCAACTTTGTCACTTCCTCAAAGAATTCTATCAAGTTGGTAAGACATGACCTTTCCTGCACAAAACCATCCTGCCTTTCACTAATAAGCCCATTTTCTTCCAAATGTAAATAGATCCTATCCCTCAGTATCTTCTCCAGCAGTTTCCCCACCACTGATGTCAGGCTCACCGGTGTATAATTACCTGGATTAGCCTTGCTACCCTTCTTAAAGAAGGGGACAACATTAGCAATTCTCCAGTCCTCCGGGACCTCACCCGTGCTCAAGGATGCTGCAAAGATATCTGTTAAGGCCTCAGCTATTTCCTCTCTCACTTCCCTCAGTAACCTGGGATAGATCCTATCAGGACCTGGGGAATTGTCCACCCTAATGCTTTTAGAATACCCAACACTTCCCCCATCCTTATGCCGACTTGACCTAGAGTAATCAAACGTCTATCCCTAACCTCAACATCCGTCATGTCCCTCTCCTCAATGAATATCAACGCAAAGTACTCATTAAGAATCTCACTCATTTTCTCTGACTCCTCACATAACTTCCCTCCTTTGTCCTTGAGTGGGCCAACCCTTTCTCTAGTTACCCTCTTGCTCCTTATGTATGAATAAAAGGCTTTGGGATTTTCCTTAACTCTGTTTGCTAAAGATATTTCATGATCCTTTTTAGCCCTCTTAATTCCTCGTTTCAGATTGGTCCTACTTTCCCGATATTCTTCCAAAGCTTCGTCTGTTTTCAGTCGCCTAGACCTTATGTATGCTTCCTTTTTCCTCTTTGCTAGTCTCACAATTTCACCTGTCATCCATGGTTCCCTAATCTTGCCCTTTCTATCCCTCATTTTCACAGGGACACGTCTGTCCTGCACGCTAATCAACCTGTCTTTAAAAGCCTCCCACATATCAAATGTGGATTTATCCTCAAACTGCTACTCCTAATCCACATTCCCCAGCTCCTGCCGAATTTTGCTTTAGCTGGCCTTCCCCCAATTTAGCACTCTTCCTTTAGGACCACTCTCATCTTTGTCCATCAGTATTCTAAAACTTGCGGAATTGTGATCACGATTCCACTATTCCCAAAGTAATCCCCTACTGAAACTTCAATCACCTGGCCGGGCTCATTCCCCAACACCAGGTCCAGTATGGCCCTGTCCCGAGTTGGACTGTTTACATACTGCTCTAGAAAACCCACCTGGATGCTCCTTACAAATTCTGCTCCATCTAAACCCCTAACACTCAAGTGAATCCCAGTCAATGTTGGGAAAATTAAAATCTCACATCACCACCACCCTGTTGCTCCTACATCTTTCCATAATCTGTCTACATATTTGTGCATCAATCTCACGCTCGCTGTTGGGAGGCCTGTAGTACAGCCCCACACATTCTCCCTCCCTTCCTTATCAGCATTTAACAAGAACCACTCCTCCAGAACACCTTGGTCCACTCCTACTACACTCCCAGCACTTCCCCACATCCCCACAGAACCTTCCTATGCAATTGCTGAAGGTGCAACACCTGCCCAATTACCTCCTCACTATCCTATGCTCCAGACACACCTTCCAGGTAAAGCCTCAATGTACCTGCACTTTACCGAATGTGGTCTACTGTATTTGCTATTCACAATGTGGTCTCCTCTACAGTGGGGAAACAAAATGCAAAATGAGCAACCATTTGTGGAACACCTGGGTTCTGTCTGCAAAATTGAACCCTAGCTTCCAGTTGCCTGCTGCTTCAATACATCACCAAGTTTCCTGGCCAAGTTGGAAGAAGAGCATCACATTTGCCACTTGGGAACCCTGCAGCCTTCAGGATTTAATATTGAGTTCACTGACTTTAGAGCCTGAATACCTTCTTGCCTCGTCTTTTATTCACTCCCACACCCTAAGCCTTGTCATGACATGGACTGTTTACAGCACAGCCAACCCATTTTCACCTACTTGTGATCCCCATTTGCAGCTCTTCCCCTTTTCTTAAATATCAGTGAAACAATAACTTTGCTTTGTCTCCACAGAGGCTGTCAGATCTGCTGAGTTGCTCCAGTAATTTCTGTTTCTGTTTCAGACTTCCAGCATCCACAGTTCTTAGTTTTATTGTTAAGCCCAACATTTCTTATAGTTCATATAAACTGAACAGCATCATCCTGGCTCATGGGACTGGGATGAGACAAGTGATCCTCAATGAATCACTTGTGATGCTCTGACCCACCTGGCATTGACACAAATCCCACTGTCTATACATTGTCATTTTAAAAAGAAAAAGATGAATTCAATTTTCTTCAAAACTAATGTCTAAAACATTACTGCATCTTTTTTCTGTGAAAGAGATTTCAAATAAATGTCAAAACGTGACAGCATCTACAAACAGAGTAGATGATGGAGCTGGGGCTATGAGAGCATCAATGAAGGTTGGGAATGTACCATGTTGAAACTAGACGCCCTATAGATCCAAGCAAGGCAATACTGTGATTGAGAGCAACAGAGGACAATTGCTAATCTTCCATATCAGTGAACCATGAAGAAAGAGCGTGATATAAAGAAAAAGAAAAATAAAAAGACAGAACTGATGAGAAATGGCAAGGATCTATTCATATCACTTAACCAGCAGAAATGACTCTGATAGATGCACAGTGCTTGTGCCTTTGGTGTGCTTTATTGTATATATTTATTCTTGGGTTGCAAGTGTTACTAGCAAGGTCAACATTAATTGCCCTAACCTAAATCACCTTTGGAAGTTGGTGGTACTGCAAAACTGCAGTCCATGTGATGTAAGTGCACCCACAGTGCCACAAATTTTGACTGTATTAGGCAAGAACTTTTAAAAGTTGATTGGAGGTGGATGTTCGCAGGTAAAGGTACGGCTGGGAAATGGGAAGCCTTCAAAAATGAGATAACGAGAGTCCAGAGTCAGTACATTCCCGTTAAGGTGAGGGGCAAGGCTGGTAAGTGCACGGAACGCTGGATAAATAGAGAAATTGAGGTTTTGGACAAGCACATGAAGGAAGCATAAGCCAGGAATAGACAGCAGAAATCAAGTGATTCCCTGGAATAGTATAAAGGCAGTAGGAGTATACTTAAGAGGGAGATCAGGAGGGCGAAAAGGGGACATGAGGTAGCTTTGGCAAATAGGGTTAAGGAAAATCCAAAGAAATTTTACAAATACATTAAAGAAAAAAGGGTAACTCGGGAGAGATAAAGACCAGCAACACCACGTATGTGTGGAACTGCAGGAAATGGGGGAGATACTAAACAAGTATCTTACATGTGTTTACTGTAAAGAAGCATATGGAAGATAGAGAACATGGGAAATAAATAGTGACATCTTGAAAAATGTCCATATTACAGAGGAGGTGGTGCTGGACGTCTGAAAACGCACAAAGGTGGATAAATCCTTGGGACCGGATCAGAAGTACCCTAGAATGCTGTGGGAAGCTAGGAAAATGATTGCTGGGCCCCTTACTGATGGTGGTGGAGGCCTGAGACCAGTGGTGTGCCACGAAGATCGGTGCTGAGTCCACTGCTTTTTGTCATTTATATAAATGTATTGGTTGTGAACATATGAGGGATGGTTAGTAAGTTTGCAGATGACACCAAAATTGGAGGCGTAGTGAATTGCAAAGAAGGTTATCTCAAAGTACAACAGGACCTTGATCAGATGGGCTAATAGACCGAGAAGTGGCAGATGGAGTTTAATTCAAATAAATGAGAGGTGCTGCATTTTGGAAAGGCAAATCAGGGCAGGACTTATACACTTCATGATAAAGTCCTGGGCTGTGTTGCTGAACAAAATGACCTTAGAGTGAACTTCATAGTTCCTGGAAAGTGGAGTCCCAAATCAACAGGGTAGTGAAGAAGACGTTTTGTTATTGGTCAGTGAATTGAGTATAGGAGTTGGCAGGTCATGTTGCAGCTGTAGAGGACACTTGTTAGGCCACTGTTGGAATAGTGCATGCAATTCTGGTCTCCCTGCTACAGGAAGAATGCTGTGAAACTTGAAAGGGTTCAGAAAAGATTTACACGGATGTTGCCAGGGTTGGAGGGTTTGAGTATTAGGGAGAGACTGAACAGACTAGGAACAAAAACAAAGTTGCTGGAAAAGCTCAGCAGGTCTGGCAGCATCTGTGGAGGAGAAAACAGAGTTAACGTTTCGGGTCCGGTGACCCTTCCTCTGAACAGACTCGGGTTATTTTCCCTGGAGTGTCAGAGGCTGAGGGGTGAACTTATGAGAGGTTTATAAAATTACGCGGGGCATAGATAGGGTGAATACCCAAGGTCCTTTTTCCCAGGATAGGGGATCCAAAACTAAGGGGCATAGGTTTAAGGTGCGAGGGGAAAGATTTAAAAGGGACCTAAGGGGCAACATTTTCACACAGAGGGTGGTGCATGTAAGGAATGAGCTGCCAGAAGAAGTGGTGGAGGCTGGTGCAATATTTAAAAGGCACCTGGATGGGTATATGAATAGGAAGGGTTTAAGAGGGATATGCCCAAATGCTGGCAAATGGGACCAGATTAATTTAGGATATCTGGTCAGCATGGACAAGTTAGATCAAATAGTCTGTTTCTGTGCTGTATATCTCTATGACTCTATGACTCTAAAGGGAGGGAGTTCGAGGACTTTAACTCAGCAATGGTGAAAGAGTGGCAGTGTATTTCCAAGCCCAGACACTAAATGAATAGGAGGAAGCTTGCAGGTGGTATTCCAATCTATCTACCACCCTTGTCCTGTGAGATGGTACAAGGCATGAGTTTAGAATGCACTGTTGAAGGAACCTTTAAGTGGATTGCCGCAATGCACCTTGTACATGGTACACAGTGTTGCCATTATGTGCTGGTGGTGGTGAGAGTAAATGTTTAAGGTGGTGGATTAGGTGACAACCAAGTGATCTGTGTCAATACGTGAGGTATATTGATTTTAAAAGAAAAGCTAACACCCCAGGTGTATTCAACGCAATGTGGATATCACTGGCTAGCCAACATTTATGACCTATCCCTACATGCTCTTCAGAAGTCGGTGGTGAGCTGCCTTCCTGAACTGCTGCAGTCCATTAGAAACAGATACACTCAAAGTGCTGTCAGAAAGGGAGTTCCAAGCTTTTGACCCAGCAACGGTGAACAAACTGAGATATGGTTCCAAGTCAGGAATGAGCGTGGCTTAAAGAGGAACTTGCAGGTTGTCGTGTACCCATGAATCTGCTGCCCTTTTCTCTAGGTGGTTAAAGTCATAGTGTTGGATGATGCTGTTGTAGCAATCTTGCGAGTGCTGCAGTGCATCTTACATACGGTACACGCTGATGCCACTGTACATCAGTGGTGGAGAGAATGAATGTCTAAGCTGGTGGATGGTATGCTAATCAAGTGGACTGCTTTACCCTGGATGGGGGTCAAGCTTCCAAAGTGTTGTTGGAGCTTCACTAAATCTAGACAAGTATAGATTACTGCATCAGCACTTGGATGGAGACTTTAAGTGTCATAACATTCAAGGCTATGGGGCCTCGTGCAGCGAAGTGGGACTAGTATAGGCAGTTTATGTATTTTTGGCAGTACACACTCGATGGGCCAAAGGGATTCTTCTGTTCTGTATAATTCTACATCCATATATTCTGCTTCACTTGCCTTTACTTACGTTTCCTAGCTACTGTTCCTGGCTCAAAAGTAAACTTGCATAAAATACCTTTGATTTTCCAATGAGTAAATGCCATCCTACGTTTGTGCCTGATGATACAAACGCCCACTGTAATATGGCACTGAGTGAACTCTCACTGAAATCTTCATTCCTTCTTAATTTCATGTGAAAAGCACTGTGATTTAAATAGCATGAAAATGATACATAATGCTCTTCAAGCTCTTTCTCAAACCACTTCAACATGCAAGTCCCTTAAACTGCTAAGTCATCTCAATGTGAGTTGAATATCAGCAGTTTCTCTTTCAGCTGGAGAGGAGATTGCAATGGAGAGAGGGAGAGAGACGGTCATGGGGAGCCTGTCAAAGAAATACTTAGCTAAATAGAAGTCAGGAAAACCTGAAGTCACAGGTAATGAATTTCTAACAAATTAAAATGTTTTTAATGAAGCATTGAAAAAACAGTTGAGCTGCTAACCTATGGATGCTGTGGTTAGAAATTGTAAGAGTTCCTTGACTGTTGTGGCATTAATTTTAATGGATTGTTGATAATTATTGAGGAATTCTTCTAATTCTGGTTCTTGAAGTAAAAAATACCCCACAGAACAACATAAATACAGGAGGTAATGCTATTACTTCATTTCACCTCACCTAATGTGGCGATCAGTGTGAATGCAAAAGTAACCCCCAAAAATCAAAACGTAGCCCTCAAGAAATATCAAGAATGGCTCTAAAAATTTGCTGACCTTTAATGCTGTGTGCTGGGTGGGAACAGGAAACACAAGAGATGCCTTACTTGCATTTGGTGCATTGGTTCACTAAAGCAGTCGAGCATTCTGTGTTAGAAGAAGTACTAACTGTGGATAATCGAATCTAAAAAATATATGCACGATACATGAAACATTGGCCAAGTCCATGACACTACTTTGCAAATTACAGTTACGATTTTACAACACTAAACATAATTGCCTTTTTTTAAATCTAACTTTTGTCACTCAAGTGAAATTATTTCTATTGCTCTTTGCACTAGCCTAATTGCCAATCTAAATACATGTGTGAACACTTTCTGAAGGTCATGCATTGGTTTGCTAACTATAACCCAACCTCATTTGTGAAACTAAAATCATTTTCAGATTAAGTTTTAATTGCATTTTGAACAGATATTTCTACATATATTACATAAAATTTGTCATTTATGGAATTTTAAGTCAAATGCAATGCTATTTCATTATTGGATTTTTGCCCCATTGAATGCCTTGGTCTGCATCCTCAATACAATGATAAGGGAATTATAATTCCACATTGCTTCTAAGCTTGTGATCTAAGATCAGGCACACTGCTTTTCTATCCTCTCTGTTTTAGTAAAGAATATCAAGTATTGTACATGACTATTGACACACTGCAGTTTGAATCTCATCACACAAGATCAGAAATGCTGCAAAAATGGCAGGAAACAATTATAAGGCACAGCCTTTTATAGGTTGAGCACTTTTCATCAAAATATGATTATTATGGTAAAAGATCTAATTTTCTACTGTATACTTTAAATATCATATCAACGCAGGATTGGAATGTAAAGCATTCCTAAAAGAATAGTCACCTGTAGCTGAAACCAGAAGGCAAACTGCATCATTAAAAAAAATCAACACAGTGTATTGAGGGAATCAGCATTTCAAATGTTCTTTAAATGTTCCTTCTGGGGTTTATAGATAAAAATAATTGCTGCAATGGCTAAAGTGGGAACGAGCTGCCTTCAGCGATAGAGTGCAGGATATTGGAAGTCTGTGCTTGAACATATCACACTACATTATAAATAACAAACAGACTGAAAAAAAAGGCAACATGAGGAAAAGAAATATGCAACTTCTTGCTTTGGTTAGAGTCTATTGTCTGGCTAAATGCCCAACATAAAATACTCTACCTTGTCCCATCACAAAGCCAATGTCTTTTGAGTCTTTCTTCATCATAGAATCCCTACCGTGTGGAAACAGGCTCTTTGAGCCAACAAGTCCACACCAGCCCTTGGAGCATCCCACCCAGACCCATCCCCCTATAACCCATCTAATCCACACATCCCTGAACACAATGGGCAATTTAGCATGGCCAATCCAACTAGCCTGCACATCTTTGGACTGTGGAAGGAAACTGGAGCAAATCCACACAGGCATGGGGAGAACGTGCAAACTCCACACAGACAGTCGCCCGAAGGTGGAATCTAACCCGCGTCCCTGGCACTGTGAGGCAGCAGTGCTAACCAATGAGCCACTGTGCCACCCCTAAATTTAAACTTCACCATTTGCCATGATGGGATTTGAACTCACGTTCCCAGAACAATAGCCTGGGTCTTTGGATTACCTGCCGATAACATTACCACCATGCCACTATCCCTCATTTGAGCATTTGGTTACTTCTTCCTCATAACTCAGCAGATCCTCTGGAAATCTGCCCGGTAAATTGAAAAGAAAAATTGACCAAAATGTTGAAGATTAGAATATTTTGCAGCCAAAGTTTGGGGACTAGGTCATTGCCTCCTTCAATAAGGAAGTTTGCTGAATTGATGAGCTTCTCACTTAGACCCCTATGCTGATGACCCACCTTGTCAGAAACTGCTGGCTATATCTTTCAATTTGAGTTAGTATTCTGTAAGGTACTGCACCCCTGAAGTTTTGCAATTATATTTTCTTATAATTAGCTGAACAATCAGAGCTTCTGGATCCTAGAGATCATCAGCTGGAGGTCTAGTCTTCAGGAGAGAAGGCAAATCTTTTTCCTTCAAGTATCATGGAGTGGGGGTCACAGAGAGAGGTCAGAGGCAAAAGCAGGTGGGTGACCTTTAGACTCCACCTCTGCCCCCTAATTGGCCTCAGGTTGGGGAAAATTGTGCCCTCCACTCAGCCTGAACATCAGATCACCCTGGGGGGTTTCCCACTCAGCAAACCAACCACTTTTCCTGCCTGTTGAGAAGACAGGTAATTGGGGCGGAGGTGGGCTAAGGCCTTAAGTGGTCTTTAATTGACCACATAAGAACCTTAATCACTGGTGAGTTGAGAAGGTCACCCATGGGCCTTCTCTCCCAGCATTTCATTGCTGAGGTGACAAGAAGGGGGCAACTATTACTGAAGGACAAACTCATCCAATTATTTGCCTTTCCTCACCACCTCCAGGGAAGGGAACATTCACCCAATATTCCAATTCAGAATTAATTTCCCGGAGTTTGCTCCAAGTTGGTCAACATCAGTCATTAAGCTTCCTTCTCTAAGGTGCAATGTTACTGCTCACTCCCATAGGCAGTCTAGCTATCTTACATTCAGCGCTGCGAGTACACTGGTCAATATGCAATTATGCAGTTCACAGCACAGCATCGAGCATAAGAATATCCCCGAGGTAGGCCCAAAAAAGGTCTCAAGTTGATGAGAAGCAATATTCAAAAAGCTATCTGTGCCCACTTTCCCAGTCCTTGAAAAACTAATTTGACCATGCTAACACCAGTCTTTAAATCAAAGAATCCACCCTTCTGTTTAAAGCAATAAGGTAGGACATAACTGCTAATATTCTGGTTGGTGCCAAAGCAGAAGTATGACCTTTGGCCAAAGAATTCGAAACGGGAAGGAACCCAGTTACTCAGAATCCTTCCAGTGTAGAAACAGACCATTTGGCCCAATGAGTTTACACCAACCCTCCAAAGAACATCCCACCCAGACACATCCCCATACCCTACCCCTGTAACCTTGCATTTGCTGTGACTTTCTAGATTCCATCCCAGTGGCGCTGCAAAGAGAAATCTGGGTAGTGCAAATCATTTCTCAAGACAGTACCGCTGTCAAATGCCAGCACAGATTATGTGCTTGAGCCTCACCATGGTTTACTGATCCACATTAATAACTGTTCAAAACTATAATGTAATATTGCTGTAAGTAATCAACCTAAATAACTGAAATTATCATCTGCTCATCATTCCATTATCTTAGAATTAAAAGCTAACTAAAATGACCTCACGTACATCTCAAATTGTCTTTGATTTTTAATGGCAAATCTCATTTATTTTAATTACAGGAAGCTTTAGTGAGTAATAAATCCACAAGTAATCCAAGACCATCTTGTTCTGTTTAATGCAGGTTGATTCAGATTAAAACTAGTCTTCATAAGACAATTATTTTCTTATTGTTCAATCTATCAAAGCTGAAGCATAAAAGAAGGACCGCAAAGCTAGGACAAGAAGCCATTCACTTCTGATCAATTTTCCCAACCTCTCCTCTCTACCAATGCCTCTCTTCACTCCTTCTGCTCTCTTCTACCTTGCCTCCTTGAAAGGATATAGTGCTAAAAGCACAAGGCGCTTATCAGTGTCATGCCCAAGCTACCTGTGGTGACTCGGTTGTCAAAGTTTTGTCATCACGCCGCTGAAATACCTTGTATGTTTTATCATATTGTAGGTGCTGCATAAATGCATAACACAAAGGATCCTGATACTATTGCAAGTGCTTAAAGGGCAACCAATCGTACCTATCATGCTACTTGTTAAAACTCACAAATACAGCAGCAGAATCCTGATACTGTAAACATTGAGATTATTTTTCTGTGGTCAGGAGGAGCAGGAGTGTTCTTCCCAGGCCCTCAAGAATGATGTGCGCTGCTCCTGTAACCAAATCACCCCCTTGCACTATCTGGATCTCAAATCCTGGCCGTTCCAGAGAAAGAACTGTATCCAAGTTAACTAAGTCTCCAGGCTAAAGCAGCATCAAGATTCTCAGTTGGCACTCATAGCTGAACACATAGCTATTCCTAAGGCCCAAGCACTTTACAAACTGCATCATCTGATGATGCTATTGGGTAGTTAACTTTGTCCTACATCTTTGTGCACTTCCTTTCTTCAACATCCAAATTTATAACGAATGCTATTTATATGAACTTCTTACACAATGAACATACACTTCTGTCAGAAGAAGCATTGCAGAGCTGCCAATTGCTGCAAGATTTATTAATACTGCCGCAAACTTCCATGGCCAGTTTTAATGATTAATATAGAATGCATACTGGCTTATAAAAATAAGAGCAGAATGAATAATTTTAAAACTAAGAACTGAATTACATCTCCACACACTGGTCAGATACCTGCCCATTGATCCCTGAATCCACAATTTCCACAATTAATAGCAACTGCCAAATACAGAGCTTGTACGATCGACTAGAAAAATATTAAGCATCTCACTTTTTCAGGAACTTCCTCTCAGCCAGTTTCTATTATAGATTCCTGTGTCCCCACCTACAATACATACTGTCATTGTAAAGTTGTCACACAGTAACTGCACCCTCTTTCCCAACGGATGGACAAGAGTGGGGAGTTTGCATAGTTTTCAATATAAAGTTGAACATAGAAATTGAGAATGCAAGTATAGAGCCAAAACCAGATCAGACAACTTTAGAATAGGACATAATTATGTCAGCACATAATTATGTCTAATTATCCAGACCTTCTTTCTTCAATACAAGACTAGGCTTGATTTTGTTCCCCAATATCATAGTCATAAAGTCATAAAGGTCTACAGCGCAGAAAAAAGGTCTTTGACTCTTTTGAGGCCCATCAAGTCTACGCCAGTCAAAAACAAGCACCTAACTATTCTATGCTATTTTCCAGTATTTGGTCCATGTCTTGGCATCACAAGTGCACATCTAAGTACTTCTTCAATGTTACGAGGGTTTCTGCCTCGAGCACTCTTACAGGGCAATGAATTCCAGATTCCCACTGCCCTCTAGATGAAAAAGAAATTTGCACATTATTATGGACCAGACCCCCCAAAGTATATTATGGAGAGAGCATGGACCCTAACTTTTATATTTTTTAAAAGCCAAGTGTATGGCATTGTAGTCCAGATGATTCAATTGGTCCACCACCAAGCTTTTATCCTTGCAACACAAAGGCAATTCAGCATTTTGACAACACCCCTCTGCAAGAGAAACAGGGCAGAGCACATCTCTTAAAGACAAAGCATCATCTCACTCACATTCCTTCTAAGCCCCCTGCTCCTTTCCTTAAATCTATGCCCCAATCATTGATCCCTCCACCAAGGGGAAATGTTCTTTTCTATCTACCCTATCCATGTCCCTCATGATTTTATACATCTCAAACACGTCCCATCTCAGTCTCCTCTGCTCCAAGGAAAACAATGCCAGTTTTTCCAATCTCTCTTCAGAACTAAAAGTCTCCATCCCAGGCAATATCCTGGTAAATCTCCTCTGCATCCTTCCATGCAATCACAATCCACCTATAATGTGGATTCCAGAACTGTACACAATACTGTAGCAGTGATCTAACCATCATTTTAGACAATTCCAATGTAACCTCCCTGGTCTTAAACTCTATGCTTTGACTAATAATTGCAACTATCCCACATGCCCCCTTAATCACTTTTATCTACTTTTCCTGCTATCTTAAGGAACTGGTAGACATGCACAGCATCTTCGGTGTTTCCCACCTTCTTAACTGTTCATTATGTTTTTCCTTGCCTTGTTTGCCCTGCATCAGAGCGTCACCTCACACCTATCCTGTTTGAACTCCATTTGCACCTGATCAGCCCATCTGCCTCGCCCATTTATATCCTCCTACAATCCAAGACTATCTTCCTCACTATTTACCACCTCACCAATTTTCATATCATCCATGAACTTAGTGACCAACCCTCCTACATGCAAGTCTAAATCATTTATATGTATAACAGCTCGGGACCCGACACCAATCCCTGTGGAACGCCAATGAACACAGACTTCCATTAACAATAATAGTTAAATAGTGAAGATTTATTTCCTAGAAGTCTGTGTACCTTACATAAGGTAGAAGACAAGTGCAAGAGAAATAGTTAAAGGAATTACTAAAGAATTTAAAAAAAGCTACTGTGTAAGGCTTGGCCGATAATCTTTTGTTAACTCTTAGCTTAGATTTTGATAGAGAAGTAACGTTCAACAATATAGTTTGCTGCTAACTGATGAGTCCCACAGCTGACATCAGTTGAATGGTTTCTTGTGGTCTCTGTGCACTATTTGTACACGAGTATGTGTTATCCTTGCGTAAAAGAAAAGGAGCAATTCGAGCATAAATTTCAAGGCTTTAACTAGACACCGAGGTTTAGGTGTCAACTGGAAACCACTCAATCTCACTCCTTCAATTTGCAAAGTTGCAAAGGGTATTACATGACCTGGTTTGCAAGCAAAGAAGACCATAAACTCCCAGGGGAACCCCTGTTCTGTTGCAGCGTTAACTAATCTCATATGAGTGAGTGTGGAATGGTATTATTGCCTTCACGTTAATTTACTTTATAGCAGGCATTGCAGGATTGTTATTAGAAATGAGGAGTATGACATATTTATCTCTCTCTTCTCACCAGATTGCATATAATTGTAACAAATTCATTACCAGCTTGGTTAAAAAGGTAATCAGTCTTGGTACATTCCTGATTTGTTTTGCTGAGTTCCACACAGTGTAACATCTGCAATTTTTTTTTCAGCCAGGTCATAAAAATGTTACCAAATATTAGCCAAACAGCATCCAATCCTACATTTGTATTTCCCCATGGTTTAAGGTATCCCTACATCAGAGCCACGGGGCCTGGATTCAAGTCCTACCTGTCCTGTAACATTTCCAAATCTACCACCATTTAAACAATACTCTTAAGGTCCAATCGAGACAAACTTAAAGAGGGTCTTCTGGTACAGTGGCAGTGCCTTCACCTCTGGGCCAGAAGGTCCAGGTTCAAGTCCTAACTCAGGATGTCATGGCCATGGAATTGTGTCCAAAGAGATGATTAAAAAAATATAGTCTTTATAATGTTCAGACACAGATGAAAACTATGGTCATAGGGTTAGGAGGTGTTTGGTTGTACCATGTAACTCAGTAAATAAATATGTGTAAAGATTGCCTCTTGTTCTATCCTTCAACAATTAACTATCTATGCTACAATCTAAAAATTAAAACTCACTGAAACACTTAAAAAGTGCAATTCCTTGCAACATATTTGTTGAAAATTGAAAGATGGTCCAGGGTAATTTCTCCCTGCTTGAAAGCCATTGCTATTCCAACAGAGAAATGTGACTCCTATCCTTAAGATCACCTTCAATACTGACTGTCACTCTGATGGAATTATTGAAATTTTCTGATATATTGTCCAAACCTGCAGTAGTCAAATAGAATCACGTCCAAAATCGAGCAATAACCAGCAGTGACTCTTGAACTAACCGCAGCTCCCAAGCAGCTACAACTACCTGCACTGTCAAATGGTCTTTTGGTCGTCTGGCATTCAAAGCACTGACTGGGACTAAATACTTAAATAACACCTCAAAGCTGAAATGTATTCTATGGCACATTGAAACGCAGTGGGCTGAATCTTGTGGTTCTTTTTCTGGCTAAAGTTGCATTGGGTTTTCTCGAGGGCTGTTTGCCATAAGGTTTAGCAGGTCATACCGTCATAGAATCATAAAGCTGTACAGCACGGAAACAGACCCTTCGGTTCAACTCATCCATGCCAACTAGATATCCCAAATTTATCTAGTCCCATTTGCCAGCATTTGGCCCATATCCCCCTAAACCCTTCCTATTCATATACCCATCCAGATGCCTTTGAAATGTTGTCATTGTACCAGCCTCCACCACTTCCTCTAGCAGCTCAGTCCATACACACACCACCCTCTGCATGAAAAGGCTACCTCTCAGGTCCTTTTTAAATCTTTCCCCTGTCACCTGAAACCTATGCTCTCTAGTTTTGGACCCTGCCACCCTCGGAAGAAGACTTTGGCCAGTAACCCTATCCATGCCCCTCATGGTTTTACAAACCTCTACAAGGTCACCCCTCAGCCTCCGAAGCTCCAGTGAGAAAAGCCCCAGCCTATTCAGCCTCTCCCTGTAGCTCCAACCCTTCAGTCCCAGCAATATATTTGTAAATCTTTTCTGTGCCCTTTCAAGTTTAACAACATCTAGCAGGGAGATCAGAATTGAATGGAGTCTTCCAAAAGTGGCCTCACCAATGTCCTATAGAGCGGCAACGTTACCTCCCAACTCCTATACTCAATGTTCCAACCAATAAAGGCAAGCATACCAAACACCTTCTTCACCACCCTGTCTCCACTTTTAAGGAACTATGCACCTGCACCTTAAGGTCTCTTTGTTCGGCAGCACGCCCCAAAACCCTACCATTAACTACCTAAGTCCTGCCCTCTGCCAGCATCTGGGGAAAGAGAAACCGAGTTAACGTTTGAAGTCTGCTAAGACTCCTCCTCAGTTAAGGAACTTTAATGTAGTTGGCCCAGCTCACAAGAACTGCTTTTGGAATCGATTATTAGTGCAAAAAAGAAGAAACTTTTTAAGAAAATTACTGTTTCCCCTTTACTATCTCCGGCACTGTGCTTTTTCTCCAACCTCTCAGTTTCATGCTCTGATCCCATGAAAGGTGAAGACAGGGACAAGATTGAACCTTTGCCCAGTTGCAGTCCAACCCACTGGTATCTGCACCACCCTGCCAGCTGCCCCCCGCCATTGCTCCAGGTCTGAGAATGAAGGGGCAGACAGAGAGGAGCAAGTACAGGAACCTCCCCAGCACATTCATCAGGATGGATCACAGGGCATTTACGACATGCCATTCCTGCAACAACCCACCACTGAGCAGATATCCACTGAAAGACCTGAATCTCTGATGCCTGAGCCTTTTTTAAAACACTGCTGGCATTCAAAAGCTGTCCTACTCAATGTGTCCAGAAGATGTTGGAGGAGAAGGTGGCACTGAGAATCTCCAACAGGGGTCTGGAGGTTCCAGTTGAAAGGAAAAGAGGCCTCTTCCCAGACAAACAGCAATCTGGTGCGTACCTTTAGGTGACAGCCTCACAGCTGGCAGTGGAAGAAACACCCCAGGCAGCTGGAGTTTGAATGCTTGTCAGAGACCAGGTACCTGCTGAATCCCAGGCAGGATAATGGTGTTGGCGATCGGAGACTTTGTCCACATGCAATGGGAAGAACAGAAGCAGCTGGGAGGCAGAGACCCAGAAGCTGCAGCAGTGCACTGAAACCTCCTATGGTCTGGCTGCCTCCATGGGCAGCCAGGTGACTGCCATGAAGAGCCAGGTCCTGCACCCACAAGGTCCGCTAGAGAGGTGCTCACACCTGCACTCCATAGCCCCAGCTTTCCTCAGGAGCGAAAGCATGGCATCAGGGGAAACGGGGATCTTGGTGTGAACTCCAGGTGCCCCTACCTCACATAGAGATAGGGCACCCAGCTACAGGAGGGCTCACAAACAGCCTCTCAGAAGTCTGCACTCAGGACACTCCATAGGTGGCCAGGACCCCACCTTCACCCTGTCTGCCCGCCCGCAATCCTTGGAAGGTGAAAGCAAAGAGGGTCAACTTGGAACTAGCCAGGAGACCCTCAGCATGCCTGGCCCGTCCAGAACCAAGGAGTACATTAGAACATAGTGGGAGGGAGTAAACCCACTGAGGGTACCTTAGTACCTTGGCGACAATGCACTGTGCATTATTTTACAGTAGTTTTATGGATGCCACTGCTTTGACCTTTCATCTAGTTGCTTATTTCTCTGTGCAGCTCCAAATGTCATTGTTCGAGCATGAGGCATAACTTCATGGTCATACAAGCTGTATCATGGATCGATGTCCATGCTTAGACCCTGCTGCTACACCTGGTAACAGGACAAATGAGGCAAACAGCGGGCAATGAGTCCTGCTCACACCTTTGCCTGGTTCTGGTCTCTGTGTCCTGAATTGTTGGTGTGAATGATGTTATCAGCGATGTCTGGAGCAGAGAGGTGAAAGCAAAAAAGGGGGCAATGCATTAGGATGGCCAGGGATTAGGGACCCCACAGATTTGTGTGTAAAGTTCTTTCCCTTTAATAGACAGAATGTCCATGGGTTCTGCAGCCCTCTTCCTCAGGACCGAGTCACCTATCATGTCCACTCCGAGTGTGTTCGCAGACATTTTCTTTCCCATCGTGCACTTTAGATTTCCAGCATGGCAGAAGGTGACAGGAAGCTCTCCTTCGCCAATAACTTCCAGCCTCTGCCTCTACATGTTGATGAGTTTCCAAACACCCTAATCCCAGAGGTTTCACACCTCCCCACATTCCCACTCGATCATTAACATGAGCCTGCACTTGCACACCTCTCCCCCAAACCACTGGCACATGATGTAACTGTGCCTAATGCTGTCATACACTGTCCCTTCCTTGAAGCCAGGGACTATGGTTGAATCCTCCTCCTGTGTGACCTGCTTCCCAACCATATATCACCCTAAACCCACCTTATAAGTACTTTGCCCCCTTCGCAACTGTCATCACCCCTTCCCTTCAGCCTGCAGCCCCTAGTTCAGAAGAATAACTTGAGTGTTCTTCCTTCAGCAACAGCCCATTGTCCACCCACACCCCAGTGACCCTTAGTTTCTGTGGATGAATTACAATAGATTGGCCAAGGCCCACCCATTTTCCAACTTAACCAGACAGCCTCGGATCAGAAGTGCCTAGACCCCTGACTGATGGCTAACCATCCCACCCGATTGTTTCAGCCCTACACCCCCAAACTGGCCATGACACATTCCACTAACTGCAGAGACATGGACCCCCTGAATGTGAACACCCCAACTGGATGCCTGACTGTGGCCAATTTCCTGGACTGGTACCACAGAATATCCTTAACATACTGTGCCGGGAGTCCCTGACTGACGGATGGCTCCATTGACTTCAATGGGGACCATTCCCTAAAGACATTGAACCATGGCTGCTTGCTTGCTGTACATGCAGTGTGTTTGCTGGGTATGTGGCTGGCACATGGTGCAAGTGTGAGATTGACATAGTACAGTGACATACAGCAAAAGGTGCACCCCTGAGGCTGAGGATTGCCAACCTACAAGTCAAGCTGCCTGTTTGTGTGACTGTGCTAAGTGGCAAGGCAAGTCAGAGATGCTGTGAGCATGCAGGTGAGTGGGCATTAAGAGAGCAGATGAGCAGCCCTAAGATGCTACCTAGTCCAATTCATGAGCTGGATGCTTCACCCTGCACACAAACTGTCCCTGCTACAGCCTTTCATTGCTAGTTGCCAGTGAGCCCTGCTATTAAAGCCATGGGCAGCATGCAAGTGGATCAAGGAGGTGTCATGATGGTTGTAAGCAGGATAACAATGCCCATGGATGATAAGTGCCTGTCCATGGATTATGCCCTGGGATGTCGTTTAGTCCTTTACCACATCGTTGTCCTTAAGAGCAAACAGCCAGTTGTATTTGCCAGGTACCTGCTCTGGTTTGCTTATCCAGTTTTCTCAACGTCCAGATTGCTTGGTACATTTGGTAACATAGAAACCTGAATATAAATGAGGCGACTCGGGCCGTTTACAAGGCATTTAACAAACAATAACCCCCTGTAATATGCAACTCACTGCTGCCGAGCGAGAAACTTGCCTCACCGCTTGTCAAAAGCATAAAAGATGGAGCGAGATATTCCCAACGTTGAGATCAGCCTTGCCGGACTTCTCGTCTGATTCTGCCACAAATCTCACCATAGGTCATATCCCTCAGACCTCAATGTGATGTGTTTCACTTCAAATAACTGAATTATCTTGATTCTATAACTGTGGAGTTTGATTGCAGGTTTCCATACTACAAACAGGAAGCAGATTCCATAAGACTTTATTTATTTAACTTGAACTTCAATTTGTAATCTTATCATGGAGTTATAAAGTTGTACAGCATGGAAACAGACCCTTTAGTCCAACTCATCCATGCTGACCAGATATCCCAAATTAATCTAGTCCCATTTGCCAGTATTCGGTCCATATTCCTCTAAACCCTTCCTATTCATATACCCATTCAGATGCCTTTTAAATGACGTAATTGTACCAGTCACTACCGCTTCCTCTGGCAGGTCATTCCACACACGCACTACGTCCTACAAAGAACAGACAGCACAGGAACAGGCCTTTAGCCCACCAAGACTGCAAAAACACATGATGCCTTTCTGAACTAAAAACCTTTTTTCTAAACTAAAATCTTCTTGCCTCTATGTGGTCTGTATCCCTCTACTTCCTGCCTATTCCTACACCTAAGGTTCTGGAGTAGATTTGTAGCTCAGGTTGTGGATGCTGTGGTTGGTTCACTTGCTGAGCTGGTTCGTTAGTTTGCAGACGTTTCATTATCCAGCTGGGTAACATCATCAGTGCAGCCTCTGATGAAGCACTGTTGTGTTTTCCCGCCTGTCATTTAAACTCTGGGGTCCGTTGGAGTTGGTTACCTCATTTCCGGTTTTTCTTCGCAGTGGTGTATATATAAGGTTTAATTCTACATGTGCTAAAATGGACCCCAGAGTTTAAATACCAGGCGGGAAAACACAACAGCTGGGTAATGAAACTTCTGCGAACTAATGAACCAGCTCAGCGAGCATTCCTATACCTGTTGAGATACCTCTTAAATGGTGCTACTGCATCTGCCTCCACCATTTCTGGCAGCGCAATCCAAGCACTCATCACCCTCTATGTAAAAATCTTGTCTCTTATGTCTTCTTAAAACTTATCCCCTTTTATCTTAAAATTATATCCTATAGTAATTAAAATTTCTACCCTGGGAGAAAGACTTCGACTATCTTTTCAATCCATACCTGTCATGATTTTGTAAACTTTTATCAGGTCAACCCCATCCATCAATGTTCCTCTCATCCTCAAAGTCAAGAATCCCTAAATGATCTGTCATTAAATGCATTCTAGTACAATCAAAGGAAATTAACAATGTGTAAAGAGTGAATCATAAACAATGAAACTGAACTCTGAATGCTCTTCTGAAGTTTGAGATTCAGTTAATTCCAAATCAGTGCCTTCCTTGCTTTTGTTTTCGCAAGCACACATTAAGTTCAATTTACCAATGTTAAGCAAGAGGTTTCAAATGATTTATTGCTCTGACTGCTGCCTCAGTTCCTTGTGAATTGAGCAGGTCAGTAGGGTGTAAAGCAAGTATTTAAAATAGAGATAGTAGGAACTGCAGATGCTGGAGAATCCGAGACAACAAGGT